>NW_026251726.1:0-496791 GCF_025024155.1 Gamsiella multidivaricata
CCGCATTTCCAATAGATATGACTTGCTTGCATCCTCAGGAATCGCAGACGGAACGCTGAGGACCTATCGCCACCTAAAGTCGACAACAGGACTGAGCTCCATTAAAAAGCTACTGGTGGACAGTTCCGACATTGAGGCACTGCTTGCGATGCAGGCGTCGCTCGTCAAAAGCGGCATTCGATACCGACAATTGATTGAGGTTTTGCTGGATAGTAAGGAAATGGGCATTGTCCCTAGCCAGGAGATGTGCTCAAAGATATCACTTTCGTTCGTGACTCTTGGCGACTACTCGGGGCAGCTTGCCTGGGATACTGCAGTGCAGGAGATTTACCCTGGATTCAAGCCCGCCATTCCTGAAGAGAAGCATGTCGAGCCACAGCAGCAGCAACAGCAGCAGCAGCAGCAGCAGCAGCAGCAGCAGCAGCAGCAGCGACATCAGAACCATCAGCAACAACAGCCTCAATACAAGCAACAGCCGCAACAGCAACATAGTCAACACCAGTACCAGCAGCAGCAGCGCCAAAGTCCCAACAACAACCGTCGCAGCAACAATGGCGGCAACTTCAACAAATCCCACAACCCCAGTGCTCAGATTGCGCTTCGCCACGGGGATCCCTCTGAGGCTATTATCCGTGCGTGTCGATTTGGATACGCTGCTGTCGCACTGGAGGAGATTTCCAAGATGGTCAGCAGGAACCAGCTTCCATCTCCCCAGGCGTTTGCAGACACGATCCAGGTCTGTGCCAAGAGAGAGAAGGAGAGGACCACCAACTACCAGGAGCTTTACCAACTTGCCATGCACTCGGTCGAGGCCATCCAAGATATGACTCATCGCAGAGCAGCCGAGTACGAAGTCTACAATGCCATGTTGGTGGCAAATGCAACTCTGGGCGACATGGCCGCAGCCAAGAGGAACTACGACGACATCGTCAACCTTGGTCAATTCCCGGATGCGACAGGATATGCGACCCTGCTGATTGCGACGACCACTGGAGCGATTGATGAGGCACATGATGCTCTCAGGATCCTGGAGGAGGTCAAGCGGCATAACATCAAGCCCAATATCTTTTTCTATAACGTCGTAATCGGAAAGCTGTCTCGTGGACGCAAGATCGAACGCGTCCTGGAGGTCTATGAGGACATGATCATGCAGAGCATTCGACCGAACGCCATCACTTACGGTACACTTATCAGCGCTTGCACTCGAGTCGGAAGCGAGGACATGGCCCGTAACCTATTCAAGGAGATGACCAACAGCCCCAACTACCATCCACGTCAAGGGCCTCACAACGCCATGATCCAGTTTTACGTTCGCCAAAAGAAGGATCGAAATGCAGCATTGGAGTACTACCAGGACATGCTGCAGCGAAAACTGGCGCCAACTGAACACACATACACGTTGCTGATCGAAGCCTTTGCCTGCATTGCACCCTACGACCTGACGGAGGCGAACCGCTTAATCCAGTCGTTGAAGCGTGGACCAGTTCGAGCGACCGAAGCCCACTATGGAGCGCTTATTCATGCGTACGGCGTTGAGCATCGGGATGTGTCCACAGCGGAGGTCGTGTTTGATAATATGCTGAAGGTGGGTATCACCCCTAAGGGACCTGCATATCAGTCAATGATCGAGAGCTATATTACGGACAGGAACCTCCGCCGGGCTATCGAGGTGCGGAACGAACTTTTGGCGTCTGGACAGCCCTCGAGTACGTACATTGAAAACACAATGATCCGCGGGTTTGGTCAGGCCGAGGACCTTGCTGCGGCGGAAGGCGTGTTCAATGCGATGACGGATCCTCATTTGCCCAAGGTGCCGGGTTCGATTGTCAAGGAACCTTCGACGTATCACAGCATGGTGACGGCGTATCTGGAGAACAGTATGTTGGACAAAGCGTATGACACACTGGCCATGATGAGAGGTCAGCAGTACCCGGAGCTGGTGATTAAGCCTGTGGAGGAAGCTATTCATGCTGCCAGCACGGATCTGACCCACATCATAAACCACCACGTCTACGGGGCTGAGTACCTTCATCTTTCTTAATCCCCACTCTTTTTTTTTTTTTTTTTTTTGCTTTACTTTCTCTTCTTCTCCTCTCTTCTTTGTCCATATATTGTAATTTTATTCATGCTATACATTCACATCATACCACGCGGCGTCACTGTGTAATAAAGATTACTGCCAGATATTCTCTTTAAAAAACATTTATTAAATATGATATACCATAGGGTAAGAAGGGAAATGATGGATGAGGTGAGGAGATGTTTAGGTCTCGTAATCGCGCTTGTAGATCTCGTCAAATTTGGCACGGTACTTTTCAGGACAGAAGCCACGGACCATTTCGGCCTCCATGACATGCATCCTCCGTCCGATCAAGACTAACGAGTGCAAAGGTGCACCGAAATCCTCGTCCAAGAGTTGTTCCATGGTTCCGGAGATGAACAGTTGAGTACGTGTGCCGAGTCTGACACATCCAATGGCCAAAGTCTCGGGTCCATACGCCTTCTCATTCCTCTTCTCCTCGATCTCGAGCATCTGTTCCAGACAGGTGTTGACGGTCATATAGCGTGGAGGTTCGTAGATCTTTCGTCCGCGGGCCATGTTCTCGAGAGATTGCTCCTTGACCTTGATATCGAGCAGGCAGAGAGTGTGAAGTCCAATATCCCGGTTTTCCTTGACGCGTGGGTACCATGAATCTGGGCGCCAGGTGTCGGTGAACCAGACCATAGAGATGGTCTGACCAAAGTTATAGAGCTGGAGACCACAGGCGCCGATAGCGTTCATGATGGAGGCGTTGTGGATGGTTTCGACGGGGATGGAGAGTTCCTTGGCGCGGATGACAAGGTCGGTGTGGGTGGTGGCGCCGAAGGGGTCGCCGACGACGAGAAAGGCGACATTGACGTTCTGGGCGTTGTCGAGGATCGTGTCAGACTCGGACTCGACCATTTCGCGGTCTGCGACCGTCACTGACTTGCCGTAGAACTCTTCCTAGTGTCACGACGGTATTGATTGTTAGTGATGAACATAAAGCTATAGTGGATGATGAATAACGGACAAAGAGAGGAAGGAGAGACAAAGAAAAGGTGCGTTACCAGCTTCTCCTTATCGACCATGAGGATCGAGGTGTATGCCTCGAGATAGATACGCTCACAAGACTTGACGGCATCGAGGCCCTTGACGGTGATGTCGCGCTCGTCTGAGAGACCGAGGCCGATAACGTAGAGCATGGTTGTGGTCAGGTTAGATTAGATCAGATCAGATCAAATCATGAAAGTGGAGTTGGCTGGTGGTTGATGGCCAAGGGCGAGTGTCAGCTGACTTGACGAGCCAAGGCGAATGCCTGCCCACCATAAAATTTTTCGTCCGCAGGTAGGACTATGACTTTGACGGCAAAAGGGAATGCAAATCGCATTCAGATCACTCGACTTTTTTTTTTTTTTAATTTCAGGAAAAGTAAAAGTGGACACAGCAACAGCAGCAACGGAGGAACGACGAAAAACAAGGAACAGGAGATCAATCAACAAAGCCAAAGGTACACTTTCCATCAGCGACCACCTCTTTGTCTCTCTTGCTCCTCCTCCGATCTCAATCTTGCCACAGCACATCCACCCACACAGCTCCCCCCAACACTTCGCTGCACTTGCCCTACCCTGCACAACACAGCATACTTGAACAAGGCTCACCTTGTCCTTGTTCCCCTATCCATGACTATGACCATAACCATGACCATACATGACCATGACTACACCATGTCCATAATGATGCATGTAACCCATGCAGCCTCTGCTGTGCGATACCACGGACTGACAGATAAAGCCATGCTTTCCTCACCTTTCTTATGACCATGTTTGTCCTGTTTCGACACGTATCAAAGTCTTCACCAAGGATCTACACCACACTGCTGGACACTCTAATCAATCAATTGCCTGAACACACACGACCAAGACTCACGATACCCCTCCCACCTATATTTGCAGGATTGATCTCTCAGGGTGTCTGAACACACGTATTTCGCCATGGCAACGCCATCTGTAAGCTGACTTTCCTCCTGACTCTTCAACAAGGAAGAACGACCTCAAGCATCTATCACACTACTAATCATACTATCAATGTTACCATGCTCTGTTAGACACCTACCACTGCCGCCACCGCCACCACCACTACAACCACCGCAGGTTCAGATCCGGGGGAGACCGTCACCCATATCCAGATGGCAGGACTGACTGTGCTCATGATCAAGACCAAAGACCAGGTCATCTACAAGTTACCCGACAACATGTCCGTCCAATCACTTTCTCAGGATCAACGGGAACGGCTTCTCGCAGAAATCAATCTACTTCACCATCAACAGACTACCGCACAAGTCATTGCTGCATCACAAGCTCAGACACAACAGGTTCAGATGGCACAAGCGCAGGCGCAGGCACAGGCCCAGATACAGACACTGGCACAAATGCAGGGTGTACGGCCAATCGCGCCATTGGGCAGTACGAACGGCAGTCCTGGAGTTTCGTCCGCATCCACACCAGTGAGTTCAGGCTCTCATCGGTCCTCACCCTCTGCACCCTCGACCCCCACTAGCTCCGCGGGTCCCGATGGACAACCACAAAAGACGACAAGGCGGTATAATAAGACGGGGAAGTATTCGAAAAAGAAGCTGATGCAGCAGCAGTTATTGGAGCAGCAACAGCAACAGCAGCAACAGCAGCAGCAAGGGCAGCAGGATTCGAATAAGGCAGGAAGGACGGGTATCATGGCAAATGGGCATCCGTACCAGAAGCCGCAGGCGAGTTTTCAGGGACAGTTTCCGTTGGCGAACCAACAGTTATTGCAGCAGCAACAGCAGCGGTTACAGGCGGCAGCGGCGGCCTCAGCAGCAGCAGCAGCAGCGGCAGCGGCAGCGGCAGTAACGTCCTCATCGGGAGCATCATCAGGACCAGGGACTGTGTCACCAGCAGCTGCAGTAGCAGCGGCAGCGGCGCGGATGGCAGGGTTGGTCTCGACGTCACAATCAGGGACAGGGACAGGGACACCGACATCGAGTGGACCCAAAACGGTGGAAGAGCAGCTTCAACAGCAGATTGCAGAACATCATGATAGCGTGCGGACGGGGATGGCGATGGAGTTGCAGGCGACACATAGGAACTTGAGGAGACCGGATTATCGGACCCCGTTCTCATCGTTACAGGATGCGATCGAGAGGTTATTACCCTTTCATGTGTTCCAGTATCCGACACAGGATATTGATGCCCAAGCCAGGGCCTTTAATAACCGATCGGAAGGTATGTGGCGACAAAAAAAAAAAAAAAAAAAAAAGCTTGGTTGTGATTTTTTTTGTTGAGAAGCTATATTAACGTTTGTGCTACATCTTATTGAACAATTTTTTTTTTTTTTTTTTTTTTTTCACCAGTGGAGCTGAATGCGAGAGCATTATTGATTCATAGACGCAAGGATGCGCTGTATACCAAATACAACCGTCTTATCAAGACCATCGCCACAAAATCAACAGCGACCAATTCATCCAGCGGCCTCGACATCCTGGCATTGCGCCTGGGTTTGGACGACGAACGGGAAGAGCACAAGAGGGTATCGGACCAAAAGGAAGTCGTGCAATCTCAAGCGAAGGCCCTGCGCGAGCAACTGGAATTACATCAAGTACAATTACTCCAGCAACGGAAGGCCGAGGCCGCGATGATTGAACAGCAACAGCGGTTGATGCTGGAACGGTTACGACAGGAGGAGCAGGAGAAACAGCAGATGATGGCTCAGATCCGACAGATGCAGGAGTTGCAGCAACAGCAACAGCTGCAAGAACAACAACAACAGCATCAGCAGCAGCAGCAGCAAGAGATGCAGACGCAACAGGGTGTGAAGTTAACGGAGGAAGAGGAGGAGCAGAAGAGGAGGGAGATAGAGAGGAAGGAATTGGAGAGACAGCATCAGTTGGAGCTGGAGAAGCAGATGAGGTTTAAGCAAGAGTTACTCCAAGAGGAGGAGGCCGCACGGAGGGCTAGTGCGGCCTCGAGTTCGAGTTCGACACCTGCACCTAATACACCCTCTGCTTCATGAAATATAAGGCTACTTTGATAATCGTGCACATGTGTTGTTTTTTTTTTTTTTTTGCTTGTAAAAAAAATATATAAAATGGTTTATGGGTGTATCCTTTAGAGATGATTAAAATATGAAAATGCTATGTGTTCTGTTCTACTCGCCATGTCTCGGCTCTACATACGGGGGGGGGGGGGGGGGGGGGGGGGGGAAGGGGAGGGGTAAACGCTCTCTTAATGATCGTATCGATTTCCTGAGCTCGATAGTGTTTACTGTCTCAGCTCTGGAATGTCATAGTAGAGCTTCAAGGACTCGGGGTTGACCAAGGTGCCCGAGGGGACGATGGTCTGTCCAGAGATGATCTTCTTGACGGCGATCTCGACCTTCTTTCCGTTGATGGTATAGGGGATATCCGTGGTCTTGAGAACAAAGGCCGGGACGTGGCGTGGACTGAGCTGGTTACGGATGTGGGTCTTGATCCTCGAGACCAACTCCAAGTCCAAGGGTTCATCGACCTCGTCGACCTCGTCGACCTCTTCGCTTCCGTCATTCTTCTTGACGATCTTCAAGAACAGGACCACGCGCTCATCCGTTCCGTCCTTGGTGATCTGGCCCACACACAAGGAATCTTCGACTTCTGGGTAGGTATCGACGATATTATAAATCTCTGCGGACCCGAAGCGCACGCCGTTCGGGTTCAGGGTACCGTCGCTCCTTCCGAGCATGACGATTCCGCCGGTGTTGGGGTTGATCCAGACAAAGTCACCGTGGTACCATACACCGGGGTAGTTGTCAAAGTACGCAGCCCTGTACTTCTTATGTCCGGGATCGTCCCAGAAGTAAACGGGCATGCAGGGAAAGAGACGGGAGCAGACCAGGTCGCCGGATTCACCAAAGACGGCCTTCTGGGGTGCGGCCCAGGCCTCGATCTTCATGCCGAGTGAGCGGCACTGGATCTCGCCGCGATAGACCGGGAGGGCTGCGTTGTGGGACGCAAAGAGCGAGCAGATATCCGTGCCTCCTGTGATGGATCCCAGCAGGACGTCCTTCTTGATATGCTCATATACAAAATCAAAGCTTTCGGGCTTGAGCGGCGATCCCGTCGAGTAGATCGAATGCAGCGAGGTCAGGTTGTTCTGTTGGTTCGGGAAGTAATTGACGTCTTGGATCGCCTGGATGTATTTAGCACTCGTTCCGAACGCCGTGACCTTCTCCTGATCGATCAAATCCCAGAGGGCTGAGGGACTGGGTTTGAAAGGGGAGCCGTCAAAAAGGACGACGGTCGCGCCCAGGGTCAGGCCGGAGACGAGCCAGTTCCACATCATCCAACCCGTGGTAGTGTACTGGAAGAGGATATCCGACGAATTGAGGTTTCCATGCAGGATGTGTTCCTTCTTGTGTTGGAGAAGCATGCCACCAGCAGAGTGGACGATACATTTGGGCTTGCCTGTTGTGCCAGATGAGAAGAGGATGTAGAGTGGGTGGTTGAAAGGCAGAGGTTCGAATTCGATGAGTTCCTGGTCCTGTGTTACTGTTGTGTTGGATGATGATGGTGCTGATTCTGATGAAGATACTGTAGGTTCTCCAGAGGTGGCAAGGAACTCTGACCAGGTCATGCCCTTCTCCACGGCGGAGGAGTCGCAGGGCACTGAAGGCACGAATGGAATCAGGATCACCTTCTCGACCATATCCAGTCCTATGTTGAACAGAAGTAGAGCATGTTGAGTTACCGAGACTCCTCTACTCGCCTCTTATTTCCTTGCCTTCTTCATCGACTTTTGCATGCGTTTTGGCCTTTTACCTTCGAGGACTTGGCGAAGCTTTTGGATGTGGTCATGAGGACGACCGTTGTAGACAACGGCGTTGACGGAGAAGAGTAGCTTGGGCTTGATCTGCGAGAATCGATCGAGCACACCCTATAGTACAAACAAATAAAAAAAAAAAAAATGCCCATATGAAAGAAAAAAGTGAGCAAAGTTGACCAAGATGGACATGACCTGATCCCGCTTTTCGCCAACTCAAAATGAGCTGGTCTACCAAGTTCATTATGTATCCAATAGAACCCATGTCCGTCTTTTTTTCTTTTTTTTTTTTGTCATTCTCTTTTTTCTTTGCTCTTTCCATTCGATTGGATTCGATTCCAACTTACGACAGTTCCAAAATCAGGCGAGGTCGAGCTCCAGATCGCACCGATGGACGAAGCCGCGAGCATGGCAATGATCGCCTCTGGGCAGTTGGAAATATAACCCGCCACACGGTCACCCTGGACGACACCAGCCTTGCGCATAGCCTTGGCACACTGGCGGACACGGGTATAGAGGTCCGCATAAGAGATTCGAGTCGGCTTTGATTGCAATTCTCCCGTGGCGATGATCGCAGTCTTGGTCGGGTCCTTGCACCAGAGGGCGTTCTCTGCAAAGTTCAGACGAGCGGATCCAAACCAGGCCGGGAAGTTGTCCATCGGACCTGATCCATCCACGACCTGTGTGAGTCAGTGCGTTGAGTTTTTTTTTAAAAGAGAGATATGATAAAGCCGCTGTGAGTGTGATGTATAGGAGGTACACGGATACACACATGTATAAAAACAAAGCGGAAAAATATATATCATTTGTAAGCGAAAGAGGGATGATAAAAGCCAGAGGCTACATTGGGTATTGTCGCATGCAATACAACAAGTTCCAAGAGTCCATGGAATGATGGTTTTTTTTTGTCCATTTGTTAAAAGGGTACCAGCAAATAATCCATTTCAGAAATTCTCCTCCGCCCTCACTTCTTTCTTCTGGATCAATTATCGATTGATCTACAGGGGATCGAATCTAGGGTCCAGGGGAATGAGGGTTAATAATGACTTACAGGTCCAGAGTGTGGGGTCGAAGAGATGACATTGGTGTACTCCCAGACGGCGGTCCAGAAGTCTTCGATCTCGTCCACGGACCACTGCCAAAGATCACTGTAGTTGGCTATATTTTTAAAAAAAAAAAAAAATCCAAATAAGCAAATAGATCGATCGAAAATTGGGTTAAGACTGGCTGGTATTCTTGGGGTGGTGCATCTGCAACTGCAAATGCAAAATGCAGTTGAAGACACAATTAAAGGATAGAAAGATAAGGGAAAAAAAAAAGGAAAGGCATAGGTCATACTGAGAGAGAGCGAGTGCTTCTGGTTGACGAATTGACGGAACTTTTCCATCTCCTTGTTCTCGAGGTCGGTGGGTTCCCACATCTTGCGGGGGTTGGGGTCCATGCCCTGGTTGTTGATTGGGGCTGGCATGGTTTTTGTTGTATATAGATCAGTTGGAGAAAATGAAAATGAAAATGAGAATGAAAAGTGAGTATGAAATAGATAAAATATGGAAAAGAAGAGCGGAGAAGAAGAAAAAAAAGGATGGGATGAAGAGGACAGAAAGAAGAAGAAGAAGAATAAGAAGAAGAAGCAGAGGAAGGAATGAGGGGGTGAAGGATGAATGAATGAGGAGTGAGATGAGGTGACTTTTCTTAGTCAGAGGTCAGGCACAGTCAGGTAGACTAGGTAGACTTTGGCCGACTATGGCTCTGATTCGCTCTTTCCTCATATTTTATTCCCTTCTCCGCTCGGACGGGACAGACAGACAGACGGTCAGGGCAGGTAGGACACACGCATCCACTCCACCCACCGATACGATATTAGATATTAATAAATAGAAGGTGTATGTACAAAACATTGGGGTGGGGGGAGAACGAGGGAGTGGGTGGGGCTAAACCCCTTCAGCAGCCAACAGACAGCGAGATTGGGGGTTAGCCCAACCATCCACAATCCTTTGGAAATCTTATTTACAAGCGTGAGAAAGTAACCACACCAGAGAAAATAATACGGCTCAACTTTTCCACGGACCCCCGTTGCTGTTGTTGTTATTGTTGTGGTAGTTGCCCCATCAAGCTAGAGAGGCAAGTGCACCCCGCTGTTGTTATTACCACTACACTTGGTACCACCATTATTGTCATTACAATTACTACTGCATGCACATCATCGTATCCATCTACACCCCCGCACAATCCCAACCTCTCTCTCTCTCTCCTTCAAATAAGTGGCAATTGCCTCACATGATTCATGGTAGCCCATCTCACGAACACAGCTATCCTGGTCTCCCGCTTCGCTCTCTTTTTTTTTTTTTTTTGTTTGCCATTCAACATTCCAAACATGCTATCACACAGGCCCCATCGATCATACCGAAGAAGCAGTTGAATCGTAGGGCCTTGACTGCCTATCCATATTTATTTATGCAGATCAACTGCCTCTTGTCCTCTCATCTTTCCCTGCTTTATACACGGTTTCCTGACCAGTCTGATATACCATATTGTGCAAGTTCCGATTGGACTCTAGCCGCATAGTGTCCTTTATAATCTTTCTATGCGGCAGTCAATTGCTTGTAATACCTCCCTCAAAGTCCCGTGTTGGGATATGGCGGTAATCTGGAGTCCGGCACTTCGATTTAGTGGCAGAAAACTATTCTAAGATATATCACGTGCAATGGCTCTTCAATTTGTTTGCTCAGGCGAGCATTAAAAAATCTTTTTCTCAAACAACCACTTCATTCTTCATCCTTCATCCTTCCACATCCACCTTTAATCTTTCACTATATTGATCCCATCGCGACTTCACTTGTGTCTCTATTCTTTCTTCCTGTACTCTTAACGTTCACTCTCATCATTAGGTACCCCAGAACAAGCAAGGCCGATTAGAACGACCCTCGACAACAACCTACCATAAGGATTTTACCGCAGCACTTAACAGGTTTTTTTTTTGCCGCCTTTCTTGCGACCCTCTTCTATTTTCAGCAACAGCAAGACTACCACAGTTCCACCCCCACTCAGGATACTGAGAACAATGCAAATGGAGACCTTCCCAGCAGATATCTATGCTACAAGCGCTTCACCTTATCATCCATGGCCACCTGGCGGTTCGCCCTTGCCCTGCCAGCATGGATCTGAGAAGGGATTAGGTTGTGCGCAGTGTATGAGGTCATATGCCTCTTCGCATGACACAGCGGGGCCAATCAGATATCTACTCGAGGACGATGATGAAGAGGAAAATGATTTCTTGGACGATGATATTTCAAAGACTGCTGAAAACCAACTGGAGACAGTGTTGATTTCTACTGCAGAGGTCCCCGAGAACATAGCCAAGGAGCAAGGGGAAGGTGTATTGGAGCAAGAGGAAGGTGTATTGGAGCCCCAGAATAACGAGGCGGTGTCGGGTGGTGACAGCGACATAGCCATTCATCTGAAGCAGGATACCGACGTTGCCCCGTCCCTTCCTTTGATCGAGCTTATCTTCGATGACACTCTGTACGAGCTATTCTATTCCTCGTCTAAAGCCTTCAAAGCATCGCACGTAGCAACATCGGCCCGAGGTACACTCTTGTTTGCCAACAATAGCTCACTTCTCGACGAGCCACTCTTGGTTCTCTTCACTCATCTGCGAAAGGACTTGCTTGAGCCCCGCTACGGAGCGGACTCAGCGTATTACGAACTGGGCATGGTTTTCAAGGGTCTGGAGGACCTCTGGTTACTTGAGCACGAAGGCGCCGCATCCAAGTGTTCGCTTGTGAAGCTGGTTCATCTTTACATGGACGCGTCGGAAACACAGGGCCAAGAAATGCTTCTGGAACCATTCCGCATCGAGCTGAGTATTCAAGAGACCTTTCTGTCGCATTTGAGCCGCTTGGGGAACCGAAGAGAAACCAAGGCACAATCAATATCGCATGCCGTAGCTGAGGATGACATTACGGATTTGGCAGAGCCAGCGCTAGCAAGTATGGTGCATTCGACTCTTGAACAATACTTCTTTGGTGCAAAGCTTGACGATTCATCTATTTTAACATCATCCCGCCCTTATCTTCTAGATGTAGTTGCAGCCGTTGATAGACAGAACGAAAGTTTGAATTCAGACCAAGTGATACTAGCCGACACAGGAATGTCAGAGGAGGGCGCAAGGATTGAAGACGCTGTCAATTCTGGAAACGATATTCGGGTTCATATCGACGAGAATATTGATGTTTCCGAGATTGACGTTGATTCCCTAGCCTGTTTTGACGACAAGGCCTATGAGGAAGACTATGAGTCTGGCGAGGAGGACGAGCACGGCTCGCCTTCGCCTACGGCTAGGTCGCCCAAGAGAAGTATTGAAGAGATGATCAACCTGCTGGGCGATGACCTTGTGAACGAGCTCAGCCCTGATCGTAAGTTACCTTGCCCCAGATTACATTAAAATGGATGTCTTTTACTCTCGATGTCGTACTTTTTGAACAATGTCTAATGCGCTCTTGGCACAATCCTTTTTTCTTTTGATAGGTGAAGTCAGTAAGAAGCACAGGGCGGATGCCTAAGTGGCTAGAATGACAACATGAAGCGGACTGGTTCTGGTTCTGTTGGATCTCCTCTTGCTCTTTCCTGCTGGCTCTTTCCTGCTCACTCTTTCCTGCTCACTCTTTCCTGCTCGCTCTTTCCTGCTCGCTCTTTCCTGCTCGCTCTTTCCTGCTCGCTCTTTCCTGCTCGCTCTTTCCTGCTCGCTCTTTCCTGCTCGCTTTGCATTTGCAGCCCCTCCACTTAGGGCATCGTCGCGAAGTTGAAATTTGTTCTTGACAGACGGCAAGATGAACCCGCATTGTTTGCTTATTTCTTTCCTTTTGTCTTTTTTTTTTTTCCACCACTCCTCACTCTCTCTTTGTCCCTTTTCCCTTCCTTTCACCTTTCCTTTCTCCCTTCTTTTGCCCTCTTCCTTTGTCCTCTTTGTGGTTATTTCTTCTTCTTTTGTCGATCTTGTACTCTTTTAATCGCGCTATCGCTTTCTATTGCATGTATCATACGGGTCATCTTGTTGTCATCTTTTATTCTTTCTATTACTCACTCTGGAGGAGTTTGTATGTGCTTTGCATATGTCCATTTTCGTTTTTCTTTTCATTACTCATTGTTCGGTCTTTATTCTATATTGTTGGTTTACAAGAGATGGGTATACAGTATTGGGGGAGGGGGGAGGTGTTTGTAGCGCCTTTGTAGCGCCTTTGTAGTCCTTTCGGAGTGAGTTCAGCTTAATAAAAAATGCTACAGGAGAAGAGACTAATAATGCATGTGGAAATGTAAATATATGGTTTATTTTGAACATGAAAATGCCTGTGAATATTGAAAAAGGGTCTGATTTATTCCATATCTCATTCATCCAGGATAGAATAGGGGACCTTAGTTGACGGGGCGTGGGACACCGGCCGCAGGGGCGGTGGCCTGGTAGTTTGGCTGCTGAGGGACGGCGACGTAGGTGCGTCCGTGGTAGCGGTTGGAGACGTTGGGCTCGTCCCTGTTCTTGTAGATGATGTACCAGGAATAGATGATGCCGGGAACATGTCCGAGGAGGGTCAATCCGATACTAAAGAGAGAGACAGCGCCGGTTAAAACGTATAGAGCGATATCAGGGGAAGACGGTCTGTTTGGTTCCAGGTTCTTTTGTTTACTCGCCAATGGGCTGTGGTGGACAAGAGAGCATTGAAGAAAAACGTGTTCTTCGATTTGAAGTCGCGCCAATGCAGTACATGCAGTACGGCCAGAAACAAGAGAGGGGGGGAGGGAAGAAAAATGGCGCAAAAGGAAAACGCGGATTGGGTGGTTTTTTTTCTTTGCTGCTATGGGTCAAAATCCTGTCTTCAATTGCCTCCATGTTCCTGTCTTTTTTTTCCAGCTGTCCCTGTTTCCTGCGACGAGTTCCGTTGCTGTTTTCCTTTTACTGTTCCTTTTCCTTACCTGATGAGGAAGTCAGCACCGCATCCCTGCTTGAGACCGACTATTGAAGCGGTTGTTAAAGGAACGTGTGCAAGCAAGCGCGTCAGTATCGTGTGAACAATTGCAATCAAAATCAATCGCGCCTTTTGATTGCGAATTGACCCTTCGGATAAAAATATCAAATGTCAAATCTTGATAAAAAGTCGTTTCTAGGATTTACCGGCCTATGGTGGAAAAAGAAGTAGGGACGAAGAGTGGGTGAGTGAGTGTTGTCGTCTTTTCTGTTCACTGAATGGCAGCAACAGCATGGACATGACATGGCATTGACATGAACACGACTGTTTAGGGTTCGCTGGCCTCCTTGGGCACTAGTCAGGTCAGTTGTCGCAGCAGCAACTTTGTTTCGCTTCCCCCCCTTGAATTCTCGAATTCGGAGTCTGTGAACTTACAAGAGGAGGCAGGAAGAATCCGACGACGAAGAGGAAGATATCGGCACCGCTGAAGTTGACCATTTTCGTGAAGTGTACGGAGAGAGGGAGGGGTTTTTTTTCTTTCTTTAAAGGGAGTGGACGAGGTGGTGGGAAGATGAAGTGCAAGATGAGAAGAAGTTCAGCAAAAGAAGAAGTGGATGAAAAAGAGAATCGACGGGGTCATCACATGATGTCATCATCATAGGATCTTTTTTTTTGCCCTGAACGCGAAGTGAGTTACAGCAAACCCGTTTCTCGGGTTTGGCTCGAAAGTGACTATATCAATAAATGGCAATTGACCCCATATGAACTATGTGCATTTTAGTGCACGTAGTCTAGCTGTGATGATGTGCAGCGGTATATGATGCATATCGGACGAGCGAGTTGAGGCAACAGAGGGCTCTCCTCTGAGGGTTGAGGATGGACATGCTGAGCTGCAGCATTGAAGGGAAACAAAAAAGACTCGTGCAAGCAAATGAGGTCTGTGCTCCGGTGCCTTGAAGTGAGTGGGTGGATGAGCACGCCACGATCGAATCACTCTGACTCGACGGCTCTCTTGCTTTCTCGCTCGACCCAGCTATGCCCTGTCCAGTAAGATGTTGTTCGTGGGGGATAAACAAGACAGGACATGGGAGGGTATGGCCTGTAGGATTGCGTTCATGGCGATGATGCCCCTCTTCCCTGAGAAGCAAGTTATGATAAAGGGTCCGTGGCATGGTGCCCCTCCCCTTGCGTATGAATAAATGAATGGCTACGCAGGGTCCATTTGTGTTTGCCACCAAAAAAGAGAGGAGGACCAAAACAGATTGCATTTGGTGTTGAGTCACCTTCAGTGCGAACAAGGTTGGGGCCAGATCGATGCTCCCTCCTCCTCTTCTTCTTCCTCTCTTCTTTACATCTTTCTCAGAACTCCTTCTCTCCTGCTCTCCTTCCTCTTCCTTCTCTTCTTTCCTCTTTCTTCTTCTTTCCTCACTCGATTCAACCTCCCGTTTTAAATCAATTGCACCACTCCTTTTCTACCGCTGCAATAGCCCTTCATTTTTGAACATTTCTCTTGCACTACTACCTCCTCCTCCTCCAGTAACAACAGGGACAACCTAAACACAATGTCGACTCCGCTCTCCTCGTCGCCATCGTCACCTTCGCTGTCAGCAACCAAGCGTTCGCTTCCGCCACATATGATGCTGGAGATCAACCATGCGACACCTTCGCCCTCACTCCAGGACCAATCCAAGAAACCATGGCTCGTACAAAAGTTTGGTGGCACCAGCATTGGAAAGTTTGTCGAGACCATCACCGGGACCATCGTCCAGTAAGCAATCTCTTCATTTGGAAAAAAAAAAAAAAAACGATTCGCCATGGCCATGGCCATGGCAATGGCAATGGCAATGGCAATCGAGTTCGAGCAGCTGTCCACCTGGAAACAGCGCACATGCCCTGACAACCATTCGCTTTACATTTCTTAACAATAGATCATATCTCCCAACGAATCGAGTGGTAGTGGTCTGCTCGGCAAGGAGTAGCGAGTCCAAGACTCTAGGAACGACCAACAGGTAAAGAAAGCATTTGCCTTGAGCTAAAACAAAGGATTGGATCGCTATGGCGTCTTTTTTCATTGAGATATGACCTTGTTTTTTTTATTCCCTTCACACTCCGCCCATTCTAAAAGTATTCCCCACATTCCGTAACACCGTGGGCCAATGATGAGATCTGTCGACAGATCAAAAAAAAAAAATCGCAGTCTGCATTTTTTTTGATCGCGGGGAAAGGAGACTAACGGTGATTCACATGGCTTCTCATGTACATGCTTGTAGGTTACTGAGGGCAGCAGCGTCGGCTATGGAACCTGGTTCGGTCGAATTTAAGCAGACAGTCCAGGATATCAGAGAGGACCACATCAATACCGCCCGGCAACATATCTCGGACCCGCTTATCTTGAAGCGCATTGAAGACGAACTCAATCAGGACTGTAACCGACTCCTCGCCTTCTTGAAGGCTGTGCAGGTAAATACCATGCTTTTTATTTATTTATTCTTTTATTTATTTTTTTATATGATGTGCTGAATAGGGATTACATTTCTTATTTGCTTTCGTGTTTCACCGTTCGTTGGTCATAGACGATCGAAGAGATCTCGCCGAGATCAAAGGACATTATCATGGCAGTTGGAGAGAGATTGTCCTGCAGAATCGTAGCAGGGATGCTGGAAGATCGTGGAGTGGAGACCGAATTCGTTAGTCTGGAGAGCGTCATCGAGGCAGTGTTCGACGTGAACTGCTTGGATCAAAACTTTTACGATTATATGTCCAGAGTTTTTGCAGGCGTCATATCCAAGTGCGGCAACCGTGTTCCTGTCGTTACTGGTAAAATGGATAGCACCATACAGCTGTGTATTGGATTTTAATCACCAAAAAACAACAACAACAAAGCATTAACGTATACATTTCGCTTTTTACATAATCCAGGTTTCTTTGGGCCAGTACCGGGCAGTCTGCTGACCAGCATTGGTCGCGGTTACACAGATCTCGCCGCAGCGCTCATCGCGGTCGGATTGGATGCAGAGGAGCTACAAGTATGGAAGGAAGTCGACGGGATCTTCACTGCTGATCCCCGCAAGGTTAAAAACGCACGCCTTCTTAACATCATCACACCCGAGGAAGCCTCCGAGTTGACGTACTACGGATCCGAAGTCATCCATCCCTTTACGATGGAACAGGTCATCCGCGCCCAGATCCCTATTCGTATCAAAAACGTTATGAGCCCCATGGGTCCAGGGACGGTCATCTTTCCGGATAATGCCTCAGGAGTATCGACGCCGACCGGACGCATGACCCCTCCTCCGTCGTCGAAGGTCTTGCTCGAGAACGGATATCAACTGGATCTGTCAAGGCGGCATCCTACGGCGGTGACGATCAAGGATAATGTGTGGGTCCTCAACGTGCACTCGAACCGCAAATCGGTCTCGCATGGGTTCTTTGCGCAGATCTTTGGGACTTTGGACACGCATGGGATTGCGGTGGATTTGATTTCGACCTCGGAGGTGCATGTTTCGATGGCGTTGGGTGCGAATGTGAACGAGAAGGCGATGGAGAAGGCGATGCGGCAGTTGAGGAGCATCGGGACCGTGGATGTGACCAAGGACATGGCGATCTTGTCGCTGGTCGGCAAGCAGATGAAGAACATGGTCGGTATCTCGGGGAGGATGTTCTCGACGCTCGCGAAGGCCGGGATCAACTTAGAGATGATCTCGCAGGGCGCATCCGAGATTAATATTTCCTGTGTCATCCTGGAGAGACAGGCACTTCAGGCGATGAATGTGATCCATGAGGAGCTGTTGAGTAATGTGGGGAGAGAAGCCGAGTCCCAGTACTTTTAGAACAAGGGCAACTGGCTCGAGCAAAAAGCGGACGTATTTATGTTTTGTTTTATTTATTTTTCCTTTTTCTCTTCTTTCTCTTTCTTTTAATATGGCTTGCTGAAGCGGCGTATTTAAACTGCATAATCATCAATAAACATTAAGCATAGACTCGTGATGAATCAGCATAGCTTCGTAACTTCTTTGATGATATGGAAAGAGGGGGAAGTAAAGATCCAAGCAGAGCGGAATCATGTTTTGTACATAGGGAAATCAATCCGAGTCAGCGAATGGCTGTGTTCGAAAGAGTAAAGAATTTGGGTGGAGCTGTATTTGTGCGTTCTGAGGAGCCTCTCTATGTTCTGACTGCGGATTTACAGGTCACTACGGCTGCAGGCGACAGAGCGGCTGCATCGTGTATTCATGCCTTTTTATCCTTGAAAGATGAGTGTCCATATGAACTGGAAGCATTGGTTGAAAGCACATTCATCAAGACATTTTGGACCGAGCGCCGAGACTCTCTTTGAGAAGCACGGTCTTTTCTCGACTACTGTTTGATGAGCATCATCCTCATCGGGATAAACTCAACCACCTTGAAGACGGTTTATTAGATTGGCCTTTTTATTTTGGACCCTGTTCTGACATTGAACCGGACAATAGTTCGCGGACGATTTTTCTACACAAAAGCCCATGCCTCCCAGAACACCCTGGTATCCCCTTCAGAATCTCGATCTAAAAGAGTTCGAGCTGTGGCCAACACTGCGCATCATTCGATATATCTGACTCTCTCTCCTTTGCCCACTCTTCCAGCCCTGCAGTAGTCGTATGGACGTGACGAGTTCAGCCCATGCAGCGTCACGATGCTCCATGGATAGGCTATCCTTGATGATTCATCCCCGAATGCCAGAGTAAGGCGTGAGCAGCCAGGCCACAGTGACCGGTAGAGCTTTCTGAACAGGTTCGCGTTCCATCAGTGTCGAGTTAAAATCCCATGATCGACCAATAGGCGGGCCATACTGCCATAGAGACCTATACAAATACGTATCGTTCATGGATTTTGGGGTGGATAAAAACGAAGCGGAGGATGTAGCTCTTGAGGACATGATAGCACATGGAAAGGTCTGGGGCCGGCTGTCTCAATATTGTTTCCATTCTCCTTTGGTCCTGGATCCGGGTGCAAACCCGCGACAGCGATTTCTGTCGTCAGCGGCATCATCCCCTTTCTCTGTTTCTTCTGGAGCTCGTAAGCTGCTACGCCATCTAAAACAAGGTTTGGGTTCAGATTTGTGAGGGGACATTTCGAAATTCGAAATTGTGGACTGCGCCCATTTTTAACCACGGCTGCAGATTTCTCGTGCGGTGGGTATACTAATATGGACCAATATGGACTAATATGGACTAATATGGAAGAAATGAAGTGCTGCAGAGAGTATGCGCATACACATGATACACATGGACAATCCCTCGACAGAGACACCTGTGTTGTTGGTGACAGCCCATTCTGCGACTCCCAGTGCTGCTGTCCGCAGCTACGACGTGTGCCCCTCACTTGGTGGTGTTGTCTGTAGCAGGCTGATTTTTCTTGAGGAGTGGATGCAGCATGAGAAATATGACTGTCCAAAATCAATGAGAACAACAAGAGAGGGACCTTTAATTACAAGCGACCGAGCAATAAGTCATTGCTCGGTGGTTTGAGTTAATATCTGGACTCGGTCCAGCTATCGAACACAGGGGCAGCGTGTAAAATAGGCTATATGCCGCACAGCACAGCTGTATGTGAGCACTTGATGAAATAAGAAAAAAAAAAAAAAAAAAAAAAAAAGCTGGAGAGGATGCAGCCAGCAGTGGTTATGTTGGAATAGACAATTTGGTCCGAGTCCAACATACTCACGGTGTATTGCCTTTAGGGACCATTGTCTGCCCGCGTACTGCTGCAAGAAGATAGTATTGCTGTATGTGACCTGTATGGCCATCGTCGCCGTAGCCGCTTCTTCCTTGTCTCACTCGTTCTCTTTCCTTGCTGCTTGTTCCTGTGTCTTTGTCTCTCTCTATATCCTTGCACACTCCCAGGTACATCATTACATCATTGGCTGCTTCGATAGACGTCCTGACTGAGACACTCTTGTGGTGGCATTACCTTTGCCATGTCTTTTCTGTCTATTGTTTTCTTTCTATTCCATGCTTGCATGCTCATCAAAGGAGACCTCTCATCCTCTCATCCTCCCATTCTCTCATCCTCACTCCCTCACTCCCTCACTTCCTCACTCCCTCGCTCCCTCTCCTCTCTCCCTCTCTCCCTCTCTTTGCTCCTTTGCTGTCAAGACCAGACTATCTTACCACCAAAGTGTATTCATGTCCCGATAGGTCACCGGTTTTGCCACCATCATTTCCTTGCTTGTCTCTCTGTCCACTGTCTCCGTGCTGTCTATCGCCCACTATCTCTTTTTCTTTCATGTGAAAGTCCCGAAAAGACTATACCGATAGGAGGCTGCTCGAAGACACTCTCTTCGCTGCAGACAGCAGCGATGACGTGTGCCGTCTGTCGTGGAGGAGGGAGTGTCTATCGAGGACCGAATATGAAGCCCTCCTCTTTTTCTCTCCCTTCTCTCTTCTCTCTTCTCTCTTTTCTTCCTCATCTTCTCCCCGGTCTTCTTCCTGGTCTTCAAGGTAAGCTCTTCTTCCTCCTCCTCCTCCTCCTCCTCCTCCTCCTCCTCCTCCTCCTCCTCTTCCACCTTTACCCCTGCTCCAGCTACTCCCACTTTCACTCTCAGTCCTTCACTTCTGCTGTCTCTTGCCCTTCTTTCCCACTGCTCTCTCCCACTGCTCTTTCCCACTGCTCTCTCCCACTGCTCTTTCCCACTGCTCTCTCCCACTGCTCTCTCCACTCTTGTTCACCTCAGTCTCGTTCACCTGCACTTCTCGTATCTCTCTCACCCACTCACTCACCCAGCGCTCCCTTGTCTCTATTGCTTCTAGCTTTCTCTCTCTCTCCCCTTCTCTTCCTTTGTTTACTTTTGCTTTTGCTTTTGCTTTTGCTTTTGCTTTTGCTTGGACTTTTGCATCTATCACTGCTCCGACTCTGGCATTTGCCTAAGCTTCCGCTTTTGCTCTTGCTTGTGCTCTGGCTTTTGTTTTCGCTTTTGCTTTTGTTTGGACTTTTGCTTTTGCTTCTGCTCCGGCGTTGCTTTTGCTTTGGCTTCGACATCTGCTTTTGCTTCTCCATCTGCCTTTGCTATTGCTTTTGCTTTTGCTTGGACTTGCGCATCTATCACTGCTCTGACTCTGGCATTTGCTTAGGCCTCGGCTTCTGCTCTTGCTTCTGCTCTTGCTTTATTACACCTCTCTAAAAAAAAGAAAAAAGAAAAAAGAAAAAAAGAAAAAAAGAAAAGAAAAAAAGAAAAGAAAAAAAGAAAAGAAAAAAAGAAAAAAGAACAAGAACAAGAAAAATACAATTCCCCACCCCCCAAAAAATAAGAAGGTCAAAAGCCGAACTTTTTTTCCCTTGTGGTTTTTTCTGGGGTACCATGGCTTGCAACCTGCCCGCGGTGTACCCTGCACAGTCTTTACTTTCCCAAGTAAGACTGACTGATGGCAAGCCAATCCACTTTCCTTTGTATGTATCGCTTCGAACCCCACACCTTAGTCAGCGTAGAACCAGCAAACGTCAATGTGAAAATGAAATAAAGAGTGAGGAGAGTGAGGATTGAACCAAACGATGAAAAGATGAAAAGATGAAAATGTACAATAGCAAGAAAAGCCTTTGTCAGTAATATAATGAATGGGTTTGCACTTGGTGCTCGCACTGCATTGAAGGGACATAGTGATCGACGCGTATATCTGGCCCGGGCGATGCACAGCCTCGACGGCATCACATAGATCTTAACCCCGAGAGCACCTGTGCAACATTCACATCTACTCGCAATGAAGGGGCCCAGGGGCTGTTTTTTCTGGGAAACCCCATTTCTTTCTTTTTATTCTTCATCATAATCGAACCTTCGCCGCGACTCATTGACTTCATTGACTATGAGGAGTGCGTCAGATAGCCGGTTTCGTTGTTGCTGTTCTGTTGTGGTGGTAAAAGCAGGTCCATTGGCTGAGCCAGACGCGCTTTTTCACGTATTTTTTTGTATCCGATCTTTACTGCGAACCACCCCTACCGAACCATCCTGTATTTCACTCTGCGATCGTCAGGGCAGAAATGACGGCCCTTGTACCTCGCCACGCCTCTATCACTTCCTTCAAACTTGCAGGGCTCGAGATCGACTGGGCTTCACTGGAGGAGCTGAAGAGCCTCAGACGGCTGAAGAGTAGTTACTCAACCCTCAACTAGGCATCATCCTCAGCATTTTGGGACACGCTTACACAACTTAAGACGCTGAAATTCCGGCATGTGAGGATTCCCTGTCTCGAAGTCATACTCGAAGACGCAGTGTTTTCTCACCTCGCTTCTGTAGAGATGACTGCTGTAGGCATTCACATCAACCGCCGCTGGATCAGTCTGATATCCCGATGCTCCAATCTTCAACGGCTATACTTAAAGCTCTATGACGGTAATGCTACTTCCGACAACGCAGCACTTCAAAAGATTGCTCTTTATGCCGCTGCCGCTGCCTGGCCTCAGCTCGAGTCTATACACTTTGCTGAACATCGTATGGTGGATGACGATTTGGCCATCCTTCTTAGTGCGCTCAAGCGATGCCATTTTTTGGACGTATGCGGGTTTTGGCCGCGCTCTTCCCAGGCATTCCATAAACACTTTGCGACAATCGAGACCCTCAATCTGTGCAAGTGTCCTACATTGACAAGCATGATGGTGCAAGAAATCCTGTCGTCCAGTCCCTAATTGGAGTCATTACTTGCAACTCAAGTCCATGCCAAGGATATTGCCCGTGGCCGGCCATGGAACTGCACTAACCTGTTGACGTTCGGTTGCTTCATCAACTTTGGGGGGACCTGCAACAACTCCAAGCGCAGATGACGTCTCGGCAGATACCGCAGCTGCTGGAGTAGAAGAAGAGCAAGCACGCGATCAGGAAACACAAGAGGATTATCGACTACAAAAAAAGTTTTCGAACAACTGTCGCTCCTAACGGATCTTGCCCACCTTAACATCCAGGATGAACAGTCTACGCTATGCATGCGGCGTGGCTTGGATCTACGACTTTGTAAAGAGCTTGATTTGCTGAATTGATTACACCACTTATGGACTTTTCAGTTCCACTGTACTACCCAGACTATGGGCATCAAAGAGGCAGAGTGGATTAGGACTCACTGGGAGAGCCCAGTATGAACATGAGGCGTTTTTAACCACCTTGATGTGGAATTCAACGCGAAGGTTCAAAAAATCATACGTAAGGAGTAATAGTAATAAAGTATGATTCTGTATTGTTGTTAGATACCTAAAATTGAATCCCTCTGTCCATGTCCTCCATCAAACCAATGTGCTCAGTTCCTGCAAATAGCCCTTGAATTCCTCAATATCGTCCCTCAGTATCACCCTCTGTGCTCCGTCGCTCTCTCCTGCGAGTTCGCTCAACGAGGCTCTGTATGCCTGCAGCTCTCCGTTGAGGTAGGTCCTGATACTGACCGCGTTCTTCCTCAAGTATTCTTCGCAGTGATCTTGAATATCCATGGACTGGTTCAACATTGCATGTGACTTGACCTGAAACACATTACTGTGGATCACCTTCTTTTCTGTGACGACCTCAAAGGCGACTAGGGCCTTCAATCGAGGAGTATCAAACCGATTCGCAAGCTGCTGGAGTCCCATCAGATATTGCACCCGGTCGCGGAGCTCGTCGATATGATCCACGGTTCGGTTTCTCTCTGAGGGAGGAATGAGCGGCCCATTCGAGATGATGAGCTTGTCAGCGTAGAAAAAATATATCAGGCCCCAGAAAGCCTCGTAGGTCTCCTCCTGGCTCGACAAATCAATCACGATCATGCTAGGATCCATCGGGTCTCGCGTTGTTATCTCGGCCCATGCTCCTGTAAAGCGTCGGGCGAAATATTCATTCGCGTGCGCTAGCATGAATCTGTGCGCCAGAATCTCTTGACCTCCTGCAAACTTGAACAAGACGTCCATGAACCCGTTCTGCCGATCTTGCGACTCGAAACAATTTAGAAGACGGCTCTCAATTTCTCCTACTTCTCTTCCTACCGGAACCTCAACCATGCCCTCCACCGCCTGCATCTGCGCTACTCCAGCGGCGACCAAGAACGTACGGACAGAGTGAAGTTTTTGATGAACAATCTGGTGGCGCTCCATATTGTTGTCGATGTCCAACATGAGCTGATGTGGCCATAACCACGACTCCTCCAGACTTGGATCCTTGTCGTCTCCGTTGAGAATGTAGGGGGCTTGCATTCTGCTGTCCAGCATGTTGGAAACGATTTCCCTCTCTTCGGCACCCCGATCAGCGTATTCGTGGAGCGCCTTGTAGACCTTGAACAACGATACCTTCAATGCCAGCTGCTGATCCACCGAAGCCGATTGAGGCGCCAGGATCTCCACTAAAGCCGAGAGATGGTTGATCACTTGAACGAGTTGCTCCCCACCAACGCTAGGGAAATGCTTTCTGAACTCAGGGGAAGGCTTCAGGGTTTCAGGGAAGAATGCGCACTGGGTCCAGGTAATGTCGCGCTTCGTACTATCCAACAGTTCTGAGAAAGCCATGTACTCTGAAGATGGCAAGCTCAGGCCTTCTTCGTTAAACGGAGAAGGATCCACGGGTTCAACCGGAACAATCTTCCATTGAGGATCCATCCAATTGAGAGTGCTAGGATGCTGGTAGATGAAGCGAACCAAAGAAGCGGCCTTCTCTCGGATCACGGTTGGTTCCAAGGAAGAAAATCCCTTTGTGAGGTCTAGTAGGTATAGTGCACACTCGCGCAGAACGGTCGCTTCAGAGGACTCACGAAACTGGAACAGCTTCTTGTTATTGTGGATCTTGCTCCATAGCGCCGTTTCCGGGAACTTGGAGGGCTCCCCGGAAAAGAGGCTTTGCAAAAGTTGATCAGTGGGGTCGAAAAGCTCGCGGCTTGTGCGAAGAGAACCATCGCGTGCGAGGATGACAGGAGTTGTCAACAGGAGAGCCTTTGATGGATTATTCTTCTTGGAACTGGCCGCAAGTCTCACAATAGCTGAGAGCATATCAATGTAGGCAGTCTTTGTCTCCTTGACACATCGCAGAGACCCGTTCAATATGGCTGGTATCACTCGATTCTGGGCCGCAGAAACCGCGTTCAAGGGTATCGCACCCACTGTTATGAAAAACTTGCAGTATTCGCTACAGATGACATCCGGAAAGCGACCCAAATTTCGTAGGCTGTAATTTCCCTCCACAAAGTAGGATCCCTGTGCAGGGATCAAAGGCAGATCCTGGTTGTTGCTGGTGTGTTCCCACGATTTCCATATCCGAAGTACGCCAAGTGCTCGAGCGCTATCATTGAGCTCGTCACCGGCATCCATGATCAGCTCCCGCAAAACCTCCGCTTCTACTTTGCTGATTGTCCGACTACTTGGAAACCCTGAGCATTTTGAGGCAATGACCTTCAGAATTAGTCTCGCGTCCAGCTCTACTCCAGCGCTCATCAGATACGGATGTCTGCCGTTATCGTCTGCATCAAAGACCACAAAGCCGAGATCCTGTATTAAGCAGGCGAGTTTGTCGACCTGTCTCTTGAATTGAAATGGAATTCGTGATAGTTCCAATCCTGTGGCTCCCTCCCCCAGTCGTACCATCGAACCATTGATCGTCTTGAGGATCGGCAGATTAGCAAACGGAGTAAGGTTCTTGTGGCCGCTCAACAGTCGCCATAACTTCCCCCTAAGATCGTTATGAATTCTATTCGGATTTTCGGCGCAGATAATGCCCGCGAAAACGTCCGGCGACATTTCCTTGATGCCCAGGTTTGTATCTTTGGTGAGCCTCCTCAATATACGATCGAGATTTGAAACCGTAGTCCCGCTTCCATCAGCTGCCTTGTTGATCTCGCCTTTAAAGAGGGTCTCGTCCACCAAGATATCCTTTCCCGAGATTAAATCCTTTTCTTCGGACTTGGCGGTGTAATATGTCGACCCTACGCCGAGCTCCTTCCACTCGCCATTCATTAAGGGTACCAGAGCCAGGCCACGCAAAGTCTCAACGAATTCTGCCTTTGGATCAATGACAACGCTCAGCGTACGCCCCAGCATCCATTTCTTGCCTTCCGTCGACGTGATTTTGTTCGGAATAAACTTGGGATCGAGTCGAACAAGGCCACGGAGTTCATCTTCGTTGAGTGAACGGTATGTGAGCGCCGGAGAGCCTTTCCATTCATTTTTAACTTGATTGTAAAGCAGATGAGGACAGTCGCAAATATAGACTCTTGCACCTTGGAGCCGTCCACGGATGGCGCCCATGACCCCATCCGGCGCGCCGATGATACCAGGAAAAACGATTTCCTGTCCCTTCAAACCTTTGAAAGGAGGGCGTTGGCCAGGAATTCGGACGGGGTAGATCGGGTGATTATATGACAGTCGCAGGAAGCGGGAGATAAATACATCAACGTCGATCATCCCTTGATTGCTATCTCCTCTTCCCTTGAGGGGCCAGAACCTGAAAAACAACGCGGTTGCATAATCAACATCCTTGCTCGAATTAGGTCCTCCGTGGGCAGAATCGCGAAGTTGCCATCGCAAGAACCTCTCGAAAGCGTGGATGGCCGTGAGCGGCAGTAACTCGTGCATCATGAAGCTGTTCCATAGCGCCTTCTCATCCTTGATATCTGATCCGCCCGCGAAACCCTTCCGGTTCGAAGTCAGTGCAAATACCCCGTGAATGTGGAACGGTAAGCTGGTTTGAATAGGAGTGGGAAGATGAGTGAACAGTCGTCCAGTTGGCTGGTCAGAATTGCGGCTGTAATTCAGAGGAATGGCGATACCGCGATGCGGACTCCAATGATACTTTTGAGCTAGATCCCTCGGTGGCAGAGAACTGCTTTCAGGGAAACCAAACTCTGTGTGGACTAGCCATTTCTGAATTTCTGCCTTGGAAGAAGGCGTTGGTACGACGACGATGTCCATGATCTGAGTTGAAGTTGAGGGGTCCTGTCCCTCGGATAGAGCTTTTTCTATGTAGGGGTTACCGGTTCCCACTTTTTTTGAAGCGGACCAAATAAAGCTGCCTTGGTCGTTCAACTCGATGGTCTGCATTTTGTCCAAAAAGAGCATTCCAGTATTGGCATCCTTAGCCCAGGACTGAAGCATCTCCTGAACTTGCGCGAGGGTCCATATATCTCCTAGTGTAGTCGGGTTTGGCGTGCGTATCTGCGAATCCAGCGTTCGAAGGGGAATCCTAAAGATCGTGCCGTCGAAGTCAGACTTCATGTCGCAACCAAAGAGTCCAACGTATGGAGCCAGCTGGTCGGAAAGGGCTGCACTCTTGAGGTTCTGAAATTTAGACCGCTGACCTCCATGGGAAACTAGGTGGCCTAAGGGCGTTCGGGTCCTGTGCAAGGATTCCCTGCAGGGGTCGAAGAAGCCAATGTATGAGCCGCTGACAACGCTGGGGACATCCGTGAAATGATATACAGAATTGAAACCCAGACCATGTCGTCCGATCTTTGACGTATCCTCACCTAGAAGACGCCAATAATCAAGCACAGTGTTAATACCAATTAGTGAGACATATCCAAGTATTAAAAGAGTATGGATTCAACGATGCGGACGAAATTATCCTATCAACATACGCTTGTTGCCAACCCCAAGGTGACTCAAGGCAATGAAGTCGCTCTCTGTGAACTTGGCGTTGTTGTAAATGACCAGCGCTGGTCCTTGCCACGCTCCCATCTCTTTGCTCAGAATCTTCTTCCTGCCAAATGATCTCCGGTCCAGCATAAAGCTACACTTGGTCGCTCCTGCGTCGGCGGCGTTCTGTAAGAACTCTGTGAAAATGTTGGATGGGTCGTAGTCGTTCAAGACGGTCTTGATGCGGTTTACAATATCCTCCTGCTGGGCCCACGGCTCGAATGTCGAATCTTTTTCATCCTCCCAACATCTTGTAGAGAAAAATGGAATCCCCAGTTCGCGGGCAGTATATGAAGATATCTTGTTGCTGGCGAACGTGTACGAGATGTCGCTGCTGTCTGTGGCTAACACATCCGGCATTTCCTTGCGAGCGTTGACATCATCAAAGACCACGTCGGTGACCTTACGTAATCGGCTATCGTCTGTCAGAATTAACAGATCCGGGGACCAATTGTAGAATTGCGTACGGGAAATCGCCTCCAGCATCTTGATGACCAGATCACTGTCGGTATCCGACAGCCTTTCGTCCTCAGCGTACTGCAAAGCAATCCCGGATATGAGACTTTGGAGATCACCCTGCTCGACGTATTCTCGAACTCCCATCGCTAGGAAGAGGCTTTCCAAGCCTGGGACAGTGATCCGGACAAAGTGAGGTTCAAGATCATAGTACAAATTGAGGGCGACCCTGTCAGCAGTACGCAGAACTCCATGAACTAGAATCCACGGCCGCTTGTCGAGAGCCTTCTTCATTTCAGACAGCGCCTCTGAGTCGGAAATGTGGGTCATGAGATAGCGATAGATTTGTAGGAAATCATCTTCAGCCGGTTCTGAACCCATCGAGATAGACTGGACCGATCGGTCGATCAAGGTCTGGAGGTTGGCC
The DNA here is from genome assembly GCF_025024155.1 of Gamsiella multidivaricata. Lineage (NCBI taxonomy): Eukaryota > Fungi > Mortierellomycota > Mortierellomycetes > Mortierellales > Mortierellaceae > Gamsiella > Gamsiella multidivaricata. The sequence continues at coordinate 28,291 of NW_026251726.1, forward strand.
AAGACCTTTTCCAGAGGAGGCAACAGTTTCCACCCCATGCACTCAAGCAGTGCCTCATTTGTAAACACGAACTGAGACAGTGGCATTTGCGACCCGACCAAGGAAAGATCGTCCATAGGCCGGCATTCAGCAGAATTATAGAGCAGGTAATCGTCCTCATCGAGTGTCTTTGCAAGGATCCATGGGAGCGACCGAAAAACGTCTTTGAGGTCCGTTGATTGAAAGGCGAAGGAAAATACTGCGTTTATCCGAGTATATAGTGCACGCAGCGCACTGTCACGCTTTGTAAAATTGCTTGATTGGGTCTCTGAAGAAAGAGTGCGAACGCGGTCCAGGAGAAGTGCAGAGTCGAAAATGGATTGCATCCCCATTTCTGATAAGACACCAAAGATTGCAGACTGCGCATAGACGCCGGATGGGAATACACACTCATGGTCCAGATAGTATGGAGATAGCGAGGGGTTGATGACCGAGTCTGGGCACAGTCTTGTGGCAGGCTCCAACTTCTGCAGAGCATCGATTGAGCTGGGTCCAGAGACGCGCACAAAGGGAAGATTGTGCAGGATACCGGGAAAGTCAAAGTCCTTGGAGTGGACATGATACGTGCGACAGAACTTCTCGAACATCGAATCCCAGTCATTCTCCATATAATGAGTAAGATTGGACAGGATCTCGAACCAGTACTCTGACTCCTTCATAGTTGGGATGTTGAGGAGGTTAACAAGGTGCTGAAGCAGGGGCTGTTCATCAGCGAAAAGTTTGGTCCGCATCGGTAGCCAGGGATAATCGACCATTGAGAATCGAGAGGCGACCTTCCAGTTCTCCTCGCCGGCGTCTGTCTCCTGCAGGGATACTAAGGTCGAGTTCTCATACAATTGGAAGATAGGCATAGATCCCAATGCCAGTATGCGTTCCTCACTCAGATTATGGTCCGCTGGAAGCCATCGAGCCATGTAGTCGAGCGCCGATTGACGGTGGTCCTGCTTCAAGAGCTGCAGTTTCTCTGGCGAAACTCTGGCAACAACACCAAGGACTACTGATGCATTGGAGACCTCGAAAACGTAGCTGCCTGCCACACGATCCGAGATAGCGAAACCCGAGCGCATCGCACGACAGTCAAGTTCCTCGTCCAGGACTTTGAAAAACGGCTTCAGCGTCGGCTCTTCCTTACACCTGTCCCGGTCAGCATACACAACGGGCAGTCCTAGATCGAGCGGTGCAAGGCGATCACGGGTGATCGGTATGATATGGATTCCCTTAAGCATCGAAAGCAGCTCCTTGGTCTGGTGATGGCGGAAGTGTGCCATATCCCAGAAGTTGTGAAGCCACTTGTTCGTGGGGAATGTATCATGAGATTGGGTGATACATTCTTTAGGGATGGATTTACTGCAGTCTTGTCCATAGCACAGCCTTCCGTATATGTCCTTAATCCTTGTGCCGATGATAGAGGTGCTCATTTCGGACCAGAAATTCTCAAACAACTTGTCCTCTTTGAAACGCTCAACAAGATCTTTGTCCACTTTGAGATCCACCAGACCCTCGTTTGAATACGAGAGGACTTGGAAGACTTGCGGCGACACATGAAACCTATCAATCACATGCGGACTAAGTTAGTAACTAGGATTTCAAAAGAAGACCATACTTCACAGCCGACAGCGTGCTCTTACCTATCAGATGCTTGCTGGGTATCGAACTCAACCCATACATCTCCGGCCAGCGGTAGCAGCGGCAAACCCTGGAGATCTGCGATGTCGCCATCCTTGATACAGTATTTCAACATGTCGACTCTTGTCTCCTTGGATGGGGCGGAGGACCAATGATCCTTGTGCTCGCGCAACAGCTTTCTGACCAACGCAGGTGTAAGAATGCGGTCCTCCAGCTCGAGGGACTTGATAACACCTGGGAGAGTTTTAAGAATAGGATCGGGGAGTTCGATCACAACATTGGCGAAGCCCTGCAATGTCTCCAAGAGATGTTTGTGCTCGTCGAGGTCTCGTCCAGCGATCCATGAGGACTGATAATCAATCAGGCCATACTCTTCTTCTTCGTTTGCCCTGCAGAAAAATACCTTGAGGCCTTCGGTGCACACAACACGAAGAACATCACGTAAGAGGTGCTTCCAGATAGCATCAAGTCCGAGTCCTACTCCACAGGAAAGCGGCCACAACTGGTAGTCAGCCCCGCGCACAAGTCCAAGATTGGCGAGGAATTTCGCGTAAACTATGGGGACTTGTTCCTGGAAAAGATGGACGTTCCACGCGGATTTGATGTATGCCGAAGCGTTGCTTGCAAAGTCGTTGTCCTGGTTCGTCCAGATCTCTCGTCGACTCTGCTTCACCGCAAAGTGCCCGTTAATGTGGACTGGAAATGGGAGCTGGATACCAATGGGCAGGAAGCAGAACAATCGTGCGCTATCGATCATGACACCAGGCTCTGCAGGAGCAGCGATTCCAACCCAGGGGATGAGCTTGTGACTCTTCAGATCACCGTCTGATAGTTTTGCCATACGCTCGTGCGCTTTCATGACATTTCCGACCATAGTAGTGATATTCCAGATCTCTTGAGTGGATGACCCGTCTTTTTGAGTAAGTTTGAATACGGGTCGGACAGAGTATTCGAGAATGGTGTCCCTGCTGGCAGACGGATCTGGGTATACATGCTCCTTCAGATTTGCAAGTAAACGCTGTCGCTCCTGCTGTACCTCCTTTGCGTTCAGGAACTCGATCTCAAATAGTTTTGTTGGCGTCTCCTCATGCTCCTTGCGCTCGTAGATCACAATCCTCTCAATGTGTTTCAGGAAAAGAATACCCTTGAGGGCCTCTTCCTTTAATTTCATCAGCATGTCGTGAACCTATTCAATGTCCAATGTGGTTAGTGATTGAGCAATATGGACTTGTTACAAGCGAGTCACTGCGCTGTGCGGTTCTCTACCTTATCTGCCGGATAGGCATTCCCGGACATCCTCGATGTCTTTGCCTGGGCTTCGGTCCTCAGCGGGAATCGGAAGATTGTTCCCGGATACGGTTTTGTAAAATCAATGTTCTCCAGCGCTGCAAGCAACTTCAGTTGATCTGGAAAGACTGCAAGATTCTCCACAAACTGGCCCCGTACTGCGCATTGGGGATAACCCGATTCCTGGTCCCTGAAAATTCGCTCGTGCGGCTCTATCACCACAAGCTGATCACCGGAGATGAACGAAGGACAATCGGTCATATGGTAGATACTATTGATTGAACCGAATCAAAGGATCAAAGGCATCAGCCAAGCTCTCATTTGTGTTGATTTTCCACGCCTCCCACAGATTTGTGGTAACGGACAAAAAAAAAACAGGAAAAGTGAGAAAACCGGCTTACCTGTTGAATCCGATGCCCATCTGACCAATCTTGGTTTCGTCGGTCTTCTTCTCGCTGGCAGCAAGGTTCTGCATGGACGTGAAGTCCTTCTCCTCAAACAGCGAGTCATTGCCAGCCAACAACGCTGGTCCAGTGTATTCGGCCAAAGCTTGGTGGTAGAGTCGCAGGCCTGCGGATTCAGGGCGGCGGTCGTGGTGGTCGAGAAGGTACCACTGCACCTTGGAGCGAGCATCGTCGCTGTTCTGTAAAAGTTCTCGAGCAATCTGGGTCCCGTCTGGGTACTCGTCGAGAATGCCCTTGATACGGTTTGTGAGCGGCTCGCGGATGTTGAAGCCACCGAATCCCTTGATTGCGACCGTCATTTGTGGGAAGCCTGTCTGTGCAGTCTTGGCGGATATCTGATCAGCAGATGGTCTTGATAGGAGGAATAGTCTTCTTCAAGCGCGGATAACGACTGAGATGTGATGTGTCGAGGCGAAGATCGTATCGGCGGCAAGAGTACAGAAGAAAGAGCTGAAGAGGCAAAATATCTAAGCGTCAAAGCACCTTTATAAAATAAAAAAAATTGAGCTAAAACTCGTAGTACTGCTGCCGAAAGGATTTACGACGGTTGTCCCCGCGCGCAAAGTTAATAAAAAAAATCCCCCACGCCAAGAGATCTGTACTGCTGTGCTACGCCATGCTTGCAGGCAACGCATGACTGCAGCTCAAACAAAATATGCCGATCCAAACCAAGGCGAAGGCTGGCTTACTTGCGTTTGATAGGTGGAACTATTGTAGATGGCACTACTCAATCGCGCAATGCCCCCCATGCATTGAGTATGTTTCAATTGCAGCCAAAAACAACCCCTCGCCAAAACAACCCCCCCTCCTCAAGTGTTTCTGCCAGTGTTTGGTGTGATAGTACTTGGGAGGCGAAATGAATGCCTTCGCCATTCATGCTCACAGCACGATATTCATATTATTCTTTTTTGAACACTTCAAATACAGCTTCGCCAGGCAGTGCTTCCATGCACAACCACAACGCGGTCTATATATCATTCTTTTTGATCGCGTCAGATGCAGCTTCGCCAAGGCGTCCTGAATACAATATGCTCATGAATAACATCACGTCGAACTAACACACAAATAAATAAGTCGCTATCGTTTGCTTGCATCGGCACCCCATCCTTTCTCGAAGTGCTCCTGTGGCACTGCCTCTTCCTTTTTGACGCGGGTTATTATCAGACAGACTCAAATATAACTGAGCTCGAATGCCAGTCGTGCTCCACCGCCAATGCCAAAGAGGGAAATTGGAAGCGAGATGTCGCCAATTGAACGTTTGGACGGGTCACAACGCTAAGCATTCAAGACGAAGAATACAAACGTATCCCGGAGAGCCCTCACGTGTGACCAAAGCACCTAAGCAGGCTATGTTGAGAAGAACGCAGGTGTAGGACAGGAGGCGAAGAATGGCGTAGAAAGAACAAGCCCAGAGTAAAGAGGGACCAGTTTCTCAAGCCATAATATACAAAAAAGTAGTACCGAAAAGACAGAGACTCACGATCGAGGACATAGCGTCTGAAATGGTTCGCGATTACCCTCACCTTGTATATTTGCGGTGCAAAATGGTTCCCAAGTCCTTTCACACAACACATGTCAGTGAAATTACATTAACAATCACCCGAACCCTACCATACCATTTGTCTTGAGATAATAAACTATTTTGCCCGCCCTCTGACTACAATCCACAGATAAGGAGATAGGGCCCTGAAGATTCCCAGGTAGCTAGAATGGGATCTCAGGAATCAGCGGAGAGTTGAAAAAAATTCAGTAACCGACATCGGGTGTCCATATTATGGTTAAGAATGAAAACAAGGTTCATGAAACAGCATGCGGTAAAGCCATATAAGATACGTCTCACTGTATGGCCATGTAAACCTTGGAACCGGTCTCCGGGCCCCAGAGTTTGTCAGTTCAGGCTGATACCTCTATCGAAGGTTTCTTACAATCTCTTCAGGATACTGCACTCAGGATAACCCCCATAATTTATGAATCTTCATATTCTTCTGCCTATGTAGTACGTACTGGCTGAAGACAACGAACAGCGTGGTGAAACCTCTCAATAGATGAAAGGAATGAAGCGCCAACGCTTGCTCGCATAAACATCCCACTCTTTGCCAAAATGCTCCTGCAGCGCGGCCTCCTCGTTCTTGACACGAGTCATCAGCATGCTGACCCACATGCCTCCGTAAGCGGCTGTTAACCACACTCCACCATCGACCCCAAGAAACGACGTTGGCAGCGAAATACTGTTGGACCTTGTAACCACGGCAAGGACTTTTGTGAGCATCAGCACAAACGCACCCCAGAGACCGTCCGGTAAGACCAGCATTTGGAACCCAACGTTGCTGAGAATCGCACCCGTGTAGGAGGGGTGGCGGAGGAAGGTGTATGGACCGGATTGGATGAGCTTGTGTCCCGAGCGGATCGTTAGCTGATACTATGGACGAGAGGCAAGTTAACAAACCAGTTTGGGGAATGATTAGGCCAAGAACAAAAAAGAAGCCATAATATGGAATGATCAGACGAGAGGAAGATACACATTACGGTGAAGAATCGGTCCAAAGCAATGAAAGACCACTTTCTCAGAGCATATCCGGCGACACAGAGAGCCGTCAGAACCTTGTGCCAAGTCTCAAGCTCACGCATCCTCTGGACGGCAATACCATTCGATACGGTAGGTCCTCGGACCATGAGCACAATGTAGAGTACCGTCTCGAGGATGCCGACCGAAGCCATGGCTATAGGCAGCTTGTGGACGTCGACCATGCGAAGCCAGTTCTCATGCACGACCTTGTCGTTCTTTTTCTGATCAACGCTTTTGGACGATTTCGGAGGGAGGAGGCAGAGGACATAGCTCGCCGTGGCGGCGGTGAGGCATGCAGCTTTGGTAAGTATCATGTTGGGGATAATTGGTCGCAGTCGGTTTTGTTGAAGGGCGAAGGACGTATAAGCGGTGGAGGCTGGTGAACTTAATGCGGATATCGGAGTAAGAAAATGGGCGGAATTGTCGTTTATATAGCCCTCGGGCCTTGTGAAAGAGGCATAACAACTGGCACTTTGTGATGAACTGTGCTATCGTGACGCAACTCCCGTTTCGGTCTGCATACATTTCCCACGACAAGGGATCAGTTGAGAATCGGGAGGGCGCTACGGAAAGTGCCTTGCTTGGTCATCGCCACTGGGAAAGTGGTCGGAATGGTATTTCTTGGAAAGTGAAGCTGAGCGCACTAATCCGGTTGCAGCAACACGTCGCAGGCAGCGTGACCAATGTAATAAATGCATGGACCTAAAGCACCCAGTAATAAGAACTTCTGAAGACTCTGACTGGACCTGGCGCAAGGACAAGGAGTGCACCTACGTCTACCTGCCGTAAATGGGATGGACTGTAAAGCCGGAAGAAGTGCCTTTTGGAGTGGTCATAGGTCCAGTAGGATATGCATTATGCTCATACAATTGGCAGAAATGCACAAGTCTACTGGACATTCTTGATCCGCTTTGGTACCCCTTGTTTTCTTCGACCAATTACGGCTCCTGGCATAGCGCTCTCTCCCGTGGCAGCCTATTCGTTTACCCGATGAACTTGCATACAGCTGCGTGGGAATCATCGACCTAATGGACGTGACCGACTACAGCTTTCGTAGCGCTCTCTAAGCGCCTTTAAAGTTGCACCTCTATTCAGGTACGATATGTGTGCGCCGCGAAGCTGGTCCTAGTCTGTCAGAACCAAATAAGACACATCTCGGATCCACGTAACAGCCACTTCAACTGCATACTCAAGCATGCACTAGCTCACCAGCGCATGCTCATCCAAGTCTAAGAGCCTCGACTTTCGAAACGAATACGTCTTTTCGACACGGCCATATTCCTGGGTTAGTGGGCAAAGATACACCCCATTACAATGTTGAATATGAAGATCGCGTCTCGGGCTGCCATGCAGTTGGCCGGTGCTTAGAGTACGACATTGTTGAGGAAGGAACGCAATATCGCTTTCGAGTGTTCTCATGCCAGATACGGAGGAGATTTGCAAGAAGAGTAGTAGATAATTGGCAGGTGCTGCGACCGATCCACCTGTGTTTCGAGCGAGCTGTTCATTTCAATTCGTGCTAATGCTAATACCACAAAGCTAAGGATGGAGGGATAGGGAAGAGGATGTTCATGGATTATTAAACCCACAAGGCGAAAGATTATGCGATATCTGTAAGGTTTCGGGTGTTCATGACACGGCGGATGACCGTGCATTGTTGTCATCAAAACCGAATACAAGAATGAAACGTGGATGTCAACGATGGTCAGGGGCAAGGCTGCCGCCGAACGAACCAGCACCCGAAATGGCAATTGTCGCCCTGTGGCCTCCCACTGAGCAAAAACGGAGCAAAGGACCAGTAGTGGACCCCTCACCAGGTGCGCAGTCTAGAGAGCAACTGCCTGGCCGCTCCTACAGCCATATCCTTGTTTGTCTTTAGGACACCTTAAGGATGATCCTGCAATGTATCTTCATGCATGGTTTGCTTTGTGCTCCCAGACACGCCGCACAATGTAGTATGCATGTATTCTCAATCAGAGAGCAAGAGAGATGCAGGTAAACAACACAGGGACCATCTCAAGTTAATACCATCTCCGCACTCAGTTCCTTTTATATAACAACCATTCAAAATACAAAACATACATAAAAAATATGGGAGAGGAGAGAAAGCCCAGTTGGGCCGCGGGCACTAGTTGTAAGACTGGGGCCCTTGAGGTGGTCTTGGCAGACTAGCACTGTGTTGAGTACTTGATGAGGACTCTCCAGAAGCCTGTGTGACATGATGAGCTGGTTCAGGAGCCTTGTCATAAACGCCCGAACCCTGATGTGCCTGGTCCATTGCCCTCTTGGTCTCTTCGGCAGTTGGCGCGGGAGAATAGAGGGGAGGTGGTGAGAGAATACCCTCTGGGGTAACAGCGGGTGCGGGTTGTGCCATCATGGGGTACACATGCTGCGCCTGATATGGCGTCTGGGGCTCCTGATGTGGTGTCAGAGGCTGTTGATATGGCGTCTGGGGCTGCTGGTATGGCGTCTGAGGCTGCTGGTACGGCGTCTGAGGCTGTTGGTATGGTGTCTGAGGAGCTGGCTGCTGTTGAAATGGCGGATATTGCTGTTGCTGCTGCTGGAGCGACGGGTACTGCTGCTGTTGAAGCGGCGGGTATTGCTGCTGTTGGTACGGATACTGCTGCGTAGGACTAGTCATAGGAGGATACGTTCCGAGAGCGGGCGCAGGAGCATAGCTCCCTGGAATTCCTGCTGGAGGGTATGGATTATTGGGTGGATATGGTTGCATCGGTACTGGCTCGGCAGCAATAATGATGTTCTGAGTCTTCAATGAGTCGGCATAAGCAGCAGCGCGCCTTGCGCGGATGATGCAGAGGATGATAGAGACGAAGACAACGAAGCCAATCCAGCCGAAGTTGTAGTAATAGAACACCATGGTTACTTGGGTATCGAAGGGACGGGTGTGAAGATAAGCAAGAAGCAAAGGAAACAAACAAAGAAAAGAAAAGGAGGATCGATGTTCCCAAAATGAGACCCCTGCAACTCATTAAAGAAGAAAAGCAAGAGAGAACTGTACCGTCTGTTGTCGACTTTAACCGCATTAAAGTTGTGCCTGGGACAGCCGCAGATGAACGCAGACCATTCTGGCTGCTGCATCGGTGTGGATACTGGGACCGCATGAAGGTCCTGAATGCAAAAGACGCCAATCCGTATAGCGATGGATCATAGTAGATCGAGGTCTAGGAGTAGAGGGTTAAAAAAAAAGGACAAAGGATAGGCGTTTCTGTATCTGACCATCCGAAATCGTCCATAGAGTCGAGGCTACCAATCACACGCGGCGCATCAAGCAAAGACCTTCAGCAACACCATATAAAATACCCGCTCTTGTCGCACTCCGCTCTCTCGCTTCTTTTCCCGTGTCCGCTATCCACTCGACAATAACAATGTTCTAGGAACGCAAACCCCTCCGCCTTGGTTCCATTGCCCCTGACTTTGCGGCCGAAGCCACTCAGGGCCACATCAAATTCCACGACTTTATTAGCAACTCATGGGTCATTCTGTTCTCCCATCCTGCCGACTTCACGCCTGTCTACACCACTAAGCTCGGCGTTGTTGTCCATCTGCAGGACAAGTCTGAAGAGCGCAATGTCAAGGTCATCGGTTTCTTTGACAACGGTCTCGAATCACACCGAGAGTAGATTAAGGACATCAACGAGGTCAACGACGTTGATCTCAAATTCCCATCATTGCCGATGCTGACCGCAAAATCTCGACCTTCTTTGACATGTTGGACTGCCAGGATATCACCAAGCTCGCTAGCAAGGGCACACCCATCACCGTGCGTTCAGTCTTTATCATCGACCCAAGAGGACCATCCGTCTGATGCTCTCGTATCCTGCCTCCACCGACCGCAACTTTGACGAGATCCTGCATGTAGTTGACTTGCTTCAGTTGAGTAGCAAGGACTGCATCACCGCCCCTGCCAACTGAAAGTACTGCGATAATGTCATTTCCCACCCTTCCGTCTCGAATGAGGAAGCGGAGAAACTATCTCCTGGATTCGGGACCATCAAGTCCTATCTTCGTTTTGCCGCTCAGCCTGGCACACAGAAGGCTTAATGACACTGTGGACACCTGGTATCCTGCTCGGAATGTCTCATTACATTCCCCGTTCCTTGGGACCTAGATCATCTCCTATGTAGTGTACACAGAGTATTTGCATGTAAATATGAAGATTTTGAATAAACCATGACAGTATCTATCTTCGAACAAAGCGAATGGGAGTTTCCCACACATCTCATCATTGTAGAATGTCTGCACTGCTCTTATAAATTCAGGTCATCCTTTCATATGAGCTTCATGCAACGGCCGACAGTGCGCGTTTGTGCAGATGAGCAATGATCAAACTATGGTGGTGACCCGCCATTTCCTTTTCATTACTGCCACAACGAACTCGAGGGTCATGTGGACAATTGCTGCTGTCTTTCTAATTTTAGCTGTAGTACAGTGTTCAGTGCTGACTCGACGCACCGCCGACATGAAAGTTGAGCCACGGCAGCCGTAACTTCAACGCCCACCCCAACGAACGTACCCAGCGCTGGAAACAGCCTCTCGACTGGCTCTTTGGCCGTCGCAGCTGTCGCAGCCGCTCCCGCTGTTCTTCCTTTTAAGCAAAAGATTGTACACACAAACTACAATGAAAGGAATCTACGAAAAATTAACGCTGGACGTTTGATTCCGTTCCTTTTGACCTAGTTACGAAAACTGACGATAGAAAACATGCAATCTCACATGTTACCATCTTCCTTTACCTTGTACACTCCATCTCTTCACCTTCCTCGTACACCATGATAATAAACCACTTTTTCCGAACACTTGTTTGCGCTGTGGATGCTGCTGATGTTGGGCATGCTCTCGCTTGCAGGTGCTCTCAAACGCGACAAACTTGAGAAGAGTGCCTATCGTTTTTACACGAATATTAAAGTAGATAAAGTATACTATAGAGGCAACAGAAGTCCACCAAGAGCATAAAAAAGCACATCACATGTGTTCATTAGGAACGAGGTTTCATTGTAAATAATTCAGGAACGAAAAACTGTGTTCTATCACACGCGTGTCTCACACGCAACGCGTTAATTTTGCACACGAGCACGATGAACCCTCCAGCAGCTCCAAGGGCCTTGTCGGTCTGTCTGAGTGCATGTAACCATGGACCTTCAATGTCCTGTGCACCATGCACTCGATCGAATTGGGTGCTCAATTCAGGTAGTTTGAGATGCATATCATAATCTGCGTCTTTTCGGTGGCATCTCCTGCGGAGGATCGATGGACTATTCCATGCAGACCGCATGGTTCCTCCAATCGTACAAATACATGTACTTGCAGATGCTGTGCGGCTCAGGAGCGCCGGTTGCCTGATACTTTTCTATTCAGCTAAAGACCCATGGGCAGTGTTCTCATCTGTTCCTCATTTCCATCCCTCATTCAATCTCATTCCACAGCACCCTCCGTTTTGCTATCTTTTTGAAAACAATATGGCCGAAGAAGCCTTCAAACCACACGTCCTCATCGTAGGAGCGGGCCCATATTTTGTACCAGGCTGTTAAGCGTGCTTCAACCATCAGGCCACTCGGTCTACCTCGGCCCTTGGACCTGGAACCATGCCGCTCTTTTTGACCAACTGGACATTCTTGACTAAGTCCTTGCTAGGTCTAAACCCCTCGGCAGTAATCACAGTTGAACCAAGAACAGCAGTAATGGCTGAGTAGATTTCCATCATAGCTTGCGCTTTTTGACCAGCAAGAAAGAGTAAGGCACAATCCAATATCTTGGCTCCTCGTAGCTACAACGATTCTATGCAACTATCTATAACTGGCAGGACTTTCAATCCGACTCATATTTCTCTTCCACAGCTAGGTTCGGTTACGACGCCGCTATCATCGCAAGACCAGCTCTTCCTCAGCTCCTTCTGGACCAGTTCCCATCCGAGAAAGTCCAATTCGGCAAGCGCATCGTATCCCGTGTCGAGACAGAGGATGGTGTTACTGTCAAATCTTCAGACGGCTTAAATTATCATGGCACGATCCTAGTAGACACCGATGGTGCTTATAGCGGTGTTCGCCAATCTCTTTATGAGCAGCTAGACAAGGAGAAAGCGTTACCACCAGCGGACAAGGAGCCGCTCAAGTTCTCAGATGGTGTGCATTGTTGGCCAGACCGCCCCTCTCTACCCGGCTGCTTACCCTGCAATCGAGGAACCTCACTACCACTTTGACGCCGTTTATGGTGATAATCGGCCGTATTTTGTAAGTGTTCCCCTGAGAGAATGCTATCGGGGGAAGGATATTTCAGCAGCAAGAACCTCTTCACTCTTTTGCTAACATCTCGGTCTCATGTCATAATGGGTATTATTCACAACTGCAGATAAGGTCATCTGCTGGATGGGGCTCGAGCTCCTGGATGAGGTATCGAGTAAAGAATATGACACATTCAAGAGTTTGGAGTGGGGATCGGAAGCAGCAGAGAGCATGGTCGAAAAAGTCCGCGATTTTCCTGTTCCCTGTGGCGAGTACAAGACCTTAGGTAGCCTGATCGACCTGACGCCCAAGGATCTCATCTTCAAAGCGGTGCTCGAAGAGAAATTCCCCTCGGCATGGCGTGGACACTGCACAGATAACCGCAAGCCTGTATGAAGACTAACTATATTGTATTTACTCGCTTCAATTTCTTTTACTGGAATTTACAACGTTAGCGTGCCACAAGGTAAAAAGATAGACGCGCTTCTTGTTGCATTAATCCAACCTGCACTCGGCACTAATCAAACGCGTTTTTTTTTTTTTTGTGAATTCTGTTTATGAATAAACCTCGCGAAGTTTCAACTTGCTGCACGAATGACTCCCCCCTTGATAGGCGCTGCTGACGCCATGCAGGATGCTACTATGCTTGACAATTACTTTTATACACTTAAGTCGAATGACCAAAAGGACATCACAAACGCATTTCAGCAATATCAGGATGAACGCATCCCTCTGGCAAAAGCAGCTGTCAAGACCAGTGCCTCGTTCGCGAGACTAACCAGCAAGGTATGAAGCACAGCAAAATGCATGGTATCTTTACCGATATATATAAATATTTATGCTACTCGCGTCGCAGACCTGGTACAGCAAAGTGATTCGAGAGATGATAAAGTATATTCCTCACTGGCTCTGGGACCATGCGCTACTGAAATCAAGACTCTACCGCCCCCAACTCTCGTTTCTCCCACCTGTCAGCGACCACGGTTCTCAAAGACCGCTGTACTAGTGCAGCTTAGAGGTGACCCGAGCGAAAGATCCCAAATGAAAACAGTGTCCCTGTAAACCCCGTTTGATCAAAGAACCTCTTGATACGTATTTTAGCATCGAGCTATTCAAGCGGAGCCCTTTTTTTCCGATAAACAGTCAACGGATCCCATCGTGCACAATGCACCCTGTATAAATTCAGTGATGGCAGTGTTGAATATTAGTAGGTTATCCGTAGCTGTTGTTCCTGGTCCAATAGAGGGCATAAGCGCGAAACACTATACATTCCGTCTTTTGGTAATGAATTACGCGCTTGCACCCCCGGTAAGGATAACTTGCGAGCCTCCCAATGAGAATAAATAAGTCGTCTCCTCCTACCCTACCCTGGCCTTCAACCTCCTCCTCCCTATTCTCACCCTCAGTTTTGGTTCATGGGGTCTCTGGAGGATATGGTGGCCCGTAGCACTCGCCTTAAATAATAAGTAAGGTATGACTTTTCCTGTAGGGGCGATGGCGGCCGTGGGAGGACGTTCTCATCCCCAGTTACCTCCACTTCCATCTTGAAAGTTCTCCTGAAAAGCTGGCTTATGGCGACAGAGTATGGCGTCCGTCTCGATTTTTTTTAAAGTGGTGAAAGATAGCATAGGACTAATTGAAGCGATGAAGGAGTAAGGTAGATAAGTTAGCGGGTCGCGTCTGTCTCTGCGCCAGCATTTTGGTGGCAAAGGAGCAGTTTTGTCGCGTTCATTTCAATCAATCTCCACCCCCTTTTTCTTCGCCGCCCTCACTCCGCTACCCTTTTGTCGCACAGCCTTCACGCCTAACGTCGCTTCTGTATCGTCCATTCCCTTCTGTCCTCTCAATCCTTCTTTTCCACAATAGTTCCTTTCCCTCCTCCTTCACATTTTCCGCACCCTTAAAGTCCACAAGCGCTACTAAACTACGTATCACGATCAGGTGCAAATCCCGATTCACCGTGTTTTTTTTTTTTTTTTTTTTTTTTTTTTTTGAGAGAGAGAGAGAGAGAGAGACTAGTGTGTAGTTAAAATTGTAGATAGGCCTTATTTACTCAACTGCACAAATGCACGCCGTTGTATAATCGACTGCACAAATGCACGCCGTTGTATAATCGACTGCTGTGCTATTTCCCTAACACTTGGCAACTACGCCTTTTTTTGTGTGCGCTAAAGAGCCTTATGAATGTCGTCTTTTTTTTTTTCTTCTTCTTCTTCCTTTCTTTGCGCATGAGTCGCCGAGGTGCTATTGAAGATGTCTTTACTTTGAATTGTAGGCTACTAAACTTTTTGAAACCGCCGCGTTTGTTTGAAGAACTTAGTCAATCAAAAACCTCCCGTCCACCGCGCTCATGGTCCCGTTCTCTAGTGCGGAATACACCTCCGCTCGACCAGGTGTTGTCTCTCTTCTTCGTCCTTGTTCTGCAAATGAGCCAGTAAACAAGCAGCCTCCACCTCGTAATCGTAAGACCCCGTCACATAAGTCAGGAGGGACCTTTTCGAATGACCCGTCTTTCGAAAAGCTCCATAGGCAGGCGTCTGAATACACCAAAGCAGGAACAGGTCGACATCCATCGAGACGGCATCAGAAGGGAGATCCGGCCATTTCTCTCCTGCTGCCTTCTGGGGCTGGAATTTGAATAAGACCTCCTTGAGAAGGGCAATCTTGGACTGCAGGTGCCGTCGGTGGGGTGAATCGTCGTTCTCGTATACACGCGTGTCCAAATCACGCAGTCTCTTCCTTTCCTGCTCCTCCTTCACTTGGAAGCTCTTAATTAGCTTGAAAAGCCCTTGTTTGTATTCGTTGATATTAGAAGACTCACACCAGACGATGTAGATATCGTTGTCAGTTGATGCAGGGTCCGGCAGTGCTGGCTTTGCAGTACCCAGCGGTGAGTGTAGTTCAATGTCGATCATTGCTCGCTTGATGGCCTCGATTTTGGACCGAAGAAGTATTCTCTCCAGAGAATCATTGTCATCACAGGCCGATTGCGGCTGGTTTGACTCCGGTTTCTTGTTCCGCTTCTGGTCCCTAGGCTGTTGCTGGTCTTGATGGTCCTTAGGCTGTTGCTGGTTTTGATGGTTCCCAGGTGTCGATGTTGAGGGAGAGGACAGTACTGCGAGCGTTTGCTCGACTTTTTCGAGTCGGCCCAACAATATATCCAGTGATTGAGTTGCCAGGGATGATGCGGTTGCAGCCAAGTCTCGCTGCAGCTCACCAAGAAGTACATCATCCTGAGCGATACTCTGAGGTGGACCTTGGTTCGGAATTGCGGATCCTTCTGCCTGCAGGACGGATGAGGAATAGGATGGTACAGGATCGCTTGCAGGCTGCTGGGCCTGAGAGGTTTTCAGACGGAGAACCTCGAGCTGGAGCTTGGACACTTGACGAGAGAGCGACTCAAGAGTGAGGCCATTGTGGATGGGGCAGGAGCAGACAGAGCAAGAGCAGACGGCGCTCGTGCCTTTGGTGCTATCGGCGCCCTTAGTGTCTCTGTTAGGCATGGCTATAGTATGGCTGCTGGGGAAAGGATTGCCGAGGACGGAGTGTGTGAGGAGGAGTGTGTGAGGCGAAGTGAGAATGCAAAAGAAAGAAGGAACGGGCCACAATTTTGCATCATTCTACCTTTTACTCGCCATTTCTAGGTAAAGCGCCCCCTAATATGGCTGAAATGGCGATGTTAAACAGGACTCGGAAGACGGGATCGTCGTCGATGATTCAGCTTAAAAATAAAGGTTATCTTTGTATATTCAAAGGAGCAAGGCGTTGCATGTCAAAAGGCCTGAGAGCCGGTGTGGTTCAGACATCCTGCTGTGTGCAACAAGCATTGATTGCGGTCAATTGCACAAGGTTGCCTCTGCTACTTTCAGCCCGTCTAAGGACTCTCTCTCTCCCTTGTCTCTCGCTTTCAGAGTTCAGAGTAGCTGCTATGTAGGCCACTTCCCTTACAAGATCCTCTGCTCCAGCACTGACTACATCTTGCGCCATCCTGATGTCGTACATTCTCGGTTCAGAACGTCCTACTGAAAACGACCATCTCGTCGATAATGAACATAGCCAGGAACCTAGAGGCATCGAGGCAGAATACATCCATACCCACCGAGCAGAGCATGCATGGGCAAGGAGACTTGGTCAGAGCTTCTTTTTTCTCTTTGAGACTACAGAGAGCGACCTTGGATTGCAGGTTCTTCTCTGTAGCAATTCCTCGCTCCTTGTCCTTACAAACTCCTCTGTCTAAGACACATACATCCACCAAGACCGATAGAATTACACCAAAGAAACTAGATATCATTATCAGTTATCAAAAAGTTTGGCAAAACTGGCTAAAGAGAGAGATTCCTTAACGGCAACGCTTTTCTTTTGTGCCCAAAAGAACCTCATGAATCCCAAGCTGTCAACGCTTTTTGGATGTACATCATCATCTGACAAGCTGACTTCTGAAAACCTTTGAGTTTTATTTGACTAGCCAAAACGCCGAACAGCAGCAACACCCGCAGGCATGGCTGATGACTTCCACTATCCCTTGCAGTAACTTTGGACATTTTTAGAGAGGAGATGGTTCTCCTGTCAAAAGATCAAGTAGCATTTTCAATTTGATGATCTCCTTCTTGAGCTCACGCTGGTCGCTGGTTCGCTTTGACCATGCAAAGTCGATAAAACGGACCTGAATTCCGTTATCGTCGTGGCGAACAAGGATGTTTTCCGGTCGAATATCGTTATGCAAGACGCCGTGCATGTGGATGAGCGACAGCTTGTCAACGATCTTCCAGCGCTCCTCCTGGCTTAGCTTGCCTACCTCCAATGGGGAGCCAGCGACCTCCGTAACAATGCTGAACATACCACCGTAGTATCCACCGATCTTGAACCGAGGAATAGAGTCTCCTTGAAGACCCTCCAGGGCTTTGTATGCAGCCACCTCCGTGAGCATCTCCTCCTCGTACTCCGGGTGCTGATACAAGTCGCATATCTTTATCGCTACTGACTCTCCTCGCCAGTCCGCACGAAACACACGCCCAGAGCGACCTTCCCCAAGAAGATCTTGAAATTTGAATTCGTGCAGATCCATGTCTTCAATTGCCAAGGAAAAGGCTCCTCGGTTTTGAGACCCGCTACCTTCGAGATTCACTCGCTTCTTAGAAGGCCCGCCGTCGTCACGTCCCGGCTTGTGCTTTGAACGTTTGCCGTCCCCAGGATCGTAATCGCTATCTTCGTGGTCATTGTCGTTGCCGGGGGGGCTGTCGGGTGAGGATGAGAACGGAGCAGCTTCGCTATGAGGAGTGGTGCGGGCAAGCTCCATGACACATGCATAGCACTTTAACAAAGTTGGATTGTGGTCGTTGTAATGGATCGCTGGCGAAACTTGCAATCTTCCTGCGTCTCTCTTTAAAACCAGGTCTGCTCATATGTCGTTAGTACCCCATATCGAAGGTTGTTGGATGAAAGGTACACGAAAATTTGCTGAACTGGAAGATGCACGGAATTGGTCAGTGATCTATGTTGTGCGAGGGCGCTGACATCGTCGTTGTATTTCCTGACGAGGTCGGCTGAGGATAACACCCACTTGGTCTTGACCTCAATGGCCATTAGCAACTGCCCTGTGTCCTGGTAAAAGATGCAATCTGGCTGCGCAATCATCTTGATTGCTGCTGCAGCACCAATACCTTCACCGGGTGTCAGCCAGCTTAGTAAACGATACACATTCGAATCGAGGGCGGAGCAGAGTGTTCCTTCATCCGAGACCCGACAGCGTTCAGCAAATTGAAAACGGCGTTCTTCGAATGTCCGATTGCTGGAGGGTGTATAAGATGCCATTTCTCCCAGAAAACCACCCCACTCGACAACCTCCGTAGGTGTTCGTCTGAATGGAGATACCGTAGTAGCTTTGGAAGGAACCTTGTCGGAGGAAAGGGCATATGTAACATTTGGTAGAACTCGGCTCAAAATATCCAGCTCGCTGATGCCTGTAGAAATATAGAGAGACAACGATAACGAGCAAGTCAAATAGGAGCACAGCAGCATAGCCGGAAAGTCCAGGCACCGATGCAAATTGAATGGAGTACAATACCTAGCGGCGGGCGTTGCACAATGATGTGGATTGTGTTCTTGGCTGGCGTCTTTGGGAAGACTTTAGAGACATCATCTGTTGGAATGAGCTTCGTCTTGGAATTGATCTCGTTCAGGAAGACCGCATTGTCGATGTTGGTAGCGACGACAGGAACCGAGACGCGCCAGAGCGTAAGCTTGTCAGCGTCGACATCAGCAAAAGCGACAGTTTTCTTGGCCTTGATGAGCTCCTTGAGGCGATCCACAGTTTCTTTTTTCGAGGGGATCTTGACGGAAAATGCATTCGACGTGGGTTCTCCATCGGTGAGACAGAAGATAGTGAGGTCGGACATGGTCGAAGCTAAGGGTGATGGAGTGATCAGGACAGAAGAAGAGTGAAGAGAGCACATTGGCAGAAAAGAGGACGAGGAGAGACGAGGTCTGCCAAAGTGATGTGTGCGTGTGCGTTGCCACTGTTTTCAGTGCGTGTGACTTTTGCCACCATCAGAACAAGGGCAGTTAGTAGTGATGGTGGCGGTAAGGATGGAAGGGAGCCAGAAAGATGAAGGTGGATGGCGAAGGTGAAGAGTGGGCGGAGGCAGAACGAGACACATTACATTACAGAAATATCAGCGGATTGATTTTTTGGTGATGCCTTATCAACTACAGGGGGTTTGCTTAACAAAGTATTCATAATTGACAAGGCTTCATCAAAAAAAAAAAAATCAACCCGCTGATACTTCTGATTACAACTGCTTGCCGGAACAAAAGTGCGCTATGGCAGAGGAACAAAAGCGCGCTATGACAAGGTGCGCATACAAGTGGAGCGAGTGCGCATGCAAGTGGAGTGAGTGCGAATATGAGTATTTGTAGTTCAGAGCGAAAACTACACCTAAAAAGTCCTGCTCATGAACAACCGCATCTGCAAAACGCCCAATTGTCGCCTGTCAGCACTCACCTGGTGTGGCGATCACGGTCTTGTGTATCCAATGTTCTGCTGCATCCTGCGCTCCCTATCGTCCTCTCCTCTATAACAAGCAAAGAAGGAGGATAACAAAGACAAAAGGGCGCGGCCAGTCTGCTGTACTAAACAAATACATCTCTACCACAAACTTCAAATTGATGGCCTGCACGATGCTTTCCAGTACCCAACTGGAACTGTGATTCCGACCCTGTGTCTCCACTGTCCTCGTCCATCCTACCGTTCTTCGTACCCTGGCACCTAGAACGAGCAAAGGAGGTAAAAAAACGACTCGGTAAGTCTACTGGGACCTTCAAGCCCTTTCAGTTATTGCTTCTCAAACTGATGACCCCACACCACACTTGCCAGCACTCATCTGGAGGGCTGATCATGCTCTTCCTTGCCTTGGCTCCTGCTCCGTCCTACCCTTTATGCATTTTAATCATCTGTAATGGCCGAGAAAAGGAAGCAAAAAGATGTGGTTAGTCTACTGTAGCCAGACTCTATGGGATATAACGCCTGAACTTGGTTGGAGTCGTCCTTGATAGAATCGAATGAAAGGTGCTTTCTGGACTCCACATGTGGGTCTGAAATCATCCCTATGATCTGGCTATTGATCTCGCTGACATCGTCGTTCTTAGGGGAGAGGATCACTCGACCCATGAAGTGCCTTCTATTGCTCACATTAGTCCGAATGTATGGATAGACAAAGTCGATTAAATCCGCGATCGCTGCAGAGTTGGGAATCGCAATCTCCAGTGGAAATTGAATGGTGGTATTCCCGTCGTATCTTGGCGTTGCGGTAGTCAAGCCTTCTTCTATACGTAGTAGCCACTGAGCAAAGTCGGTTTGCTGTTGGATGTCGCGGTCTAAAGAGTCTTTGAATAGACGCATGTTCGCTGTGAGTTTCAACACACGAACATGCTTCCAGAGCGATGACCTCTTGAAGCAAGATTACACAGTCTCTGCTCGACTTCCACGTTTGATAACGGGAGGTATTTGTCTGAAGTCGCCGTCGAAGACAATCAGTTTCCCTCCAAATGGAACGTGGTGCAGTTCTGGCTGCAATGTCTTCCTCAGGTCCCGAAATGCTCGGTCAACTGCCTCGAATATGTACTTGCGCATCATTGGGGCCTCGTCCCAGACGATGATCTTCGATTGAATGGTCAACTTGGCGAGTATTCCCTGTACTTTGATGTCGCAGGTGGATACTTCGTGGATCGGAATGGGAATCTTGAATCTCGAATGGGCAGCTCGACCTCCTTCAAGAAGTAGGGCAGCGTTCCCAGTTGAAGCGACAGCAAATGCGATATGACCTTGTCTCCGAACCATACAAAGAGGCAGAGAGTAGAGGTGTGTCTTCCCAGTCCCAGCAGGGCCATCGATAAAGATTACCTGCGACTCTTGGCGATTGTACGCATCTTTAATGATGTTGAAGCAGCTTCTCTGGCTAGGGTTGAGCCCATTGACAGTCTTCTGAAAGACACTCTCGGTGGAGACCGGATATGATGTTTCCTCCTGTATAAGTCGGCTCGCTAGGTCCACGCTATAGCTCTGCCCCGCTATTGGCTCCGGCATATCAGAGAAATCCTCGAGGTATTTGCCGTGTTGGAGAAGAATTCCTTCGAGGAGGATCAGTGCAGCGTTGGGTCGGTGCATAGCATTCGATTCCCTGAGCTCCTGAGTCTGCAGCCATAGTCGCGAGGCTCAAGGTCCTCTGACAGTGGAAGTTCGTACTTCTCTCAGAGGTCCCCAGGGCATGCTAGTGCGCAGAAGAGAAGAATGATAGCGAATAGGGACCGAAGTTGACTTCCGAACTGAATAACAGAGGCTTCACCTGGGCAATTGTCCCACTCGGTGTCATCCTTGAGAAGTCCACGTGCAAGGCAGGCCGCTTTGAATGACGGTTGGAGTTCACAGTCGACTGTCTGCAAGTCTTCATATGACGTCGGATTCTTGACTGAAATCAGAAGCATTCGCAGATAGTACGCCAGCGGAGGGTTGAGCCAAAAACATGCGGTCAACTGCATCTCCTTGCTTCCTGGTTGTCCAGATCTTCGTGTCTGTGTGGCAAACGTGATTCTGCGGGAAGTCGATGCATGGTGTCGGGATTGCAGGTGAGTGTGGCAGTTGAACTCGAAAAACTTGGTCAGAGTGGCTCCTTGTAGACTATCCCAGCGCGTCCCAGAACATTCTTCAGTGTGTCGTTCTCGTCGAATAGGACTGAATGCTGCCCCTCGAGGTGTAAGACCAACCGAGTTACAGTGGGCTTCTCGTCGTGCAGATCAAACTTTAGTACCCGCCAAATGCCTTCCGATGCAGAAACATAGCATGCATCGAGATATTGCTGAATTTCATCTACCACTTCCGTTCCAGGAGCCGGTTCTGAGGTGTTGGAGTTGGTCGCAGGAGAAGCGCCTGACTGGACTTGAACTGTTGCACGGTTGTGACCCTTGTAAACGTACTTGAAGCGGTATTTGACTGCTGCAACAGTTGAGCAGATATCCATATTTATGTGGGCGTCGTACTTTGCGGCCAAGTACAGGTTATGAGGCACAATCCACCTGTTGTCGACTGTATCGTCGTTCTTGCTTAGAGTGCTTCTCCCGTCGTCACGGCGATGGTAGATGGGTATCCGTTGTCTCCGTCCAAGGTAACATCGCGGTAGGCCTTTGGGTAATCTACTCAACGGCGAAGTTGCATGTGTGTTAGCGATTGTACCAATATGGGAGATTAGACCAAAGAAAGTGTGAGCGCGCTCTTTTTTTTTAACCTTTGCTTTACTTTTCACCCACCACACATAGCGACTTCGAGTTGAGTACTCCACATAGGCCATGAACCATGGTCTTGGTTATGGTTTTGTAAGCAGCAGGATGTGTCTCCTTGTCAGGCATCTCTGCGAAAATGAAGCGGTCGTAGGCATCCATTGTGAGAGGTCGGTCTTGAGGGTCTATGATGGGCAATAGGTGAGCATGAGGAAGGCCGCGCTTCTGGAATTCTATCACGTAAATGAATGCTTTGACCTTTCCAAAGATTCCATTTTTATCTGTGAGGTCCTTCAGAAGGTCTCGAAGCTAGAGTCGGAATACTCGAGCGACCAAGTCTGGTCGGTCGGACGCATTCTAGTTGCTGAAGAGCTCTCTGGTGATATCTGATCAGGCCGGGCTGCATGTGAAAGTGATAAAGTAGTCCGGAGAAGACGTCGCTCGCATAATGGCCATGACATCCTGATACAGCTGATGCATATGCCGCAGACCGCCTGTGAAGCTCGAAGGAAGCATAATACGATCATCAACAATAAAAGGGGTGCCATCTCCGGACATAAACGCGTCCTTTAAGCTGCAGAGGATTTGAAGAAATAGAAAAGATGAGTTGATGGCCCAAAGACCACTGGCATATCAATCTGCTAAATAACATAGCGACTTACCGCTGTATAACTTGGTCCTTATTGTGTCCTGGTTGAATCACAAAAAGTTTAGACGACTCAACTCCATTATGGAATACATGTCGGCGACAAACTGTTGGAAAAGTCGTCAAACTTGAAAGACATGCTTGCCGCCGTTGTCGCGATAGAAAAGACGACAGGCGAAGTAGTCCCTTGCCGTCACTTTCCTGTCAGACCCATGTCGAAATATGTCGAGACCATAGCCATCATCTCCAGCATGGAATAGCAGTGGGTATGCCAGCAGCCAGTATGAAAGATGTAGTGCGGACACCTTCTGAAGACGATCGCTTCCTTTCGCTTCCACCACTATTTCGCGGTCCGTGAGGCGCTCCATTTCATCTTCTGGAAGAATTGCAGAGATATCATTGACGTGATTAGAAGGTAGATTATAGCGCCGCTTATCGTGAGCCCTGGTGCTGATGATCCTCAGGGTTACGTTGCTCCTTGGCGTCATCGCCGTTCCCAGGGCCCGTGTCGTGCCTGAGTGTCTTGGCCGATCTCTTGCTGCAAGGAGGGCCGTTGCGAGTGTGAATCTGGCTGCAATGAATGCACTTTGCCATGTTGGAAAATCAGGAGGAATCAATGGAAGAAGGACTATGGGTACTAATGGCAGGAAAGGATAAAGGATATAGGTAGGTTGCGATAGCAACATCGGCGGCGGAGGAGAGAGAATGCATCTTATGCACGGCTATCTGTCGGGACAACCTTGTTGCTCAACAACATCGTTGCTCAGGTTAGGTCGCGAGTAGTCAACAACATTATTGCTCAGGCGGCGCTTTGTGTTGTGCCAAAGAACCAAAGATAGAGACACAAAAACCTGTTTGGGCCAAGAAAGCGGTTTACAGCGCTGGGCTTTCTTAAGGAGCGGGTGCGCTTTATATTATTTGAAGAGCTGTCAATCAAATCTCTAGCTCGGTATGTGCGTCGCGTTTATGGCTCCGCTCGACCAGGTACTGTCTCTCTTCTTCGTCCTTCTTCTCCAGATGATTAACTAACGTAACAGAATCCAATTCGTAACGGTTTTGTTCATTTTTCAGCACATAGAATCGATCTATCGAACAATAATTCATCCATGAGGACAATCTATAGGCACGCGTCTGAATACACCAAAGCAGGAACACGTCGACATCCATCGAGTAGGCATCGGAGGAGAGACCCGGCCGTTTCTTCCCAGCTGCTTTTTGGGGCTGAAAATCGAACACAGCCTGCTTCACAAGAGCGACCTTGGACTGCAGGTGGCGTCGGTGGGGTGAATCGTCGTTCTCGTATACACGCGTGTCCAAATCACGTAGTCTCTTCCGTTCCTTCTCCTCCTTCTCTCGGAAGTTCTCAATTAGCCTGAAAAGTCGCTCCCTATAGTCTTCCCCATTGGAAGACTCACACCAGATGACGTAGATGTCGCTGTCGATTGTGGCAGGGTCCGGCAGTGCTGGTTTTGCAGTGCCTTTCGGTGGGTTTAGTTCAATGTCGATCATTACCCGCTTGATGGCCTCGATCTTGGAGCGAAGAAACGTCCTATTTGAGGAGTCATTGTCATCGTAGGCCGATTGCGGCTGGTTTGATCCCGGTTTCTTATTCTGCTTCTGGTCTCTAGGCGGTTGCTGGTCTTGATGGTCCCCAGGAGTCGACGTTGAGGGAGAGGACAGTGCTGCGAGCGTTTGCTCGACTTCCTCGAGTCGGTGCACTAATACGTCCTGCGATTGAGTTGTCTCAGCTGTGTTGTTCGTCTGGGAGACCGCTGCGATGACAGAAGACAGCTCCGCCAAGGATGATGCGGTTGCAACTAAGCCTCGCTGCAGCTCGCCAAGAAGCACATCCTCCTGAGCGGCACTCTGAGGTGGACCTTGGTTCGCAATTGCAGACCCTTCTGCCAGCAGGACGGATGAGGAATAGGACGGCACAGGGTCGCTTGTGGATTGCTGGACCTGAGTGGCTTTCAGGCGGAGGACCTCGAGCCGGAGCTCAGACAGTTGACGAGAGAGCGACTCAAGAGTGAGGCCATCGTGGACGGGAGAGGAGCAGATGGAGCTCGTGTCTTCGGTACTCTCTGCGACCTTGGTGACTTGGGTAAACATTGGTAACCTCGTAGTCTCTGGATATGACGACAATACAGAATTTTGGTGGGGATGGTAGGAGTTGGCGAGGGTCAAGGTGTGAGAGGCGAAGTAAAATTGCGAAGTTACATTCACGCAATGCTTTGCTTTTTATTCCCTTCGCCATGTGTTTGTCTCGTGGGTTGCTCGTTTCTGCGCAAAGTGCCCCCTAATATGGCTGAAATGGCGATGTTAAACAGGACTCGGGAGACAGCATTGTCACTGATGATTCAGCTTAAAAATAAAGGTCATCTTTGTATGCTCTGAGGAGTGAGGCGTTGCATGTCAAAAAGCTTGGGAGCCGGTGTGGTTCAAACATCCCGCTGTGTGCAACAAGCATTGGTTGCGGTCATTTGTTTCCACAGCTTTCAGCTCGTCTAGGAACTCTCTCTCTCGCCCTTGTCTCTCGCTTTCAGAGCCCAAAGTAGCTGCTAATGTAGATAACTTCCCTTACAAGGTCCTCTGCTTCTCCAACACTAACTACATTTTGCGCCATCCTGAAGTCGTGCCTCCTCGGTTCAGAGCGTCCTATTGGATAACTATCATCTCGTTGACAATGAACATAGCCAGGAACCTAGAGGCGCCGAAGCAGAAACATATCGATACCCACCGAGCACGCAGGGACAGGGGGATTTGGTCCTTTTTTTCTCTCTGAGACTACAGAGAGCGACCTTGGATTGCGGGCGTCTTCTCTGTGGCGATTCCTCGCTCCTTGTCCTTATAAACCCCTCTGTCCAAGTCACGTACACCCGCCAAGACCAATAGAGCTGCATCAAAGAAGCTAGATGTCGTTGTCAACTATCAAAGAATCTGACAGAACTGGCCAAGGAGAGAGATTCCTTAACGGCAACGCTTTTCTTTTATTCGCAAAAGAACCTCATGGATCGTAAGCTGGCAAAGCCTTTTAAAAACCTTCGAATTTTATTTGATGAGCTGTTAATCAAAGCTTCAGCTTGGGCTGTGCGTGCGGAAATCTACTATTCCTTCGGAAGGTCTGATGTTGTCTCTCTTCTTCATCCTGACTCCGCAAATCGTCTAATAGACAAACAGCGTCATTTTCGTAACCGTGGCATCCCGTAGCGTGTGACGCGAGTTGCTTTTTCGAATGCTGAAGTGCCTTTCGAGGAGGTATATAGGGAGGTATATAGGCAGGTGTTTGAACATATCGAAGCAGAAACATGTCGACATCCATAGAGTAGGGATCGGAAGGGAGATCCGGCCACTTCTTCCCTGCTGCCTTTTGGGGCTGGAAATCGAATATAGCCTGCTTGACAAAAGCAATCTTAAACTGCAGATATTGTCTGAGGGGTGAAACGTCGTTTTCATACACCATTCTGTCCGTGGCGCACACTTTTGCCCTCTCCTGCTTCTCCTTCTTTCGAAAGCTCTCGATTAGCTCGAAAAGTCGTGCCCTGTAGTCTTCACCATTGGAAGACTTACACCAGGCGATATAGACATCGATGTCAGTTGTTGTAGGATTCGGTGCCGCTGGCTTTTCTGTGCCTTGCGGTGTGTATAGCTCAATGTCGATCATTGCCCGTTTGATGGACTCGATTTTGGCCAAAAGGAACGCTCTCTCCGTAGAGTCGATTTCAGCAAAGACTGATTGCAACTGGTTTGACTCCGGCTCCTGGTTCCGCTTCTGGTCCCTAGGCTGTTGTTGGTCTTGATGGTCCCCAGTAGTCGGCGTTGAGGGAAAGGACAGTGCTGCGAGCGTTTGCTCGACTTCCTCGGGTCGGTCCACCAATACGTCCTGCGGTTGAGCTGTCTCGGCTGCGTTGTTCGTCTGGGAGACCGCTGCGATGGCAGAAGACAGCTCCGCCAAGGATGATGCGGCTGCAACCAAGCCTCGCTGCAGCTCACCAAGAAGCACATCATCCTGAGCGACACTCTGAGGTGGACCTTGGTTCACAGTTGCGGGTCCTTCTGCCAGCAGGACGGATGAGGAATAGGATGGTACAGGGTCGCTCGCGGACTGCTGGACCTGAGAGGCTTTCAGACGGAACACCTCGAGCTGGAGTTCGCACACTTTACGAGAGAGCGACTCAAGAGTGAGGCCATCGTGGATGGGGCAGGAGCAGACGGCGCTCGTGTCTTCGGTATCCTTGGCGACCTTAGTGTCTTTGTTGAGCATGGTTGTAGTATGTATGGTTGCTGGAAAAAGGATTACGAATTTGGCGAGGGCAATAGAATTTGGCGAAGGTCAAAGGTGTGCAAGGTGAAGTGCAAAAAAAAAGAACAAACCCACATCCATGCATCGCCTTGCCTTTTATTCAGCGCCCCCGCTCACGTACCTCTTCCATCTTTCAGTTTCAAAATGTGATATTATTAGCCTCATCAGTTACCCTTAGAAATCGCGCTTAGTACGTGAAGATAGTTTAGTGCTCGTCCAAGGCGCTGATACTGGCTGAGCTACGGCCAGAGGAAACGAGCGTACCTTTTCTTTCTTTCTATAAGAAGATATCGAACGTGCGGCCCTTACAAAACCATGTTAACCAAGCACCTTCACGTCGCGTCTTTTACGCGTACTGAGTTTTCGTTTCGCTCCAAACGTCGGCTTCAGTCCTTGGACGCCTTTTGTAGTTGGTGCAGCATCTTGTTCCGATACCGTCTTTCTTCTCCATCTTTAGCTTTCAAAGTGGCAATCACACAAGCAACCTCCTTCTCAAAGTCGGTCAGTTTCTGGAGGCTGCCTGCTGTCTCCTCCGCCTCAGTCGAAAACGTCGCCTGGAAAACTCCGGTCGTATACCGAACATCTCATCGACAACCACCATAGTCTCTTGTCCGGGGACACAGTGTAAGAGGTCACTGACCATTTTCCTTTCCTTCTCCTGCTGGATTTTTAAATCTTTAGTCAGCTTGAAAAGTATGCGCTTATATCCCTGAGGTGCGCGAGAGCTACACCACGCAATGTAGACATTATCTTCAGTCGTCAAAGGACCTTACAGAACCAGCTTCTCATCTTCCTCTGGAGGGTGCAGTACCGTTCGAATCATTGTCCACTTGACGAGCTCAACCTTGTTACGAAGATATTGTCTCTCCTGCAAGTCCTCAGCACCATAGATCGATCGTGGGTACTGCCGTTGTTGCTGCTGTTGTAGTCGCTGTTGTGGTCACTGTTGTAGTCGCTGTTGTAGTCGCTGTTGTAGTCGCTGTTGTAGTCGCTGTTATAGTCGCTGTTGTAGTCGCTGTTGTAGTCGCTGTTGTAGTCGCTATTGCCCCAAACGTTGCGTTGCTATGATGCCTGCTCATGTTCGTTGATCTCGTCCTGGTGGTCGCGGTTTGTCACCAGAGCACGGCGCCGAGCGTGAGGGCACACTGGCATGGGGCAGGGATCTCAAAGACGGAAATGGTTAAATTAGGACTTACTTGACCAACACCGTTCCCAGCGCTTGCAACTGCAGTCAAGCCCTGCTCCAATTTCTCCAGTTTGGTGAAATCACATCCTGTGGGCTGATGGCCGAGAAAGGTTATGGTGCTTGCTTTGCGGCTGAGGATTTTCCTGCCGGTTAGATGGATGAAGAAGAGGGCAGTGCTAGGTCGTCCGTAGTCAATTGCCTCCGGAGATGATTTTGGGTCAAGAATCTCGAGCTAGGACTGGGACAGCTACTGCAACAGTGACCCGGGGATGGGGTCGTCGTCGATAGGAGACGAAACAGCGGTGGCGCCTTTGTCAATCACGATCATTTTATGACATGGTAAATAGAAACAGCATGAAGGGCTGGCTATGAAGAAAGAACAGAAGGAATAAGGGCAGTGCGAGTTCGTAAGGAATAAGAGGACGCATGTATGAAAAAAGTGAAGTTGGTTG
Source organism: Gamsiella multidivaricata (assembly GCF_025024155.1). Taxonomy (NCBI): domain Eukaryota; kingdom Fungi; phylum Mortierellomycota; class Mortierellomycetes; order Mortierellales; family Mortierellaceae; genus Gamsiella; species Gamsiella multidivaricata. The sequence goes on from NW_026251726.1 coordinate 56,864, forward strand.
TATACAACAGCGCCTCACCATTGTGCAAAGTTGCATGCAAAACGCATCATTTTATTTTTGCGGATTGCTTGTTCAGAACACCTCGATATTAGAACCAAGGATCTCTTGGACCGCGGAATCCACTGCTCGTACAGTTGACCTGTCATCCAATCTCCGGATCCGCTTAAGTCGGGGCCAATGCTTCTTGATCCATTGCGCCTCCTCCACGCCGATCTCGGTAAGAGACTCGGTTACAAAAATGGTCTCCATCTTCGATAATCCTCGCAGCCTATCCAGACCTGCATCAAGGCTCCATGGGATGCCTGTCGCATGCACTTTGCCTCGACTGAAACCACCGAACTTGATGTACTGCAATTGCTTCAAGGAGGCCAATTGATCGTAAATGGCTCTATAGAGCACCTGGCGCTCTGCAACCCGTGCTTCCAGATGCTGGCTAGCATCCTCCCTGTCATCGCCGGCATCTGCGTCGTCATTGACGTGCGTCTCCAGAGTCGGCATATCCAGGATCACACTCAGTGTCTGAAGTTGGCGGCAAATCCAGGGTTCTTTAACCATATCCGATCCTCGCAGAGGGCTATTCGATCCCCCGAAGTGGAGAAGATTCGGACAGCTTGTCAGAATCAGCTGTGAATCCAAGCCTGATAAGCCGATGGTCCCCCAAAGGTTAATGCGCTGCAAAGCGACAGCATGCCTCGCTATCAAATCACGAATGACGGTCGAGCACATCGTGCAGTCCTGGATCTCCACATCCTTCAGTCTCTCTGCGGATACAAATAGGGCCGTGGCTGTGTGGACTGCGTCGAACTCATCTTGGGTCAATCTCAGCTTTGTCAGCTTTGAACAATGCCACGCGGTGACTTGACGGACAAGCGAGGATGGCTCAGGCTCCCTCTGCTGCTCCAAGAATAGGCCCTGAAATCCTGCTAGTGACATCCGCGTGACGTTATGCGCATGAATTTCAAATGAAACGTTGGTGCTGCGAGGGATTATGAGTCTGCCACCTGTCATGGAGAATTCGCTGATGTCCCCAAGTTCTAGCAGTAACGATTTTGGGCTGCTGTGGAATGTTACGGTTGATCCTGGCATGTGTTCTTCAGTGATCCAGGTGGAGGTATAACCGATGGTGGGTCGAAAAAGTGTCAGCTTCCGAAGTTGTGGATCATGGTCGATCAAAGAATGGAGATCCTTAGTCGTCGACATCTTCCAGTATGAGGTGCTGAGCTCCTCCAGAGCCATTTTCTCTTGACAGAGTAATTCCTTGAATATGGCTGTGTGCATCGGAGAAAGTGTGGACCACTGCTCTGACAGCCTTCGGAGGCCTGGATTGCACTTGATTAGTTGAAACGCCTTCCTGACTGAATCTACGGACATGAATGTGACAGCTTGGTCATATGAAGCGGATACGACGCTGCTTTCAAGCCATATAGATACAAGCTCTTGATTACGGCGCAATGATGGCCTGATGTTGATCTCAACCAAGTTGCAACAGAAGGGAGGAGCGAACCAGTCGTGGAGGAGGGGCATAGGATCGTAGATGGTAAGCGTCCGAATCAAGTGGCCGTACTTGTGGAGAAGATCCTTGTTCATGGTCTCGAATTCCGACTCAGACAGCTCGAGTTCACGCCAGAGCAGCCGCCGGAAGTCGGTGGCCCACTTGCGGCAGACAAACATGCACTGTACCAGGTCACTCTTGTCGAGGAACGACCCTATGTGGGACCTAATCTCTGACAGTCGTAGGGCATCCTCCATGATGGAATCCGTTACTTGGGTGTATGTGGGATGAGTTGAATGAGGAGAAGAGGATGAGCGAGCGTGGGATTTCCCCATCCTTTTTTTTCTTTTTCCTTTTCCTTTTTCTAGCGTTGAACCGTGCGCAGGCCTGTCTGTTATTAAATTAAAGTTTCTTACTTACAACCGTAGATCGCGTCGGGAACAGGTATCCTCTCTGCTGCAGCTCTAGTATCTTCATTGCCACAAGCAACTGGGCTGAGCACAATAATAGATGTATACTAACTCCACGAATAACCGAGCTTGTTTATGAGAAGAAATGCCTCATGCGGCTCAATGGCGGACAAACGTGTTATAGAGATTTGCTAAGCGCCCTAGACTCTCATTGGGGAGCCTCAGGGAGGCCAATTGTGCTGCGAACCTTGCTCAGCATGACCTGGTGGGTCATTGAACAGGTCATTAGATGCGCACTATTTCGCATGCGAACCGAAATCAAGAGATGCAATAAATTGGCAATTGAAGCTGCGCATCAGATCTTTTCATTGCTCTTCTTCAACGGTGAAGATGAACGGGTGTTACGCGAGTGCATGGTTTGTGATTCAGATATGTGGTTGAGAGGCCAAGAGCAGCAGATGATGGCGGATACTATATATTGCTTGTTTAAGGGAATGCTTGTGCATTTGCTGTTGAAGAAAGCAGGGCAGAGCGGTATGTATGTCAATCAGTCAGCCAGCTTCGTCAGGGATATGGGCTGCAGTCTATGTGATATGGCCACAACATGCTTCTGCTCTGCGCTATCATCTGCATCAAACACCGATGCAATAAATAGTGCAGACCCTGTCCACTCCACGCGAACGGAGAAGAAGAGAGGGAGGGACAGGGAGGAGGGCCACATGGCGCTGTGGAGGGGAGGGAAGGGACAGAAGGGCTCTGCATTTTTTTTTTTTTTGTTCCTGGCGAGGAACCAATCAGCGCACACCTCCAAGTCTATTCGACCAGGGGGATCAGGGAAAGGAGTTAGCCCACAGTCAACAAAGCAACAGAGGCACCTGCCCTGATCGTCCCTTCCATCACCCAATCCCCTCGTCCATCCGATCCTCCCATCCTCCTCTCCTTCCCGTCCCTCCTCCAGCCCTCGAGTCCCGGCTGCTGTTGTACGTCTACATACACCGGGCTTCTTTTTTTTTTCCACTCTTCTTCTTGTGAGAGTGTCTCTGTGCCTGGAAGTGTTCGTTTTTCATTTTGGGCGCCGTGTCCGACCGTTGAACAAACTTCTCACTCTTCCCAACAACCCAGCAACCCGGCTCCTTTTTTCTCTTTTCTCTTCTACGATTCTACCTCCGCACGCACTCTCGCGTAATACATACACGTCCTGCGGGTCGTTTCTTCATTCCGCCATCAAACAACACGTCTGCTTCCTTCCTTCCTTTCCTCTTTTCTCTTCCTTACCCCTATTATTATCACCACCAATTGCAATTGCAATTGCAATCCCATCCCTTTAGATTCCACCTTTGGATACGAAAGACATACAGGGCAACCAACAAGCAGCACACAAGCAGCACACAAGCAGCACACAAGCAACCAGCCCACTCCGACATATATATTTATCTCAATTGCGCTTCTCCCTCTTCCTATCTCTCCCTCCTCCTCTTCTTCCCCTGTCCTGCTCCGTCTTCTCGCTGCCCGCCATACCAACACCCCATACCTCCTTTTGGACAGAGTACACTCACATCACACATACCCGAATTCACGACCCACCACCGATCCTTCAAGGAATGCTAAAGTTTTTCAGCAAAGGATTCTCCGCCAAGGATCTCGAGGAAAAGCACACTCGTGAACTGCTGGAGCAGGAATGGCAAGTGTCACACTATGTTTGCTTCTACTCGTGATTCAAATGGACCCTGTCGTCTCAACAACACCAACAAAGTAGTCCCTCAATGCAGGGAGCACACCTGTTTTCCTGTTTCCTATTTCCTGTTTTATGAAAACCATGAATTGCGCTCTAGTCCATCTTTGGACCTCCTCTTTGTTTATTTTTGCTGCTGTTCCATCCCGTCGGCATGGATGGTTGGACAACGGCCATTACTTTTTGCCGTGCCACTTCCTCGACTGGAAGGACCTGATGCACCCAAGATCTAATCGTCTTTTTGGCTTTATGCGGCTCAATTGCCCTCCGCATATACTCTCAAACATCAAACAGCTGGAATCCGCCTCCGTTCGGGACGCAGGAGATCAGGGTGCTTATGTGTCAGGAGGTCAGCTCCATCCAGGATGTTGTCCTCTTTGACAGCCAGCAAGTCTTAGGCTCAGACTACAACCCATTGGAGTCACCCAGCCCCTCGCCGGCCAAGAGTTCCTTCAAGAGCAGCAGTATGAGCAGTCTCTTTGGATCGCTGCGGAGCGAGCGCTCCTTGCCCTCGAACCTTTCCGGTAGCCAGACTATGCCCAGCAGGAGGCCTACAAAACTTGTAAGTTGGTATCTTTGTATTCTTCCTGCTTCCCCATCCATTTCCATCTGTATCCTGCGGTCTCGGCCGATTCAAAGGCTTTCCTCTCCATGTGCAATTAGAGGAAATAAAATGCCATATTTGTACATGACGCCAGATCACGTCGATCACATTGAGAACGCGTTTCATTTTTGATCGGACTTTTGATTTTGTTTCGTCTTAATATCGAATGCCGATGTAGATCCCTTCCATCTATCCAAAATTGATGTTCGGCACCACGCCCCTGGCTTACAAGGGATCGACGACAAAGATCCACCTCCTGAACGAATCTGCTCAGATCATGCTGACCAAGACCTTCAGTATACACCCTACGGATGTCATGGCCTATACCGCAGCCTCAACTCGTCGGGGTTCATTCTCTTCAAGCAACAGCACTAGCACCATGGAAATCTCCGGGATGTCAACAATAAGCGGTCATGGCGACTATAGATCCCACCCCCGTGCTTCACGACCCATGACAGCCTTTATACCCGAGTCAGCATATACCAGCAATGACCTCAAGAACGGCGCTGTATCCTCCTCATTACCCAATGCCTCTAACATCCGAGTGCGGGCACCACGACCGGGGTTCGCTGTCAGGAGATTGAGACGTGCCAGCCAGACCAGCATGGAAAACGGAACCTTCAATCCAATGCCATTACCCAGCTCATTTTCGCATTTGGACAGCTTAGGAAACGCTAAGGTAAGAACAAGTGCAGCCAGAGAAATCTGCCTCACTCTATTATGAATACTCGCGTCTTGCTTAGGACCGCCTTGGACCTAATCGTCTCATGATCTTCATCTCTTTTTTTTTTCCGCATGCAATAGCCTGCTCTGACCCAAGCTGCTCGCTCAAAATCCTTTTCAATCGCTGTGTTCATTGAGGTCAACAACAACACTCGGTTACGGGAATTTGTTTTCTCTCACTTTGCCCTTCTGGAGACCCGCCTACACCAACTGCAGGCGCTGTGCTTGGAACTGCTACTGCCCGTTTGTCGCAGGATGATCAATGCAGTACGTTCCTACTCTGCGCTCACTCCGCGTCCGCAAACCAGCTGGATCACACACTCTGCAGCGTCTAACATCCCTCACCTCCTTTGTAACGCATTCCTCTTTCTTTTATTTCCTTTACAGAAGGCTACTCTGTCAGGAAACAGCCATGTGAAATCAATACCCGATCTCTCAAGGCTTGCATTTCAGCAGGACCCAAGACTTCAGGAGGCAGTGGCGCGACTTCAGCAAGCAATATACCAACTATACAGTGCGCCTCGTATACAGGTATTGCTGCATGGATGGTTATCGATTTCATGTAAAAGCAGGGATAATTTCACAGGCCCATCGCTGACCCTTGTATCGCGTATCAATATTCGCTTGTTTAGGCGCCGCTATGGCTCAACATTAATACATACCCTAGCAAGAGAACTGCGTACTCAGCATCGTTCATGACAGAGCTGATTCATCTCATGGAAGAAAACCCAGCCTCGGGGCAACTTGTGTCCGAAGTCATCTCTTCTGTTTTGAGCCACCATACGTCATGGGTACCAACCGTCGCTCCAGCAGACCAGACATTGATCCGGGTAAGTGCCATGCAGCATTCCCTACCTCCTTGGAAAATAATAGCTACCTATTAATAATGGATTCGATATTGAATCTCTTTGGACTGTAGGCGAATCCTCAGGGTGCGTATGACCCGCTATGGGCTCAATTGAGCGATCTCTATGGAAACATTGGAACGATATCCAGGATTAGTCGGACAATTGTTGTGGGTTCCAATTCAAGTTTTGTCCGGAGACTCCTATATATTCTTAGTTATTTTATTCGGTGCAACGAGGTCTTCCAACGGCTAACAGAGTTCAAGGAAGAAACCGATTCTCTTCTCAACCCACCGCCACCTGTACGAACCACCTATGATTTACCCGAGGACCATGAGAGCGGCAGTCCAGCAACCATGATGCGTTCGATTAGCATACCAAAACGACCGAGGATCGACACTTTTGCAGCAAGAGGATCTTCTGTCTCGCGCGCATCTGCATCCTCTCGCCTGACTCCTATTGGAGAACCGATGACACCTATCCTTCCGCATCATAACCAAAGCGAGCGAGATCGGTCCATTATACCTTCCGTTCCCAGGAAACCTCTCTTTGACACTACGAGACCCAGAATGGATACAAAGGATTCTGTCTCAACGGAATCCACGCCTTATCATTCACGCCCGACGACTCCGACTACGATAGAGAGTCGTCCAGATTCAGATCGAGAACTAGCTACTGGCGAAGAAAATGGACAGCAGCAGCCTCAGCCGCCACAGCATGCACCGAACCATCACCTTAGAGTCGACACTGCACAACCCAGAAAACTCTCTTCGGATACCATGGGAACCGAGGCGGCGCGGAGTGCGCACGATCCTGGGTGCCAAACACAGGATGTGCTTTCCAATGTTCCCTTACCCATTTCCCGGGTTGTCTGTTCTTTCCCTCCGTTCCCTTCCTCAGGAGCCTCTGTGAATGGCGCTCCAACAGCGGACAAGGTACTGCCTGCAGATGTATTGTTCTGCAAGTCGTATGGCCGATCGCTGATGGCGCCTTACTGCGACCGGTACATGTCTGATTTTGCGCTTATGGGCGTCCCGAAGTTCGACTTTCAACACTTTATGGAGACAGACATGAGGGATACGATGCGGCACTTTGAGATCCAGGAGCGGGTCTCGTCCACAGTATGTATTGTGGCGGATACGAATACGATGAAGTGCAACGTCTTTTGTGCGAAACCACCACCTCCACTTCCGAAGGTCCTCGATACTGTTGATATGAGAGGAGGACTCGGAGGAAGCATTGATCTAAGAGGCGAGCCCGTGATGCGGTTGCCGCACACGTCAACGAGCATGTTCATGGACGCGACGCTGCACCAAATGATAGAGCTGGCACATAGCGGACTCGCGGCTGAACAAGTAAGTTGAAGATTATTCCTCACCTCGTCTCCCCATATTTTTCTGAGAGGGATATTCCAACCGCGTATGCTGACATGATTATCGTTCGTTCCTGCTGCGCTTAGTGTTTAAATTATTTGGAAGACCGACTCCATCAGCTCTACCAGTGCGGACGAATGCTGTCGTCGATTGCTCGTGAGAAGGACATGCTGAGGAGCTATCCGACTCTGGAATCTGTGGCGCCACTACTGGGGCTCCATCGCTCAGATATGGCGCTTGTTCTCGCGGTCTGCTCAACATATGATGAAGAAGTCTTCAACATCTATGAGAATGCATAGACCTTTTTTTTTTTTATTTTTTTTTTTCTTCTTTTTCGACCTTTTTTTTTCTTTTTCTTTTTTCTTTTTTCTTTTTTGGGCCTTTAAAATTTCCCCACTTTGAAGGTATTTGGTATGTTGTTATTTTCAGCAGCGATAAGTTCGAGTATCGCCGATCGAAATAAAATCAAGAGGCGAGGGCAAGACCAGAACAAAGGGAAATCTTAGACACCCTCCTCTCCCTCCAATGAATGAATGGTTTTTTTTTCTTTTTTTGTTGCTTCAATTGCTTCCGGGGTTTCGTGCGGAATACTGACATTTCTATGTAGTTTTTATTACAAGCGGTGCTCGAATTGCTCTTTGGATTCACTCAGGAAGATAATATGTGTATGTGAAAAAAAGAAGGAATGATCCATGTGCATTTATGCAGAGCAGCATGAAGGAGAGCCGCATCCGCCGCCTGCAGCCTTACCACCGGCCTCCTGGTTCTTCAGCCGGCGCAGCTTGGACGCCTGTCTCAAGGTCTCATTGTCGCCTAATTCGTGATCCTTGTTCAACTTTAATGCTACAAAGATAGAAAGATGGGAATGATAGAGAATGCATGGTGAGATGTTGGTCTCATGTAGAAACATACAGAATGTAACATAAAGAGAGAGAGAGAAGGAACGTACAATAGATATCGCCGTTGCCCTCGACTTTGACAGCCTGGGCGAGGTTGTGACGGAGGAGTGAGGCGACTTGATTGGCGAGCTCGAGTTGTTCCTTGACCTTGGTCTCATCGGTCTCATTGCGCTTGCTGTCGAACTCGGCATAAGTCTTTTGGTGGGCAGCTATGAGAAATAGAGTGGAAGATAGTCGAGTGTTGAGTGCGTGAGGTACAGGCGGTTGTAGAATAGATCCTGAAGGATGGATTAAGTTGGTAGCGATATAAATGCAGCTGAATGTCCCAATCGTCCTGGTCACTTCAAAGCAAGTCATGTCAGTTCGTTCCTTCGCTTTTTGAATCCTGTTACTCGTCCAGTTCATGGTCCTTCTGGTCATATCCGAGCTCCTGTTGTCCCTGAGAGTCCTCATGATCTGCCTCCGGCGTCGTTGGGGCCGCCCCAACTGCTATCCTGAACATTCCTGAAGATTTCCGTGTACCATCCTATCGCCAAGCTACCTGCGAGTGTGGTCCAATCGCCTATAAAGTACAATAAAGATAGCGGCCATGTTAGTGTCATCGGCCACAAGCAGCGGGCAATGCTCCGAAGACGAGATTCCGAATAGGCACAGAACCTACCCTTGAACGTCTGTCGCTGTGCCTTCAGGAGGTTTCTGTATGCTCCGAGAACCTGTTGCCTTGATACGGATGATACGGACATGGCTGTGTTATATGAATGAAGGTGTAGTCGGAAGTGCTGTGGGATGTGAACGAAAGCAATGGACAAAGTCAAGTTCAAGCGCGCGGCGCCGCTAAAGGGCAACTCAAAGGCATCCGATTGGGTTGATTGTCAACATTGCAAGCCACTTTGCAACCGTCGGTGTGCCTGAGAGAATGACCAGACTAAAAGGTGCTTGCAACCAACTGAATCCGCCCTCGACACGAATCGCTTCAGGAACACCCACTCAAGCGCAGCAACATATCTCAGTGCCAAGCTCTCACGACCTTAACGACACACACTACCATATACTCAGACATATACACAAGACAGGATGTTGCGCACACTCGCCTCAAAGATCCCTTCGCCGTTCAGAGTCACGGTCAGGTCATTGCACCTGAGTGCACCCATGAGGGACCAGATGGCTCGTAAGTCTACCGACATCCTGGACTGCACGCAAACCACGACTGCAAAAGCGTGAGAGAAAAAGGCGGCGAAACAAACATGGCAGATTGAATATATAACAGGAACGCGATCTGATCCAGCATATCTTCTTCGTCTCTTGTCTGACTGATCAATTGTAGGCGCTGAGGTCTCGGGAAAGCGCTTCTGGGAGACGGCCGGTGTCAAGGACATGGGAGGTAAAATATCCGAGCGCTGGTGTCAACCTCTCCATCTTTCGTTTTGATCCTGGGTGTACGTCTTTTTTTCTTTTTTTTTCTTTTTTTTTCTTTTCTGACCTCAAAATGATCCTTGGAACAAAATAGATCGCATTGCGGTGACATTGGATGGTAGGGTGCTCAAGACCCCCGCAGGAAATCAATTAACACTGCCAAAGGACCAACAGAACCTCGCCCTGATGATTGCAGGCGAATGGAATGGACAAAAGGCATTATTGAAGTCACATTCTCTGCCAATGGTATGAAAAACATCTGGATCTTTTGTTGATATTCTCGACCACTCCAGATCGTTCGCATGCAAATTTGACACCAACCATTTGAAATTTCCAATCTTAGACCTCGTTGGTGGCAAGAGCAATTGATAGTTTTGCTGGAAACGGACAGGGCCGTCAGGAGACATTGAACCGCTTGACCAAGTTCTTGGATACGGATTCTATTTGCTATCATCAGGATTTCCCCGAATCAATTGTCAAGGCGCAGAAGGAACATTGGGACCCCATCTTGAAGTGGATCAAGCACGAATACGGACTGGATATCAAGGTCTCGCAGGGTATCACCTATGTCCAGCAGGATGACGATGTCAAGCAGAAGCTGCATGACATTGTGAGCAGCATGAGCGATATCGAGCTTTCAGGTATAAATCCTGACGCTCCACAATTGGATCACTGAGGAACCATTTGAACGACCAAATCCGACTGAAAGTATTTATATCTAACGTATTCGCATTTATGCCTTATCAACCCTGATTAGCATTCGAGAGAGCGACGTTGACTGCCAAGTCTTTCTTGATCGGACTGGCTGTCGTCAAGAGGCACCTGTCCGTAGAAAAGGCATGGCAGGCTGCCCAGCTCGAAGTCTTGGACCAGATTGAACGTTGGGGCGAGGTCGAGGACAGTCACGATGTCGACCGCGAGTTCATGAAGAGCCAGCTTTCCAGTGCTCGCCTTGCGAACCTTGGTGTTTAAATGACCTTCAAGATCCTACTACACAGAATGACGATCCATAGACAAAGAAATAACACTGTATAAAACCTGCGCAACACACACTTTTTTTTTTAAGAGGATTATTATATGTATATATATACTAAACTGATTGAAAATGGTATTATCACCTATGCGCAACCACTGTTATCTTCGATACCGTCCTCATCGGGCACGTCCCATGCTCTGGGAACAAGGGCCACAGGGACGAGCCATGTGCTTGCGAGGATAACGCCCCTGCCCTCATTCTGGGCTTTGATCACCGCAAATTCGAGACCGACATAGGCGGCAATGTAGCCGAGGAAGGGGACGATCGCTGGTACCACTAGTCCAACCGAGCCCAGAAACCCGAGAAATGCTGAAGAGACGTCCTGCGCAGATGCGATCCTCGCGAGCGCCTCCTGTGGGATAAAGATCTCGTAGCCCCACCAGTACCTATTGTGGATCAATCGGAGGTACGTTCGTCAGGAAGGTGATACCGTTTATGTCGGTAGCAATGTGTGCAATAATAGACAGAATCAAAAGGAAGAACACGTACGCCTGACTGGACACGGTGTCCTTGGAGGGATGAAAACGCACGACCGTCCGTTTGGTTGTAGTCGTCTCCGTCTTATCTGTAACCTCCACCGTTATCTCTTCCTCCTTGACAGCCCGCTTTGAGCTCCTCCCCTTTGCGACCGCCAGAGTCGCCGCTGCTGCCGAGGTTGCCGCCGCTGCCGCAATTGTCGTTGCGGCCACTACAGTCGTCCCTTTCGGTTTAGGGTCCTTTTTGTCGTTGATGTTGCCGGCCCTCTCCTTGCCTTTGAAGAGTCCCTGGATTTTCGGGCTCCGTACTCGGTCCTGCTGTTCCTCTTCAGAGTCCAGGTCGATACCCTCATCGATATCCCAGCCGCCTGCCCTGGAGGAAGGCTCGGGCATAGCCCTCAAGATCTCGATCACGCCAGCCAGGGCTTCCGGTTTTTGGAGCGCTTTGATGGCAGCCTTGTTTCTGTGGGCATGAGACGAATGGTCGACGCCTGTGAGGATGTCGCGGACTCTATGGGCGACAGATTCTTGGTATTCTTGCGTGAGGACGGGTGCGGATCTTGTCCAGAAGCCCATGTTGTGTTTTAGTCAAGGTCGAAAATAAAAAAAAATCGAGGTTGAGAAGGCGTTGCCGAGATGTGTGGTGAAGAATAAGAGGAAGAAAAGGAAGGTGACGAAAGAATGAAAAAAAAAAGGGCACTGAAGTCATTAGCATGGGGGGGATGTGATCTGATCACACATAGACTATTCAAGCACCCCTTTTTTTTTGCGGCTGTCAGTTGACCAGCCAATGCCTGGGACATAAAAATGCGTTCAGGGCACAACGGAGACAGGGGGGCCCCAAAACCCTAATTTTTTTATTTAGCTCAAACCCTACTTCCCCAGTCCCTCCTCGATCATTTGTCGCCAACTCTTCGGTTCAAGGCGTCCCTTGATCGAACCACGTAGGGAGAGCCATCATTGCCGCTAAACCCATCTTCATGACACTCAATTTCCTTTAGGCAATGGATTGAGGAAAAGCACAGCAACCTCTGGCAATCGACTACATTCGTCATGAACAGGTAACATGCTGTTCTAGACTCTTTTTGTCGCCTGAATTCCCGGTTAGCACTAAAATGGAGAGGGAAGTGGCTGCGCCCAAGATAGAGACGATGTGAGCCCAGGACCACTGCAGTCCTTCTCAGCAATCTCATTTTTGGTCTTTTGGTGCACTGCCACAAATGAAATGAAGGCCAAGCTTGTGAGCACCAAAAACGGAACACGAGAGTTCCACACAGCGATGGCAGATCAAGAGGGATGGCGAATCCTAATGAAAGGGTTCATTCGTTTTCTTCATCCGCTCTTCTTCATGTTTCCGCAGCCAACCCTCCAACACACTGCGCACACTCGAATTGTATACATGTCTCGTCTGAGTAGACCTATCCACAACAAGCATACCAGTCGTGTTGGTCCTCCTTCGACCGCTCCAACACCACTGCCCTTGACCATCCCCGAGATCCTCGAGCACATCCTCTCATTCTTGAGCGACCATAAACGGTTCCATGTGTCAAGGCCCGTCTGCAAGCTGTGGTACATCACCTCCCGTCGACTCGGCGCCTCGCCGTCCCTGTGTCTAAAATGGAGCTGCGACCTTCCTGAACTAGAACTCGCCCGCATTCTCAAAGCCCTCCCTTCTGCATGTTACCTGTATGTCTGGGCTGGTGGCGACGGTAGCGCCAGTGCATGGTCGCCATTGATGGAGCTACTACAAAAACAAAAGGACGGGAACGAAACGATCCAGTTGAACCAAATCGAGATTCAAGGCAGCTCTTTCTACGTATCCCAGATTGTACCCTTGCTATCACTACTACCTTCCGTCACGACTCTACGACTCGTCAAGACTGGAATGCGTACATGGTCCATGCTCCACGAACTTTTGGAAAACTGCCCTTGCCTGGAAGAGTTCCATCTCTGCCCCGGAGAGGACACCCCCTTTCCACGCAGTCCTGCGCTGCCTTCATCCGAACTGCCGACCTTGAAGCGAATGCGAACCCTGGTCCTCCAGGACCTTGTCCTCATTTCTGGATCCCTCGAAAAGCTGGTCGATGCCTGCCCCCGACTACAGGGGCTGAAGGTTGTAAGGGCACGCACAGTATCAACGGGATCGAAACAGTACGATCGATCGATTTTTTTCCAACGCCTTGCCACAGCGTGTCCACAACTGCGACGACTCCACTTTTCGATCAAAGGTCGACGGTACACTGAACGTGATCTCTGGACGCTCTTTCACAAGGAATTCCCTGCGATCAAAGAGTGGTCGTTTGTGGATAGCGAGATGGTTCGGCCACAAGACAATGGAACTCATTCGTCATTAGCTCTCTGGTTGGAAAGATGGTGCGGGATCGAGAGGACGCCATCTCGGTTGACCGACCGATCGGAGCCTTTCCTAGCATTACATGAAAAGCTACAGGAGAGTGAACAACCAAAGCTCAATCCACTATTACATAGAAACCAAGTGACATGGCTTGAGCTTACAGGACCTCGGACACTTTGCCTGATTCGAGACGGGGCAACGGCTTTGCAGAGTTACCTTTGCCAATCTCCGCATTTATTACACTTAATCGTACCCAATATGGCGATCTTTATCGAGGATCTGGATGTGAACGACATGATTCCTGAGTACTCTCAGCGCTACCTCCACAGCAAGATCGAGTCGGCAAGACAGCGAAGACAACGAGTTCCATCCCACACCTTTTCATCCACATACCCATGTGTGGCCATCTCGGCTCCGTTAGCATCGATATGCAGCAACAAACGGATCTGGGCTTGTCGGCACCTCCAGACGCTCCATATCGGTGTTGCACCACTCGGCCCCGGGGATGGTGGAGACACAGGCCCTTTGATCCTGTTTGGGTATCTCGGCCGAGTGGCCCCACATCTTCGAGACCTATTCATCCGTCGATGGGGCATCAACCTCGCTAGCAAGGGAGCGCTTTGTTTGTTGACACGACTGCGACATCTGGAGAAACTTGTCATCGATTGCGACCGTCTCCATAAATTCGAACTAAAGGACTTGGAATGGATAAGACGGTACCCGAGACTTGACCTCGCAGTGCTATTCAGAAATTCATCGCCCCATCGTCAGCCCGGGTGCCTCTCAAAGGAGTGGCCAAGTTCTTTTAAAAGAATATTTTTTCCCAGGAAACCCCCCCAAAAGGAATTGAGTCGTCATCAGCAGAAGAAGCAACTGTATCAGCAACAACAGAAGCAACAGAACGACGGTATGGATGTGATTGATATGGGTTGCGTAGGGCGGGAGATTGATTTGAGAAACTGGAAAAAGGAACGTGATTATGAGATCGAGTGGGGAGAGTCATGCTGGCCCTGCTTGGATTCCTTCGAGGTCCGATATGGCGAGCAAAGCGCATGGTTAAATGATGATAAAAAGCCCGCCTTCCAGTCCTTACGATCGGATGCACATATCCAATTTGTCTGCAGAACATTCGAGTCGACATGATATATGAAATAAAACTGTCAATCACGGCCCCAGTCAATTAGGATTTGGTACGAAAGCGGCGCGTTCCAAAAAAAATTACCAGAACTCTACAGGTTCAAAATAGCAAAAGAAATTCATGGGGGGTGTCCGGGACTCGAACCCGGGCCCCTTTGACCCGAACAAAGGATTATACCCCTTAACCAACACCCCCAAATTATTAATTTTTCGGCCGTTTTATCAGTATTAGTACGTAAAAAATTCGTAATAACAGTCACAATTGCGGAAATCACGTGATTTCCCCCTGTTGGAAATATGAGGCACGTGATGCATGAACCAGAAGCTCACCTTGTCGTACCGAGAGCAATGAGGTACAAGCATATTGCAATAAGGTCTCTATAATTCTATTTACTCATCATCTATATACTTTACGGCAACCATCAATCAGTATAAAACCGGAGTGCTTTCTCACCTCCTAAATAAATAGTTCTTTCCATACATAAATTCCTCCCTACTACAGTCCCTTCCTAAAAGATACTCACCTCAATGTTCCTATGGCTGCTTCCCCTCTTTATTGGGTTAGCATCTTCTCTCTTATCCTCTTTGCCCTCTATTTCCTTGATTGTCTATCCTATGCCAGCCTTGACGCGAGCGCAGGCCGCTCGCCGGCCTCAACCTCCCAAGCCCGATGCCTCTGTTACCTCCGAAATATCAATCACTACGCCCCTCAAGTTCCGAAGTTACAACATGGTGGTCCGAACCTGGTTCCTTCTCTTTTGGCTGTTATGGCCATCAAATGTGCCCTCTGCCGCTGCCGCGATCTCCTTATCGAACTTTTTCAAGCCATCTCCTGTACCAGTGCCAACCTCAGCCCCATCCTACTGGAGTCTATTCTCGCGTCTCCTTTCTCTCTTTCATTCATCCTCTATGCCGTCCTTATTTATGAGCGACACTATTACAATCTCTCTTTTCTTCTGCACTCTTTGCTTCTTATTTTTCTTGCTTGGTCGTTTCTTTCCCTCCTTGGCCCCACGCACAACCAATATCCTCCAGTTTCAGTCGACTTCTCCTTCACCCGTTTCTTCGCTGACTTGGTCGGCCGCGGACCTCGACGAGATCTGTTGGCCTCAGTTTGCGGTTGAGGACGAGATCCCCTTTTCTGAATTTATCCGACGATTTGAGCGTATTTTTGAA
This sequence comes from Gamsiella multidivaricata, assembly GCF_025024155.1. Taxonomy (NCBI): domain Eukaryota; kingdom Fungi; phylum Mortierellomycota; class Mortierellomycetes; order Mortierellales; family Mortierellaceae; genus Gamsiella; species Gamsiella multidivaricata. The sequence continues at coordinate 72,533 of NW_026251726.1, forward strand.
CACGAACAAATCCATCCCTCTTTGAAATTCGCCTGCTTTCGTCGATGCCTCACTCGCATCAACAGGACGTTATTAGAAAACTCTCACGCGCTCGACATCCGTGACTTTGACATCGCTGTTTCCTGCCTCCGTCCCCTTCTCACTGTCTCCACCGAACGACGCGTCGCTCACATCCAATCTCAGTACGCTGCCATTCAACAAACACGCGATCAGTCACTTCAAGATTATTTTAACTCGTTCATGAAGCTCAACACTACTCACCCACTCGAACCTTCCCTCTCCCTCGAGCTTTTCTACAAACACCTCGCTAAACCCTGCCAAACCCACGCAGCCGTCCTATACGCTATCGCGATCTCAAACGGCGCCGACGTTTCGAAGTTTTACACTGATCTTGAAAATTTCCTTCGCGTATCCCCGATTCCAAAGCAATTATTCCCTAACCCGTCCCCTACGTCGTCAACACCTCCCCCATTTCCACCCTGCAGCCACTGCCAAGGCAGGCATCCATCTGACCGTTGTTACCAAAAATACCCCGATCTTCGACCCAATTATCGTCCCAGGGAAGTCGTATCGAACTTGACCGCCGGCCTACCTCGAAAACTCCCCACATTTTTTATTGAACTCCACAATCACCGCGCACAAACCCTCGTCGACACAGGCGCGTCAATCTCCTGCATCTCCGCCGACTTCTGCTCCAAAGCCTTGCTCGCACCATCTGTCAACCGCCGCAATACCACCCCTGTTAGCAATGCTGATGGCACTATCGTCCAGACGCTGGGCACTATCACTATTATTGTCAACAACCTCCCATTCACTTTCCACGTTCTCCCTGGATGCAATTACTCCCTACTTCTTGGATGGGATATTATCGACACTCTTGACGCCACAATCTCCAGGGCTGGAATATCCTTCCCGTGTAAAACCATTCTCAGCAGCAACAACAGTCTCGCACTTCCCCTGCCCCCTCCATCTCAAGGCACTCACTTTATCCCCTTCACCACTTTTACCACATCACCACACTCCCGCCTTCACAAAGTGCAATCCGTCGTTCCCTTTACCATTACACACCGCATCACTCAACTTATTCAAGAAAACAGAGATATCTTTGCTCGCAACCCAAAAGCCCCACCTTGCACCCATTTAACCCAATTCACCATTGATACCGGTACTGCACCTCCGACGCAGGAATTCGGGCGACGTCCTAGCCCTGAAGAAAAGAAAATTATTGACGAACACGTTAACGAAATGCTTGCCAACGGGATTATCAAACCGACCCGTTCACCATGGTGCTCTCCCGTCATCATCGCTGATAAAAAGAATGGTGAAAAGCGATTTTGCGTAGATTACAGAAAAGTGAATGCCGTTACAACTCAGGATGCCTACCCCGTCCCTCGCATGGACATGATCCTCAATGCCCTTGGCGGCTCGGTTGTCTTCTCCACCCTCGACATGGCCTCCGCCTACTGGCAAATCCCAATCGATCCCTCCACTGCCAAGAAACTAGCATTTACCACCTACAGCGGCCTTTATGAATGGACAGTCATGCCCTTCGGACCCACTACTGCCCCTGCCACTCTCCAGCGTACCCTCAACTCCGTTTTTACTCACCTTCTTTACAAAATCGTGGTTGTTTATTTCGACGATATTATTGTTTTCTCGCCCTCAATTGATCAGCACCTTCTTGACCTTCAGCAAGTTTTTGATGTCTTACGGGAATCCGGTTTCTCACTCAAACGCTCCAAGTGCACATTTTGTTCCTCCTCCATCAGTGTTTTGGGATTCCTTGTCTCCCCACAAGGTATCCAGGCTGACCCGGCGAAAACACAGCCCATTGACTCGTACCCCACACCCCAATCAGTTAAGGATATTCAGAGTTTCTTAGGCATGTGCGGTGTTTATCGTTCTTTTATTCCACGTTTTTCCGTTATTGCGAACCCCCTTTTTGCCCTCACAAAGAAAGACACCCCATTCCTTTGGACCCCGGAGACAGAAGAAGCGTTCCGCACCCTCAAATCGTGTTTAATTACCCCTCCTGTCCTTGCACACCCCGATCTCACTCGACCCTTTGAAATCTACAGTGATGCTGCTTGCACACAAGGCGTTGGCGTTGTCCTTTGTCAACGCGATGATAATGGGCACACACACCCTGTTGCATATGCAAGTCGTTCCCTGTCCCCACCAGAAAAGAATTACAGTATTAGAGAATTGGAGGCACTCGCATTCATTTGGGCTTTGCGCAAAAAATTCCGTCATTTTGTTTTGGGTACTCACTTCCACATATATACCGATCACAGTTCCCTCCAGTTCATACCTAACAGCAGAGACTTGGGTGGCCGGATTGGTCGTTGGGCTTTGTTCCTTGAGCGTTTCCAGTACACAGTTCACTATATCCCCGGTTCCCAAAATCGTGTCGCCGATGCCCTCTCTCGTCACCCTTTACCACACATCAACGCCATTTCTCTACCCAGTATTGTTTTCCCCCCACACGTTACCCCAATCAAGGACGACGACCATCTTATTGCTCAACAACAACTCGATCCTTTCTGCTCTCGTATCATTGACGACCTTGCGGAGCGCCCCACCTATCGTCTCATCCGAGGCATCCTCCACCATATCTCCTTCGCAGCCCACAACCCAGAACGCGTTACTTTCCAGATCGTTGCACCCCCTATTTTTCATCCTTTTATTCACTTTCAAGCACACGACATCCCTCTCAGTGGACACCAAGGACACGCAAAGACTCGCCATAGGTTCTATCCCAATATTGGTGGCCAACAATCAATGCTGACGTCCAGAAATACATACGAGAATGCCAGACCTGTCAATCCTTCAAGTCAGGCCGCCAGCACTCCAACATTCTCCACCCTACGACCTCGAACGTGGCCTTTGCCCGAATCGCCCTCGACTATTGTGGACCCCTTCCTACTACCCCCACTGGGCGCCAGCACGTTTTAGTTGTGCAAGACATGTTCACTCGATACGTGAATCTTTACCCAATGCGTAGTACAGGCGCTCGTGAACTTTTTGACACACTCACCTCGCAATACTTCCCTCAGCATGGCATCCCGATGGAAATGGTCTCTGACAATGGCGCCCCTTTCAGTGCCGGCGACTATCACCACCTGGTTCAGCTCCTCAACATTACTCCGCGCTATGCACCCGCCTACAATCCTAAATCGAACGGTCTCGTCGAACGTTTTATGGCTTCCCTCCGCAACATGATCGTCTCATTTCTTGACACCAATCACACCCTATGGGACGCCCACCTCAATCAGTTCGCTTTTGCATACAACACATCCTTCCATCGCCAGATTCAGGAGACGCCTTTCTTTTTGGCCCACGGACGAGACCCTCGACATCCTATCCATGCCATTGACTCCTTCGACCTCGAGCGCCTTCTCGCTCAGAGTCCCAACCAGAGATCCATTTACTTCCAGCAACTATACAAAGCGCACAATTTCGCCGTGTCCATCCAAGAGGTTGCTGCGCCCACTGATTCCACATCTGAGCCCTGGCCCATTGGTCTTGCAGTATGGCTTTATACCCCTCCTGTATCCACTCGCGCCACCAACACATCCACCCCGACATACGGTAAATTCAAGAAGCCTTGGACTGGTCCCTGTCGCATCACTGCTATCCGTGCCCACAATAGCCGCGACCTCGTCACTGCGAACAACATGCGCCACGTCAACATCCATACATCTCGGCTGAAAAAGTTCTTTGGTCCAACCGGATCCACTACTGCACCCTCATCCGCCCCAGCTTTGGACCCGGCGTCAGTCCCTTTGCCTTCCCCCGGGGAAGGTGATGATAGCCTTTAAAAAAAAAAAAAAAAAAAACCCCCTTTTTCTCATTATTCTTTATCTTTTATTATTTCTTATTCATTATTTTTGTTTTCTTTACTTTTTGTTTTTCTACTATTTTTCCCTCTTTTTATTATTATCCCTTATTTATTATATCCATGATGTTGCCACCAACACCATCTACTTCTGGAACGTGTCCGTGCCGTATACCGTGTCTAAGATCCGCTGGACCTGCTCAACCAACTGCCCCGGGCTGGTCGCCAGAGCGCGCGCTTCGGCGCGCAGCGACGCCTCCTGATGTATTACGCGTTGGTATAGCCATCTGTGATACTTCTTCTGCTCCTCAGGTATACGCCCCTGCATTAATATCTCCTCAAGCTCCATCAACCTATCGCAGACCAGGCGGTGTCGTCCAGAAATACTCTCCGACAACATATCCGACGAAGGAAGCCCGGATGGCGTGGACCGCCGCTTGGGCCGCCTTGGATAAGGCCTACTACTCCGCCGCGACCGAAAGCGGGGGCGCTCGGGCCCTGCGCTCAGCAACAAAGGCGAAGGAGGACCCTCCTGCCCAACATCGATCAGCTCGCCGCTGCTGTCGGATGACGACAAGGATATCAGTTGCCCCTCATCGATCGACCCGCCGCCGCTGTCGGATAACGACGAGGAAAGCAGCTGCGTAGGCGCTTGCGAAAAAGACTGCTCGTCGATTGCCACCTTCCCTGACGATGACGAGGGGAGCAGCTGTGTAGGTGCTTGCGAAGACGACTGTTCATCGATTTCCGCCTTCACCGTCGACGACGACCGAGCAGAAGAGACTGACTTCAGATTCATTGGAGGTGGCGACCGCATACGGGTTATAGTATCAGGGAGTTGACGTTGACGACGACCCCCAGGATTTCCGGAAGAGGAAGGCTGTGAAGAAGGCGTGGTATTGGAATCACGAAGTTGACGGCGACGACGCCCCCCAGGATTTTCGGAAGAGGAAGGCTGCGAGGAAGACATGGTATTGGAGTCAGAGTACGGTTGAAGTGAAGTAAGAGAAAGACGTTTTCGCACGACCAGCAATGACATGAAGATTCAGGATGAACCATGGGATTTACCAAGACAGAGAACGAAGTGATCACGACATCTGGCAAGAACCAATCAAGAGTCGCGACCAATCAGCATCCGCCAAATCAACATAACATGTAGTCCATACGGAAAGGAACAGAATGGAGAAACGAAGGAAAAAGGCAACAGGAACGAGACCAGTCGTTGGACGCGAGAGGCCATGGATCTGCGTAAACCCGTCATGAAACCGACCGTTGGAGCCTTTGGTCCCTTGGCCCTGTTTGAGGAGGAGGCTGTTGGAAATATGAGGCACGTGATGCATGAACCAGAAGCTCACCTTGTCGTACCGAGAGCAATGAGGTACAAGCATATTGCAATAAGGTCTCTATAATTCTATTTACTCATCATCTATATACTTTACGGCAACCATCAATCAGTATAAAACCGGAGTGCTTTCTCACCTCCTAAATAAATAGTTCTTTCCATACATAAATTCCTCCCTACTACAGTCCCTTCCTAAAAGATACTCACCTCAATGTTCCTATGGCTGCTTCCCCTCTTTATTGGGTTAGCATCTTCTCTCTTATCCTCTTTGCCCTCTATTTCCTTGATTGTCTATCCTATGCCAGCCTTGACGCGAGCGCAGGCCGCTCGCCGGCCTCAACCTCCCAAGCCCGATGCCTCTGTTACCTCCGAAATATCAATCACTACGCCCCTCAAGTTCCGAAGTTACAACACCCCTCTGGCCGCTGGTCCCTGGCCCCAAGTTATCTTGGGGCCAACCCTAATTAACTGCTACTACAAGATTTATTTTAGCCCACCTGCTAAATCCGCATTCATTGCAGCGGCGATTGAGGCAGCGGTCAGGTCGGCTCTACTCAGTACAGCTGGATCCATGCTACGAGGATGTGGGTAGGCTAGTGTAATGACTCCTCAGCAGGGGTAAAGAAGGAGGAGTAGTAGTAGTGGGACAGTGAGGAGGAATGGCAAGAGCAAGCAGATGTGAGTTAGTGCACCCTGCGGTGGACAAGTGTGCAGTGGGGCAGCATCAGCGGTCAATTAGAGGGGGTTGGCAAATAATGCATGGTAACCCGGGTTGTCAAATAGATAACTTGCTCTCAGTGCGCTTCACGTCCCAGGCGGGCATCGAGAGATTGGTAGAAGAGGGCACTACCTCTCTCTTTGTCGGTAATGGACACGCTCGTTTGGGTCGCCTTGGTGCCGAACGACCACAATGGAACACGAAGCATGTCTGTAAACTGGCGGGCTTGCCTTCTCAGACAAGCTCCCTCGATCTATCGGACTTAGTGGAACTGAAGGCTATTTACATTGATATACCCAATCCTAACAGTGCTTTGAAAAAAGGTTACTTGCAGTTTTTTTTTCGTGCCTTCACTCCATGGTATACTTTGTCTTTCGAAGGGTCGTCCTAGTGGAATACAGAGACAACTGTCGGGGCTACAGAACGAAGTACAATGCGCAAAAAAAAGTTCACATGTTTTTTACAAAATTCGTCTTTTTTTTTTTTTATAATAACTTGTCTCCCGAGTCAATTAACTCTGCGAATCTATCAGACTAACTAGCAACGGTCCACCACAATTGTCATGATTTTGCGTTCGTACATTCGATTACTCCTGAACCTCAGAGAACAACACCATTGCCAGTCGATAGAACCTGTCGCGGCCCCAGCCAGAGCACCTAGCCCAGATAAGGATGTCCCCCAGGAACCAATGTCCCCTAGTTAGGGGTGTCGTGTTAGACACCCCTTGTCTCACCGTGTCGGTATTATTATCATGGATGCCTAGTTTATTCCGTCTGTATAAAAGGAGGCACTACATACCCTAGTAGAGCCTCATCTAGCAACTTGACGTAACCCACACGCATCTTGAATAAATACAATAACATATCCGAACCCCCTCGTGCCCTTGTCCCTGTTGTTGATCGAAGGATCACTCTGCTTAGCCCAGCCTGAGGTCTCGACGGAACCTTAGTAGTCTTTGTCCAATAAACATCTACTCAACCACGCACCCAGACTTGAACCTATTGTAGGAATGCAGTGTTGTAGTAATAGTCAATCGACGGTTGGGAGTGTAAAGTGCAGAGAACGGAACCATTGAGGTTGCGGTTCTTATATGTAAAAAAAAAAAAAGTCCACATGGACATTGCTGCATATTCAGCCAAGTCCAGTTTACTTTATTACTATATAAATGAAAGTATTTTCACAGATGATTTCGCTACTGCATGGGACCCCAAGCCCGAAGTGAGGCAGCCAGTGGAGGACTCCATGAGCGTCCCCATCGATGACTTGGACAGCCTTGAAGAGATGCCCTTGGATGTCTTTGAGAACCGCGATGGTAATCCCATGGATGATATCGATGGTGGTTCGGTGACTTTGACGAGTTACCCGAGAGTGGTTTGGGGGGGTTTGGGGGGGTTTGGAGACTATTTTACACGTCTAATAAATCTAACAAATAAACATATCTCTTGATGCAAAATCTTTCTTGATGCAAAATTTCGAATAGTTAGCTCTCTCCTTTGCTTCGCCCAAAAATAACCTTCCTCCCAAAATAAATTTCCTCCCCTTCATCCTTGCATATTCATTGCCTGACCCTTATCACTCAAAGCCATTCCCTCTCTCTTCTCTCAACTACTACTACTACATCCCTCTTAGAATGACTATGAATACCGATAACATGTATACAACGTGCGACCAAGTGTATGTGAAGTGTGCCGTTATTACTTTTTACATCGACATTGGTACCCATGCTGATTTGACACGAATTTATTGAGTCTATAGTCCTGCTGCTGGACCTGTACGAACGCCTCGAACATGCATATGCGGCCAAACTGGCCACTTCAGCATCACCTTCAGGAGCTGCCCTGAGAATCCCAAGAACACACCCGAAAGGTATGTTCTTTTTTTTTTTTTTATGGGGTGGACTTACAGACAGTCTGACAGTCTGAACTAACCGCTGATGTACTTCTCACCAGACGTGCTAGCTGATTTCCGCTTATGCCGCCCAGTGCGCTCGCGAAATGCAGCAGCGGCATGAGCGTGATAATCGCCAGCTGGACGAACCGGCGTATGCGGATCCAGCGTCTGCCCCTGCTCCAGGACCTCTCCAAGCACCTCGAACATGCATATGCGGCCAAATCGGCCACTTTAGAACCACATCCAAGGACTGCCCTGAGAACCCCAAGAACACGCTCGAAAGGCAGGTTTTTTTTTTTTTTAAGGAGTAGAATTACAGACAGTCTGAATTAACCGCTAATGTGCTCCTCACCAGGCGTGTTGCGCTAATTTCTGGTTATGCCACCCAGTGCGCCAATGAAAGGCAGCAGGGGCATGAGCGTGCTGATTGCCAGCTGGATGAACTGGAGCATGCGGATCCGGAGCCTGCCCCTGCTCCAGGACCCTCCAAGCACCTCGGACATGTAAATGTGGTCAACTTGGCCACTTTAGAACCACATCCAAGGACTGCCCTGAGAATCCCAAGAACACGCTCGAAAGGCAGGTTTTTTTTTTTTTTTTTTATGGAATGGGCTTACGGACAGTCTGAACTAATACTTCTCACCAGGCGTGCTATGCTCATCTCCGCCTATGCCGCCCAGTGCGCCCGTGAAAGGCAGCAGCAGCATGAGTGTGCTGACCGCCATCTGGACGAACTGGAGCATACGGATCCGGCGCCTGTCCCTGCTGCCGGACCTCTCCAAGCGTCTCGAACATGCAGATGCGGCCAAAGTGGCCACTCCAGAACCACTTTCAAGGACTGTCCAATGAATCCCAGCAACACGCCCGAAGGTATTTTTTTTTTTTTTTTTTTATTATTTTATTTTTATGGGGTGGACTTACAGATCAGTCTAAACTAACCATTGATGTACTTCTCACCAGGCGCGCTGAATTAATTGCTGACTACAATCGCCGGGATCGCGCATTAGATCCAGACGTGTTACCCCTTGCACGGCGGCCTTTCCCTGAAGCTTTGGTGTCAGGCGTTGATGTCGAGAACAACCGCCACTATCTTGGTCAGACAGTAAAATGCAGATATTGTAAGGCCAAGATGTGGGTGCAGGAGCGGTGCAAAAGCACTTCCAAGAAAAGTCCTGTGGTGTAGTAAATGAGAATCAGTTGGTTGTTCTTGCAAAGTTAATATTGGATCACGGGGAAGAGCACCGCCCCCAGAATAAAAGAATAAACGGTCTGGTACCTGAACCAGAGTCTTCTTTCCACCAAAATCATTTGTATTACACATTGTATTCGTCCAGATTGTCCGGATAACACCGCATCAACGACAGGTACTGACTACCACCGTCAGTAACCCATGCAACGAGATACAATCAACAGGGAATGCCGATCCTGATCATTCGCCACCTTTGCGCCGTCAATCGCTCTTATTTGGACATTGTACTTGCCCCGCAGCGCTTCCCCGATTACCGATCGTCTCATTGAGCATCCGTCATCGGCCCACCCTCGTGAAACGGCATTATAAAGGTACAACGGAGGCTTGATCAGCAACTATTGGCATACAACGACTCCAGAGGGGTGGACTTCATTGTCACGACTCCTCACCTCATCGGACATCACAATATGCGAACTCCTTGCAACTACCCCAGTCATTCCCAAAGGAATATAGTCCTAGCTCGCACCATTTAGCTAAACAGATCCCCATATTTATTCCTTTCCATTTACGTCTAGTCTATTTTACCTTTGTGTTCTTACATTCCGATCTAAAGGAGGACCCTGCACCACGAACCAGTAAGTGACCCAAGCATAGCCTTGCCGAAGTCCTATTCGCGTGGTAACTCCCGTTGTAAATAGAACTAATGGTAGAAGTTATAGAACCCGTTAGTAGACCCCCTACACCGCAGTGGTCGAGTTCCAGAAGCGTGGTTTGCCACACGCACATATACTGTTGATCTTGGAAGACCAATACAAGCCCCAGACCACGGATGACTACGACAGCATTGTCTCTGCTGGACTGCCGGATTCCGTCACCGAGCCATTGCTCCATGGAACTGTGGTAACATCGATGATCCATGGCCCGTGCCAATCCCGCTGCTTGCGGGAGACTGCGAGGAGCCCTCTCGAGGAGCGACCTTCGACGTGCAACAAGGGCTATCCCCACGCGTTCTCGAACGAAACGACTAAGAATGAGAAGGGCTAGCCTCATTATCGTCGAAGACAGGGCCCAACGTATGACCAGCTTCGGCGCACAGTCGACAATCGATGGGTAGTGCCGTATAACAAATGGCTTTGTACCAAATACGACGCTCGCATTAATGTAGAGATCTGCACATCCATGTCGACCGTGAGGTATCTCTACAAATATGTAACCAAGGGCCCTGATAGAGCCAACATGGCTGTTGCTCTTGATAATGACGATGCTCCAGAAGAGATGAATGAAATCAAAGAATTCCGCGATTCCAGATACGTATCTCCCTGTGAGGCCCTCTGGAGGATATTCTCCTTCCCACTCCACGGTCATGCACCAAACATCGTGCGATTGCAGGTTCATGTCGAGTGAGAGAGAGATGTGGCTCCACACACCACACCGATTAGGTATTTATTTGTATTAAATGTAATAGTGAGCTGGTGGTACACTTGTTAAACTAAATATACAGTGAACTCTGGTGAAATATGCGACATCGAGGATGGACACAATATCGTTTTTAATGACCGTGCGACTCCAGCGGCGATACTGGCGGAAAGTGACTTTGACGCCAACCTCATGGGGTGGTTCAGGCTGAATAGTGAGGACCTGGAGGCCCGACAGTACCTGTATTCCGAGATCCCCAAGCATTACACATGGAACCAGCGCACTCGCCGCTGGAGTGCCAGACGACGAGGGCCCTCGAATACCATCGGCCGACTGCATTACGCGGTCCCAAGCTTTGCGAGCAGCGTGGATCGTGATCGTTACTGTTTGCGTCTTTTGCTCCTGCATGTCAGAGGAGCGACCAGCTTCCAACATCTCCGCGCGAATCCAGACACTGGCGTGCCTTATACCACTTACTGGGACGCCACCAATGCCCGCGGATTGCTGGAAGATGGCTCTGAATGGCACCGGTGTCTTCAGGAGGCTGCAGTTCACCAAAGTCCTGCGGCCTTACGCCATCTTTTTGCCATGGTTCTACACCTATGCAACCCATCCAATCCCCTCGAATTATGGGAAGCGTTCGCTGATGAGCTATCTCAGGATTTTCTGTACATTGCTGGAGATCGTCCGAATGCTGAAGAGGATGCCAGGAGCACTGCACTGTTCCACGTCAACGAGACTTTGAAGGGAGCTGAGACCAGTCTGGCGGTCTATGAAGGGATGCCTCGAGATTTTCGTAACATCATCAATCGCCAACCCAGCAGTGACGAACTTGGACAGCATGCAGAGCTCGACACTGAGACACTTGCAGCTAAGGCAGCTCATGACTTTGATCTCTGCAACGACGATCAAAAAGCACTGTACGCTGCAATCACAGCAGCGCTGCATAACATGGACGAAGATGCGGCAAAGTTGTTCTTTATTGATGGGCCAGGAGGAACGGGAAAGTCTTTTTTGTACAACACTTTGATTGCCCACATCAGAGGAAGACGCGAGAAGGACGTGATCGTAGTTGCCTCATCTGGAATCGCTGCTCAGGTCTTGACAGGATGTCGCACAGCCCATTCGACTTTCAAAATCCCCCCGCCCCCCAGATCCTAGAAAACTCAACGTGCAATATTTCTGTAGAGTCAGGACTGGTAAGAAGGATCCGAGAAGCAGAAGCCATCTTTTGGGACGAGGCGCCGATGCACCACCGGCATATCTTTGAAGCAGTCGATACCGCATTCCGTGACATCATGCAAAAACCGACCATCCCTTTGGTGGCAAAGTCGTTGTGTTTGAAGGAGACTTTCGTCAAGTCTTGCCTGTGGTGCCTCGAGGAACCCCGGCCAGGTCGAGGATGTCTGTCTCAAGAATTCTCGAAAAATCTGGCCGCACGTACAGACATTGTCCCTTAGAGAGAACATGCGAACAAAGGGAGACCCGCTCAACCAGTCTTTCGCAAAATGGCTGCTCGACATTGGCAATGGCACGGAGCCAACAGTGGATTCAGAAATATACCATGATTTGGTTAGGATTCCAGACCAATTTGTCTTCAACCCACCCGACCCCGTCACCATTGACAACCCTTCCGAAAAGCAGTTCATCAGGGAGATTTACCCCGATATTGAGACCACTCCCTTGCAGCCAGCTCTTTTGGAAGGTCGAGCTATACTGACGACACTAAATGCTGATGTTGACAGAGTTAATGCTATGGCAACCCAGATGCTTTTTAGTGGGGGTCAAGGTGAGGAACAGGTTTACCACAGCCAGGACAAAGTAGTGGATGATGTCAACGGTGCCGCGTATCCTGTGGAGTATCTGCGTTCTCTCAATCCTCCAGGTATGCCTCCCACGAGTTGTTGTTGAAGGTGGCCAGCCTATCATTCTTCTTCGAAACATGGACGGGAAATCCGGCCTCTGTAATGGTACCCGTCTGATTGTTCGAGCACTCCATCGGAGATATATCAGTGCCGAGATTCTTAACGGTGACTTCAGGAGACGAACGGTGCTTATTCCACGCATACCCCTTACGACCTTGGACGACGGATCTACGCCAATCAAGTTCACAAGGCGCCAGTTTCCTGTCAAGCCTGCGTTTGCCATGACCATTAACAAGGCGCAAGGACAAACACTTGACCATGTTGGTGTGTATCTTCCTCAGCACGTCTTTGGTGCTGGGCAATTGTACGTCGGCTTCTCGCGTTGCAAACACCGAGACAACCTCAAGGTTCTGGTCAAGAATGGTGCCATAGATGGAATGGAGGGCGTTTACACGCGAAATATCGTTTGTGGAAATCTGCTGAACGTCCAATAAAGCTTTTTTCTTTTTTTTTTTTTTTTTTCGTAAAAGCGCTATTTTAGTTTTTTGCCTCGGACCCGTGGTACTAGTTACTATATAAATCCATTACCTCTGAAATTTAATTTCGGGTTGATTAATAAATATCTTGTAGATGTGGTGTGTGGAGCCACATCTCTTTCTCACTTATTTTTGATCCTCATATATATCAATATATTTCAGATGTAAAGTAACCATCGACTGGGAACGGGAACATGGGGTCACTGCTGTGAGTAAACGCGCCCGGGGACGCAACTGTGATAGAGAGTACAGACGTAGCAGCAATGAATTTTATAGGATCTCTATCCTGAAGCAACGATAAGCACCCGATGTGAAAGAGATCAACGACGCGCCGCGGATGAACGAGTGCAGGGGCAATATCTGGGACAGCTGGGACTCGATGTGATGGAGCGATTGGGGGGATGTATATTTCTTAAAATCTCAGAGGACAGGCTACGTAGGGAGCAGGGGCCATCGGTTCACCGCTCATGCGGTCGTTGATTATGTTACATGGATCCGTTGCGACATAGTCGGAGCGGGCATCTCGCTGTTTGTTTTTTGCCCCACCTGCAGGTTTTCTTCAGACCATAGTTAATAAATCCCATGTCTTTGAGGGTTCTCGTTTAAAAAAAAAAAAAAAAGGAAACACAGCTAACTACCCGTTCACGATTGTGGCCCACTTACTCGGCAATGATTCTTTATTGAATCGATCACGCGAAACCATGGTTGTGAGACTCAAAAAACAAACGACTCCACTTTGCTTTCTCCAACGCGGAATTAAATGGGCCTGCATTTCTTTTTTCTCTTTCATTCTTTCATTCAATCCTTCCTTCCTTCCTCCCCTTCCTTCCTCCCCTTCCTTCAAACCTACGTCCACCACTAAAGTCCTCCTTCCCCATGAACTCTTCTTTTAGACGGCGCCTCCCCGTTTCTGAATCTTGCTCACGCCTCTCAAGAACCTTCGCTCCTCAACCTCCTCTGCTTTCAGCTTGGCCATCAACTCACAAAGCGCCCTCGTGTAATCGTACCGATTATGGCTCCTGCACCACGCCATCAGCAGCTCTGGATCTGTTCCTTGCGCCTGTGGCTTCGCCCTTACCTCCGCCTGCATCCTCTCCCGTTCCACGTTCGGACTAGCATCAGCATTTGCATCAAAGTCGATCGCCGGTTTCGTATGCTTGTCGAAGGGTTGTGCCTCGACCGCGATCAACGCCTGCTTGACCTGCTCAATCTTTTCGAGGATCACGTTCAACCAACGATACGGGTCTTCGCGTTGATCCTGCTCTTGATCTTGAGTTTGGTCCTGAACTTGGCCCTGACCCTGACCCTGGTCCTGACTCTGTTCTTCGTCACAGGCCTGCTTCTCAGAAGATGCCGAAATGGCCAAGGAGGATATCGACGAAGTGAGCCTTGAGAGTGTCTTTTCGATCCTGATAAGTGCCTCGACGGTGGGTTCGACTTGCGGAATGCTTGTACGTCCTTCGTTTTCTAGGATCGTTCCACAATGCGGATTTGAAGTCTCGTCGCTCATCGGCCACGGTCCGCCTTCTTCTTTTGCACGGTCGTCGCCGTCGTCGTCGTCTCTCTCGATAGTGCTTGCGGTGACCGACGACAGAATTGCTTCGTTTGAGGATTCAAACGTCGTAGTATTGTACAGCTCGGCTTGGTTGTGCATGGTAAGAGATTGTTGCGAGATACAAAAAAATAAAAAATAAAAAATAAAGAAAGAAAAAGAGACAGTACGTGTCGAGCTACATTGATCATCACTGGTATCTGGTGATCAAAAGCGCCCCCTCACAGATATCAACTTACGCGACCGCAAAAAGACTAACGCGTTCATAATGTTTATTGCTTTATAACGGACAAAACAAAACAAACCTGAGCGTTTGTGCATCTAGACTGCACCTCAACAACAGATAATACCTGCTCACATTAAAGGGCCGTGAACAAGAAGCGGTATGGGACGTATTACGGTTCAAAAAGGATTTTCCCCAGACGATACAAATACAATTAAAAATGCGATTGGTAAAGGTGGAGCCAGACTACAGGATAATCAAGACCAAGGAGGTGTCGAAGCTAGAGCGGATAAGGGAGACAACTATCAAGCACTAGAAGGATGAAGGAATCGAGCGCAAAAGAAGATCAAGTAATGCACGAAAAATGGAAGCACGCAAATCCAGGGGGAAAAAACGGGAGAGGAATGTACAGGAAGGAGAATGGATACAGGAACGCAAAGAAAAAAAGGAATAAAAAGAACAAAGCAACATAGCAATACTGCTGCCGTCTAAATAGTTATAATGAAATAAATATCTTTTAAGAAGAATACAGTGAAAGAAGAAAAATAATAAAAAAATGAAAAAATAAAAAAATAAACCAATAATGCAAAGATGCAAGGCTAGAGCCGGATCCTGGGATCTACTAAAGCACCAGTTTGCGAAGGGTCTCGCTCAACTTCTTGAAATCGACGGGTTTGCTGAGATACGAGGTAAACCCGCTGCTCAGACACTTTTCCGCAACGTTCGCCATCACATTTGCGCTGAGTGCCACAATAGGAATTCGCTTTTCGTCCTCCTTCAGGTGCTCATTCTCCCAGTCGCGAATCGCCCGCGTTGCCTCGTATCCGTCTCTTCCTGGCATGAATAGATCGCACTTTTTGAAGAAAAAAAAGGAGACATGAGTAAGCAAAGACGTGCTCAAATGCACAATCCTCGTTCATAAAAAATCTCTCACAACGGATCTCTCATGACTTACCAAAATCAAAGAAAAATGACCCTTGGGATAACTCCTGAACTTGTCAAGACACTCATTACCATCGTTTGCAACCACGAGGTCGGCTCCAACTTTCTGGAAATAGCGCCGAATCACCTTCTGGTTCGTCAAGTCGTCCTCTGCAAGCAGGATCCGAATGTTCTTGCCCTCCATATCGTCATGCATCTGGCTGAAGATCTCCTTCTGGCTCACAACTACTTGTTGAGCTGTTCTGCGCTTCAGATTGATCTTGGCGCTGTCACTATCCTGCCCTGGCGTTGCAGAACCATTCGAACCAGTAATACTATCGTGGTGTGCCACAATATCTGCAAAGGCCACATACAATTTTGCCTTCGTCAACGGCTTGAAGACCCATTCGACCTTGTCGGGAATCACCTTGACTGACGAATTCATGGACGATGTCATAACCTCCATCGAGGCCTCCTCAACTTTGACAGCCTCCATCAGCGCCGCACGCTGGATCGGGGTCGTGATAACACAGGTCATGACAGTTGGTTCCACAAACACGCCGTCCTGTCGCAACACTGAGAAAATGTCCATCACGGACATGTACGACGCCAGGTTGATAACCAAATAGTTGTACTTCCTAGCTGCAGTCTGTTTGCCACTGCCCACCAAAAATTCGATGCCCTCCTTCAATCCCGTTGCCACGTCCATGATTGGATTCAGCTCCTTGGGAACCAACTGGTTGATAAGGTGTATGATCGTCTCGCGCGCGTGCAACAGGTCAGCAATGACCAAGATGTGCGGCTGTTCCGGGATGACGAGCATCGGAGCCGATATCACGATAGATCCGGAGGAAGACATGGCCGTGGATGTAGAGCGCTTCGAGTCGACTGACGAAAAGGTTGTCGTCGAGGACGACGAAGACGATGAAGAGTTGTTGCACAAGGGCAGCTTAGGCCGGGTCGATAGCACTGGCTCTGCGGCTGTGGCAGCAGCTGTGGCAGCAACTGTCGCCTTCCTGTTCTCTAAAATCTTTGCAGGAATCGCCAGCTTCATATCCGCGGCAGGGTTGGGTAAATTGGCGGCAATGATGGCGACAGTCGCGGGCTCGCCCATTGGTGGGTTGCTAGGGGTCAGCTGCCCGACCTTAAGATACCGACGGTCATCCAGAATAGACTCGGTACGCGTCATTGCTGTGCAGAGCTCGCCAGGAGGTGAATCCGCATTCGTCTTCGATGCCGATCCATGTTCAAGGTTCTCATCCACCTGCTCCTTCTTCTGCCCCTGTTCATCCTCATCCTCAGTAATTGCCGACTCCAGAGTTGTGTCCGTAGTAGCAAATTCACCACGCCTGATTTTCTGACTCGCGACTTTCAGCGCCTTGGTTGCGGTCTTCCTTGCATCCTCTAGATCCGGTTCTGCATAGCACATTTCCCCTGGGATCAGCTTAAGCCCTGTGATATGCTTGAATGGCTTCAGCTCTGATAAGCCCTTGGTATCCTTGAGACCTGGGGTTCTCAGGGACGACCCGGTCGAAGGCGAATCAGCCGCGGCTGCCATAGCCTCGCCAGAAGATGGTCTTGACTGACTGCCCAGCAATCCGTCCATATGGGTGTCACCAATAATAGGTGTAGTTGCCCTGGCAGTGGCATTCGGATGAGGAACGCGAGCCACAAATGTGAACGAAAACTGGCTGCCCTCTCCCTTGACGCTCTCGCAATGGATTTTCCCGCCGTGCAACTCCACAAACTCCTTGCTCAACACAAGACCCAGACCCGTGCCTCCATGCTTTCGAGTCGATGAAGTGTCCACCTGCGAGAACGGCTTGAACATCACTGCACGCTCTGTTTCGTCAAATCCTTTGCCAGTGTCCGAGATTTCAAATTTGATAGTCAATAGCTCTGGGTCTGCATTCGGTTTGGCTGGCACTAGAGAGCAGCGCGAAAATACCTCTCCGTGCGAGGTAAATTTAATAGCATTCTACAAGGATGTGAAAAAAGGAACGCGAAAAATTAGCATAGCTGGACACCTTAGAAGTTTGATACGCCAATACAAAGTCAATGATGGTGATGTGCGACTTACGCCAATGATGTTGATCAAGACCTGTCGCAGACGCACGCGGTCGCCAACCACAACCTCAGGCACATCATCCTCAACCAAAAACCCGAGCTCTAGCCCCTTCTGAATGGCCAGCGTGCTCAGAAGCTCGTTAGCACCCTCGATCATGGCGTGGACACTGAACGGCTCCATCTCCAGCTTCATCATGCCAGCTTCCACCTTTGAGAGATCCAGAATGTCGTTGATGACCAGAAGCAACGCATCTGCGGACTGCTGGACCGTGTGAACATAATCCAGTTGTTCACTCGTCAAGTCTGTTGTTATCAAAAAATTGATCATGCCCGTAATTCCCACCAGGGGCGTGCGAATTTCTAAAAAGATCGACAAGAAGAGAAAGATCAGCGTTTCATGCATTATCACCCTTCATGTATCTGTCAGTTAGAGGAAAACAGTTGTCATACCATGAGACATGTTGGACAAAAACCGGGTCTTGCTCTCAGTGGACTTTTGGGCAGCATCATGAGCTTCCTTGAGTTTGTGTTCCAGCAACTTCTGGTCGTTGATGTCAGTGCAGGTCCCGAACCACTTTCGCCCCTGCTCTACAACCTCGACACTGATGCATTTGACCAAAAACCAACGATACTTGCCGTCCTTCCTCAACAGACGCATCTCTGTCTGGTACGAGACATCTCCTGGTCCCTTTCCGTATGCTGTTCCAGGGGAGGTCGAATATCGTGCGCCATCAGCATCGGATGGTGTCTTAGCAGGAGGCGATCCGTTTCCTTCTGAGATATTTGTCGGCAGAATGCATTTTGCTCTGTCTTCAGGATGCCTATAATCAATGACGAAAACAGACAAAATTAGCGACGCTCCGTATAGAAAAATGAAGCAGAAAAGGTAGAGCTGAAGGCGCAGCTTACACATGGTCCATGAAGCCCAATCCACAGGTCTGCTCAAAGACTTGTCCCGAATATGTAAACCATTTCGCATTCGCATAAGTCAGACCAATTTGGGGGGCTGCGATAAAGACAATTTGCGGGATCGCCTCGGCTAGCAGGCGGTATTTTTTCTAAAATCAAACCAGGATTGCAGATAATCATCAAAAGTCAGTTCGTAATAACGAATCGGCTCAGAACAATGTCATATTTTGAACCTGGACAGAGTTTTTCGGTACCTCATTCAGTTCCAGCTCGACCTGTCTGTTGAGCTGCAGCTCGGCCAATTTCTGATCGTGAATGTCGGTACTCGTTCCAAACCAGTGTACAATGTTGCCACCGTAGTCGCGCACAGGCAATATTCTGCCAAGGAACCACCGGTACTGTCCATCGAAACGACGCACTCTGTACTGGGCATTGAATATCTCGCCTCGGTCGAAACAATCCTTGAAGAGCGGTTGGAATGTTTCCCGGTCATCCTCATGCAGGAGTCGAGTCCACGATGTATGAATCAGCTGCAAGAGCGGCAATCCAGCATACTGCAAAGATCGCTGGTTGAGCCAAGTCAGGCATCCCGATTGAGGGGAGAGCGCACTGTAATGAACGTAAAAAACAAAAGAGGGTTCCCGAGGCGGAGCAAGTTAGTGCCGTATACCTTTGACTTCATAGCTAGTAGGCTAAAAAATAAAAAAATAAAATAAAAGGTAATCTTCGCGGCGTAGATAACTTACAAGACATGATGCGGAATGGCGTCAACGATCAAGCGTAGCAGTCGTGTCCTGGGGAACGGGTTGAGACCAGATCGCTCGGAAGAGAACGCATGTTGCTTCTTCTTGTGCCTGCGACCAACATGATGTTTCTCGTGGTGAATACTTGAGGATGCAAGGCTGGTGTCGTCACTGTTGAAACTCCACCCACTTCCATGTCTGCTCAGCGATGCCCTCTCCTTTTCGCCCTCGTCTCGACCATGAGCGTCCGAAAAGCGCTTCGCATATGACCCATTCTCTAGACCCAGCCCTGGGTACATTGCAGTGAACCCATGATTAAACATGCCGGACTGCTGCGCAGTTGGCGAGGCGATAGGCGAAGGATCCGAGGAAAATGCTGGTGCACTGAAATTGGCACTTTCAGAGGACGCCTCCGAATGATGAGACGAAAATCCCGGTATTGATGGCGGGTATGGCGATGTCGCGACAGGACTCTCAGAGCTATGGGTCTGACTGTGATGACTCTTTGAGTGGTCCTTGACGCTCCTGCGCCTCCTGCGGAGACCTGACCGCTTGCTAGTCGAAAAGAGGTGACGCTTAGGCGCAATAGAGGGCGAAACGGAGTGGACAGGGCCAAAATAGGGCGATTCGTGGGCTGGAACTTCAAAATCGCAGTTGCCGACGCGAGAGTTTGGAAGCGAGTACAGCGTCTGATCCGCCTCCTCTGTCTGCAATGTTTGCCACATGCCGTCAGAGCCACCCGGTTCATCAGAATCAGGCAGATTTGGAGAGGACTCCGTTTGTCGGTGGTCGCTCGACCAGCTCGAAAGGAAAGCATTCTCGATCTGATGCGACTGCGACTGCGACTGCGAGGCCTTTATGCTGTAGTGATGCCTTCCGAGTGTCCTTTTGGTCTGTGGTGCGAGTGGACAGGTCGCGCTTCCGGTCACATCCAAGTTGAGCAAGTTGAGGCTGCGATGAATCTCGTCCGTGGTCGAATCCAGATTGAAACAAGTCTCTGGCTGTTTACCAGACGACAGTCCCTTATCCCTCTCGGCCTGCTCAAGCTCCGATGACTGAGCGGTGAACGGGTCGAACTGGGGTGCATTTAGTGTAGGGGTCACCAACGCATCTGCTGTTGCTTTCGGAAGCGAGATTGGTTCCTGTCGATTGCGTGTAATTGAAAAATCGCTACCAGCTGTGTCTCTTTGCGCGCCATGTCGGTTCGAGGATGGATGAGATAGTGTCGCTTGATTATCCATCCTGTTCGCTGACCTGTCCCTGGCTGGTTGCTTCGATCTTTGAAACAACGTATCTGCATTCAAATTTGAGGGCTTGGGTGTAACTACGTCGTAGCCGTCCTTCATTTTGCGCTGGATCGACTCTGCGAACGTCTCCTTTGAGCGGGATCCATCGCTCAGGCCAGAGGTACTCACGTCGCCCCATCTGCTCGATCTCGCCACCATGTCCTCCAATCGTAACGCATTTGTCACTTGATTGGCCAAGAACGGATTCAACTCCGTCAAAACGTCCAGTGCCTCAGGCGGATAAGGGACCTGATCTGAGAGGAACGAGACAATGCCGACGGGCATGGCCGGTGGTCGGCGACTGCGGATGTCTGATGGTAGGTATCGTTGGGTGTTGTGGTCCGTAGAGCGGTACAGAGGAACATGAATAAGTGATCTGGTATTGGCCAGAATGGACGGAGGCTGTGGTGCTACTGATGAAGTAGTCGAAGGTCTCTGGGGTCGTAATCCTGTAGGACCTTGGTGATCCTTGAGGCTTTCTGATGCACTGCTGTTGCCATCTTCGGTCGATTCGGGTGTTGGATCGGGTGGGTCAAAGGTATCATCGTCCATGGCTGGATATGAGGTCAGTGGCTGGAAGAAGAATGGGTTGATGGTGGGATCCTCCTTGATGATGCTGGGTGACGGTGCTGGCGACTGCGACCACGTTGGATTGAGTCCCTGCACAAAATCAGCATATCCTGCCTTTGGATGCGCTACCGTATACTTGGCAGAGCTCTCGCATGAATTGGACACGGCCGATTCTACTGGCGGAAAATACGATCCCTCAGAATCGTACCGCGACGAAGACGAGTCCATGTCTACAAGAAACAGAATTAAAAAGCATAAATGAACGGTAGTGTTAGTATATCATATGGTATGATGACTGTATGTGGACCTCATTGAGGACCCTTGCGGCGAGTATGTCGGTGGATACATTCCCATAAACATGCATGTGTTCCTTTCGTGTGCTGCGCGTGTGCATGAGAGCATTCTTGCATTTGTTATCGTCCCACAACGTGCCGCCGAACTTTATGTTTTTTGATGCATCAACCAGTATTACGTTAAAAAAATCCCCTACGTCCATTCTGCCGCAATTTTTTTTTTTATGAAGCTGACAGACGCAGGTCCGGAAAAAAATAATAATAAAAACGCCAATTTTTTTTTTTTTTGACTGTCGCATTATGCTGTGCTGCTGGTGGTGATTCTGGTGATTCTGATAATTCTAAAGGGTTTCCTTTTTGTTGTTGGGCCTCTGAGATTACGGGTACTGTGGATGTTGTGTAATGATGGAAAGCGTTGCCGGTGATGCTGTTGCTGCTGTGGTGTTTTTAGTGTCTTCTAGACTTCTCCTGCTTTCCCATTGTTTGCATGTCCTTTGCTGTCGTTGTAGTTGTCGATGTTTGTGTCCAGTGCTTTTGTTGTTTACATCTCCTTTGTTCATATGTTCGATGATGACATTTTTTGCTCTCCTTTTTTGCTCACACTTCCCTCCTTTTCTTCTTTTAAACATCTCCCTCGGCACATCCTGTGTCTTATTGCATCAATAGAATCGCAGAGAAGCACATGCACCCAACAATCGTCGTCATCGCTTTTCATGGGATCAAATGCAAGACAAAGACATACCTGAACCTGCATCCTGCTCAAAACTAGATCCTAGTCCAGTACCAACTTCAACCTCTCCCACATCGGTGTTGTCCTCCGCAGGCTCCGTGTCTGTGAACGAAAAGTCGTCTTCGTCTGCGATCAGATATGACCTCATCCGCGCGCTCTTTCTCCGCTCGCTCTTTGACTCCGCATACTCGCGCGTCAACACAACTGTCTTGCCCGCCTTCAAGATGCTGTCGATTGTGTGCTCGTTCAGTAGTGGTTCGGGGTCATACTCCAGCGACTGTAGATGTGCAAAGCATTCCGTTCCGTTCGAATGCACACCGAATCCTCGAAGATGTGCCGTTGCCCTGGATGCCTGCATCGCCGAGCTACCTGTGGAGGAGTAGGAGGACACACTTGAGGTTGAGGAGGAGTATCCACCATCCAGCGGTGGGTTTGTGCTCCAGTAGTCTTCGTGGTATTCCGAATTACTGTCGGGAATAGGAACGTATTTCGCGCTACCCCTGCCAACATTGATGCCGCCATTGCTATTGCTACTACTGTTACTATTGTTACCGGCTACACCGTTGATATTGCTTTGGCCATGACGATTATGATTGTCGTTATTGCTGCTGAGATTGATGCTGAAGCTATTATTGGCATGACCGGCCCGTCTCCTGGAGAAGGATGAAGAGGAAAAAGAAGAATTGGAGGAGAACGATGATGGTGATGACGACGAAGTAGGCGGCAATGAAGACAGCGAAAGGTGCAGACTCTGATGGTCAAGACCTTCCTGCGATAGCGTCGCATTCTTTTGAAGTCGGTGATGGTGATGCGCGAACTCATCTTTGGGCGTCACTGTATTCTCATCTAGAAAATGATGCTTGTAATCCCAATGGGCTTTGAGACCCCATGGTCGGCTCTGGTGCAGGTTGTTTTCGATTGACGAGGCAACGACGGTTGGGTCCTGAGGCAGACAAAGGGTAATTCTGGTGGCGTGAAACTTTTGCGAGAGAATCTCGGTAATGGTCTTCCACAGTCGATGAATCTCAATATCAGCACTCAGGGTGAGGGACAGTTCCTGAACTGACGGAAAGATGGGTTCCGGCGCCTGTGAGACCATCGGCGAGGCTGAGGTCTTGAATGTTGGGTGGAATGTGGATGCTTTTTGGAAGGATTGATGGGCCGATGGCGTTAGAGTCGAGTCAGGACGGAGACGCATTGGATCTACAGTGTTTGCTGACTGGAAGAGCATGAGAACAAAGGGGAGGTAGATAATAAAAAGACGTGGTGAGCAAAGGCGGAATCTCTGTGCAAATGCAAAGGTAGTATGGTGATATGAATTAAATGCAAAGTGTGAGCGAATAGGCCTCAGGCACGCCCAAGATAAGGCTACTGGTTCTGCTTATGCATGCACTCTGGTGAGGCGCAGGAGCAGATCCAGCTGGGTCTTCTGATCCATCCTCGTTTCGGGGCGATTCCTGATGGAGCAGCTGGGGTTTCTCCTCTTCCAGTAGTGGAGCCCATTCAGCATGATGCAGTAATCAACCACGTTGTGTATGTATGTATATGTGTGAGTGAGTGAGAAAGAGGGAGAGAGAGAGAGAGAGAGTGTGTGTGTGTGTGTGTGTGTGTGTGTGTGTGTTATTGCATTTACATTGGGGTGAAGTACTTTAGGAGAGACATTGTTGTCTTGCCGTAGCGATGGTAGTGATGCCGGATCTTGTGATGCTATTGTTGAGGTAGTTGGCTGGACGGAGGTAGTCTGGTTGTGGTTGTCGTGATTGTCAAGCTGGTCTCGTGGATCTGCAGCCTTTTTGGGATGAGAGTGAGAATGAGAAGTAGAGGGAGAGTTTGAATGAGAAGAGGGAGCGACACTAGAAGTGGAAGTGGGATCAGAAGCAGTGGCCCTCAGGTTGGATTGATGCATGGCCAGATGCAGCTGCTTCTTGAGCTGTAGCTGAAGCTGCTGCTGTTGGTGCCTGAGTTGAGCAAGCGATGTTGCAGAGTGAGAAGGAATGGTGGCGACAGGAGAAGAATGAGAAGTAGCAAGAATAGCAGCAGTAGTAGCAGTAGCAGTGATAGTGGTGGTGGCGATGGTGGAGGAAGACGGGGGATCCAGTCTGGAGGGAGGTAGAGAGGGCGAATGGAGTGTTGGAGATGAAGAAGGAGAAGGAGTAGGAGTGAGGAACGACTGCGAGAGAGGAGATGGGATGTGCAGCCGATGATTCCAGCTGCTGTCGTTATTGCTTTTGTTTGCGATGTTGCAAGTGGAGGTGGTTGCAGTGGAGGTGTTGTGGTTCGAGAGGGGGGTCTTAATAACAGGTGTTGTCGTGGCAGGGGGAGGGCTCAAAGAACGCGCGAGTAGTGGAGGCAGAGGGGATTTTAGCGACGAAGCAAGCGTGTGAGAGACCGCGGGTCTAGCCGTTTCGGACTTAGTCTTGTCTGATGACGAGTTCGCCGACAATCTAAGCGACCCTAGGTCGTCGGAGGTAGAAGGATACGAAGTCGAAAACGAGGAAGAGGAGAAAGAGGGAGGGGAAGGATTGATGGGGTGATGCTGTTGATGTTGGGCAATACCAATGCAAGTGCTGGTGCCAGCGCCAATGCCAGCGCCATTGCCGATACCAATGCTGATACCAGCAGTAATATTGGTAGTAGTATTGGTAGTAGTATTGGTAGTAGTACTGGCAGTAGTATTGATAGTAGTACTGGTAGTAGTACCAGTGAGATGGGACGATGGATAGGATGGAAAAAGAGAGGAAGAGGGCGATGTTATGAGGGTGGGCGAAGTTGTTGCAGGGGACGAGTCCGATGGGGGGATACAGGGAGAACAAGAACCACAATAGGTTGCCGTCGATACTGGTAATGTATTGAAGAGTGCGGTCGACTGACAGTCGATGTAGTTACAGTCGCTTCGTATCTCTGCATCGATCTCTGCATCTGCCATATTATTACCAGGCAGTGTCTTTGTGGGGAAGTAGTCTGGGTCGCTGTCGCTCTCGTTCGCCACTGCCTCGAACTGTTGCACTCGAGCGGCCATCTTTTCTTTTCTTTTCTTTTCCTTTTTTTTTTTTCTTTTTTCTTCTTAAGAGGAGGCTGTGGTACAAGGACTTGATGGTATCAAACACATGGGGGTTGAAGTCCGAGTTCAAGTTGGGGTTCAAGTGGGAGCTCAATTTGCAGTGGAGAGCGAGAGAGAAAGGAACACCGGCTGAGGGAAAAGGAATGCAATAAATTAAAAACTGATGCTACAAATGAGTGCGATCTATGCACAAAACAAAAAAGGGAGTGAGCGGGAAGGAAGAAAAGAGGTCACAGGAAAACAGCACCGTGTTGCAGACTAATGGGGCAGCAGCAGTAGCAGTAGTAGTAGTAATGTATATATGGGTGTATGACAGACTGGCAATGAAAATGAAGCATGAGAAAGTAAGAGAAAGTAGGAAGGAGCAAAGAGAAAGCAAACAAGGCCCGCAGGGGAGGAAAGGGGAGACCAAACCATGCCAGCTGCTTCGTCTCTCTTTCCCTTTGCATTATAATGCAAAATCACAATTCCTTTTCTTTTCTCTCTCTTCTCTCTCTCACACTCTCCCTCTCTTTACTTTTTATATTTCTCACCTTGTTGTTCTTCGCAGACATCAAATCAAATCAAACCAGGAAGACAGGCGCTTGATTGATCAAATCTGAAGATCAACTGGGGTCCTTGAATTCTGAATAGCGATCAATGTTTTAGTGCAAGAAGGACCTCTTTAGTGCGGGGCCATTCTTGTCTTTTTTGATTTGTTTTGTTTGATGCAGGAAAGGATGGATTGGCGCTGAGGCAAAGCTGTTTGTAAGAGTAGACGCGTGAAGGGTAAGCAGGAAACAAAACGAGAGGCGCGTGTCACTGCCTTGATCAACGAAAGAAAAGGAAAAGAAAAAAAAAGAAAAGGAGAGCGATGGTGTGAGTGTGATGAGGAACTTCCCAGGAATTGAAATGGCAGTTGGCTCCAAACCAGAGGCCCATGGCTGTCTACGTCCCTGTCTGTAAATCGAGCCCTCTCTATGGTCTTAAGAAATAAACGCTTGTTTTTTATACTGGGAATGGCTCATTAGGGACTAGTCTAGTCTGTTGTTTGTGTATGGTGCCTGGGTTGCATGTAGCAGTAAAAAGTGAAAAAACTCAATTGAAGGCACACATGCCGCACCGAATTGCATTACGGTAAACATATCCTTTGCATATACCTTTTCCCTCCCTACGATGCACCAATAACATCGCGTCTGCACTGTTCTCCTTCAATCTCAATTGTCCCGTTCCCCTTTGCTTCTTAGCCTCAACGCCCTTGTTTCCGACGATCTCGGCATGCGTGGTCTAGATTGCTGCAATCGTCTATGCGGACTCTGCTGTGTCTCTTGTCTATGTGGCGCTGCCACAGACATGACCGCTGTCTACAGATGAGCTCGTTGCTTCCATGGCTCTAGACCAAATACTTCTACTGCTCTCTTTTTCATATTTTGTCGCTGTGATATCTCGATTGCATAACCACAGGCCGCATGAACGACATGCAAAGAAGATTATCACCCTTCTTTTTAACGATTGACAGCGTCAAGCAGATCTCCTATGTTGCCTGTCCAAATGAAATCGGGCCGACACTATTAGATCGGTAACCCTGTATTTCCCTCACACTCTTCACTCCTCTCCCTCCCGCACTTTCTTTCCTAAAGTACCTGAATGTGCTTTTTTTTATGCTGACAGAGCTGTGAGAACAGAAACCTGTTTGGATGAACTTACGGTGCCAGGTGCCTTAAGGTTTTTCGGAGATCTTTGATCTCCCGGATTTTTTTCTCTTTCGTTTTGACGCTAGGCATAGCCTTATGACTCTCCCTCCTTTAATGGGCATAAAACCATCCGCCCATGCGCTTATGAATACACAGTAGAATTCATAAAGGAACCACAGTGAGCCAATGCGGCCTTATAGTCATATGCCGCACCCTGGGGCCTTTTATTTTTTGTTTTATGTTTATTTTGCTAGGGTCAGCTTGACTCAACATGGCTAAAATGGCCGTTTTCAAATAGTCTTCTCTTTCACACCATTGAAAGATTCTTTAATCCTCTTCGATAGTGTTTCTGTATCATTTGTCATCGTAAAAAACAATAACAACAACAACAACAGCTTTGTCGTAGAACGATAATGTCATTCCCGATCCGTCTGCGGAAGAGCCCCTGCACGGAGCGCGACCCAAAAACAAAACTTTCAATTTTTTAACCTACATCTGCCTTGTCAACCCTTGCAGTAATGACGGCCTACCGATAATGTTATCCTACTGATCTGCTCAACAGTTACTCCTTGAACAACTTCGCATCTTGTGCAAATTTCTTTTTGATAACTAGGACCCACGGGGACGTGTTGTACGGAGCGCTGCTGAATCGAGGACGAGCCTTTTTTTTTTTTTTTTTTTTTGATAACTAGAACCCACGAGGATATGTGGGATTTATTAGTGAGGGACTCTAGACTAGGGCTGGATCGAGGACGAGCCTTTTTTTTTTTTAAGAGGGTTTTTTTTTTTTTTTTATAACAACTTGTCTCTCGAGTCAATTGACTCTGCGAATCTATCAGACTAACTAGCAAAGATCTACTATCGCTGTCCTCACCACCAAAGCGGAACCGATCCACAGTCGCCAAAAGACAGGTCACATTCCCCGGGCCTGCCCCTAGGGCCTGCGCAACAATTGCCACACCTCATCAGTGTGTTAAAAGCTGAAAACACCTTGTTACAAGAAGGGTATCTTCCCCATCCCCTCCATAGTTGTCAACCGCCTCCTCCCTTGCAGGCAATCCAGCAGTGTCCGATCCGCTGCGTCTGGGTCAAGCACGGGGCCAGGGCAGCTCCCGTTTACATGGTCAGCGAGTAATGCACCACACGGACATTGGTCATCGTCGCTAATATATCCATACCCATCACTCCAGTCCCCTCTCGGTCCCTTGTATGGAGTTCGTTTCATCTTGGCTGTGATCCCCCATTCTCGCTCTCGAGCAATGGTGGCCTTGCAGCGTGGTTTCCAGATCAGCTCCGTAGCTTTCTCCTCAATAAAGCCGACGAACTTGTGAATGACCTGGCGCGCAATCGACGATGGCGAGGTAAATAGACTGCCCCACTCCTTGATAAGGCTTACGGGTGTGATGCCACGGCATAAATCGCTGATGCTCCAGGTCAGATCCGGAGAGCGGTCATGATACTCGTCGCCTTTGAGCATTGATCGGGTCCCGGCGATACAGGATAGACCTCGGATGTGGGTCTCGTTGTTAGGACAAACCCATCGAATGGGTTTCGGTGCAGCAGCGGCGGCTCCAGCGCGGATCCTATCACGCTCTTGCTGCTTCTTGCTGTTCTTGTTGTATGCGGTCGTTGCAGCTCGTCCCCACTTATCAATCTGCTGTAGCCCTTCGCGCCAGATCTCCTTGTGGACATCTCTAGTAGCACTGCACGTCCACAGGTGATGGTTGTCTTCGTCCTGAACATCGCAGACGCAGCAGACACGGTCAGGATATAGACTCGAGTGGCGAGCCTTCATGGTATTCAGGGTAGGCAGCATACCATGCAGCTTCTTAATATGATGTGTCCTCTGGGACGTATCAGCAGCACTGCTGAAGAACGTGTGCACAGAGCGCTTGTCGTGGACATGGGCAAGGGTGGACCGCCACTCCACGTCGGCAAGATCTGGTATCGCTCTCTTGACACGACGTTGGGTTGTCCAGGCCTGATGACGCCTGATTGTCGTCTGCTGCTTGAGTAGCTGCCGCAGATCATGTTCCACAAGATGGTCGTGGCAATGTGCAAAAAAGCGGATGTCTTGCTGCTCGCTTAAATCAACCGACCAGGGCATTGACTCGACTCGGACGGCGGCTGTCGCCACAGTGTCTGCAATATTGTTGCCAGTGTTGGTGCTGTGCCCACGGACCCACCTCACCTCCACCGACCCAGACCGATCCTGGACAATTTTGTGTAGTGCTGCCCAGTGTCCGGAGTACGTACTACGGAACCGCTTACGAGGTAACGTGTCCGCACGGGAACGCACAAGCTGCTGGTATTGTTGCACGACCGCTTGGTTGTCGAGCTCCACAATAATGTTTTGGTCTGGTGGTGCAGATAGGATGGCAGCTAGGAGACCCATGAGTTCTGCTTTTGCTGAAGAAGCGTACCCGTCTGTGCGGCCCTGCACACACCTGACCACGGGCTGCGATCGATCAACGACCCCAAAGGCCATGGCTACGTCTTCTTGACCAGTGTTAATCAAAGAGCCATCGGAGGAGATGACTCGCGGTGCTGTGTTGTCGACAGGAGATTCTCGCAGCTGTGACACAGCAACTGCCTCAGCGTGTGATAAGCTGACTGGTCCAATTGTGGTTCTGTCTGGATATAATGTGCCCACCTCCTCAGACAGCTGGTGTACAGGCAGCAATGGATACGTTTGGCGTTGAGGCTGTAGACGCAACTCTCGTTGTTGTTGACGCTGTAGTCGACGTTCGCTGTTACGCAGGCGTCGGCGCTCCCGTGCCTGCTGGGTACCGTACTGGGCATGTATCGCTTGCGATGCACGTGCGCGTTGTGAGTTGATGTCTTGCAAAAGTGCTTTTCTGCGCCGAGCAGCAGAGTCTAAGGCAGCCTGTGCGCGTCCTCGTAGGCGAGCCAGGACGGTGTGATACTGCGCGCTGTTAAGATCCAAGAGTGGTGAAAGGCTGCGGACAGAGGTACGGCTGGCTATCTCGTATCGCCTGTGATTGGCGCGCGAAGCACGGTGCACGCTGTTGACCTTTTGTTGTAAATCGCTGGTGATGGCGGCGCTTTCGGTATTGTATGCAGCATGGGCGCCCTTGATTTTCAATGCACACCTGTCTGCGAGGCGAGAGAGTGCAGCATCTCTGCTGGTAGCAATTGCAGCGAGGCTGGGAACAACTTGTACCCCATTGTCCGCAGTACTGGGCGCCTGAGGTTGGGCGGTTTTTTTTTTTTTTTTTTTTTTTTTTTTTTTTTTTTAAGAGGGAGGGGAGCAGAAGTCACGTGGATCCAGTCAAACCTTAAATGTATATTAAAACATATAGCATTTTAAGTGAGGAAAATCATCCAATATATTCCTAGTTGGTCCAGTGGTCAGGATTTGTCGCTCTCACCGACAAGGCCCGGGTTCGATCCCCGGACTGGGAATTATTTTTGTCTAGTGGTTTTAAACGTTTCTTTTGCAAATTGACGTGGCAAGGTAAGCTGGGGCCCGCTTGCCGCGCTCCATAGCGAACCATAGGGCTGTCAAATAGGTCTTCTTCATGTCATCCCAACGTTCAGTCGCTCGACTGCTCATAGTAACGTT
Source organism: Gamsiella multidivaricata (assembly GCF_025024155.1). Lineage (NCBI taxonomy): Eukaryota > Fungi > Mortierellomycota > Mortierellomycetes > Mortierellales > Mortierellaceae > Gamsiella > Gamsiella multidivaricata. Next base: position 102,941 of record NW_026251726.1, read on the forward strand.
CATAAAAATACAGTGGTCTTATTCTTTCTTTTTTCCTTCTCACTCATTCTCGCTTGAGCTTTCTCACATATACCCCAGGATAATAGCCGACCAAGCGCCATTCCACCGTCGCAACGCCTTCAGGTCCAGAACACCACTCAACTCGACCACCTGGACCATCTTCGACAGCGCAAACGCATCGAGCTCCATGTCCCTGGGCGACGACTTAAGGATCTGATCCATCACGCGCGAAATTCGAAGGAAGACCTGTCCGCGGTTCAGGTCTAGACATATCACACGGTATAGCAGCGCACGGTCGATTAAGCTCAGCTTTTCGAGGTTCCAGAAGTCTGTTAATAAAAAAGGTCGAGAGGGTTAGCATAGGCTGGTCAGTACAGAAAGTCTTTTTTCTAAATAATAATAGAAAAGGCATAAAAACGTAAAGCATAAAAACTTGCCGCCATTGTCTGTGGCAGGACGCGCCAACTCCACAAACAACCCCGTCGTTTCCTTCAATAATAATCCCCCGCTCTCCTTCAACAGCCTCTTGAAGTACCCCGTCAGCGTTACCGGGTGCACTGTCAAGACTGGATCCTGGCCCCTCGCATCCTTCTTCCTCAATTCCTTCAGGTACGGAATCACCCCTCCGGCATTATACACCGCCTGCACAGCACTTGCGCTCGATGACAGCCGGAACCATGTCGGCGACTGCTGATAGTCCGGGCGTTCTGCAACACATCTTTCCAACACCCAAAGAACTGCCAGCATCTCGTCACGCGTCTCGTCCGAGAGCATGTTTTGTGAATCAGCGACGCCGGGTGCAGAGAGGCTCATACGGCGCAGGAATTGAAATACATTTCGGGCATCGAGCTCGTGGTGGGTGGTATCAAACTTCGTGAGACGGTCCAGAAGTGGTTCCCAGACTGGATGGCCCTGGAGTCCGTAGAATTCTATAAAGTCATAAGCGGAGGTGGAAACCGTGGAGGATAGCAGCAAATCGTCGCTGTTGTTACTGTCACGAAAATCGCCCTTCGTGTCGCCAGGACCTCTGGGAGAGGACGAGGCAATGGGGCGCAAGGGTGCCACGCAACCATGCAGCGCCAGACTTACTGCATAGTCCTTACTACCATTCGCAGTCGCCGAATTTTTCTTTGTCCCATCCTCATCCGCTGCATACTCAGCCTCGAACCGCTTCACAGCTTCCGCATTCGCCTCCCAAATCTCCTTCCCCGAGGGTGCGTTGGTCTTGTATTGACTATACCTCAGTATAAACGGCCCTCTCTCTTGCTCGCGCGCCCGACTCACGACGCTTGCCAATACGTCATGCGATTTCTCACTCGCATGCCCATCCACCTCTACGATCGCATTAATAATCCTATATAAATCCCTAAACTCATCCTCGAGCGGCGCAGCGTTGATCGTCAGCGAGAAATGATACAAATCTAAAAAGCATCGACAAGCCCAAGCCCGCAAATGGGCTTTCCTACGCATGACGTCGATCCTCCAGCGATGCTCCATCTGCTGCCGCTTCTCATCTTGCTTCGACAACGGGACCGGGGCTGCACCCGAACTGCTCAGAGTGAGGACGCTACTGTTGTGTACGTTGGCATTCGTCGAGTTGTTGTTGTTGTTGATATTATTGTTGCTGTTGCTGTTGCTGTTGCGAAAAGCATTGATCATGGCTTGGATCGACTGTGGAAGAAAACTGGCCCCGCCAATACTACTCCCTCCTTCAGAACCTCCATGGCCATGACCTGTAGCAAAGATGTATGGCACTTGTTGATCCATCGATTCAGCTTGAGTATAGGACAATGGCACAGGTCGCGTTGGGAAACCAGGCCCGAAAGGTGTGCCGTCTGGGTAAGACGTGTATAATGGATTGTTGTATCTGTCAGTACATGTGCGACCCTGCTGTGGGGAGTGCAGTGACATCGGGATACTTTGCTTGATCGACATAATCACACTCGAAATACTCGGACGATTTCCTGGGATGGATGAGTGGCGGCGATGCTTCTTGAGGGCTGCGGTGGATGCAACTGAAGAAGTGGTGGTAATCGTAGAGGGCGGACGCATGCTCGTGGTGCGGTCACTGATGTTGACGCTGGTATTAGTCATAGGCCTTCGAATCAGACATGGTAGACATGGTCGATTTGGAGGGAGAATAACCGGAGAAGGAAACTTTGCACTGGCCTGCGGTTTGATGTCTCGACCCATGTTGTCTGGGTGACTGAAGGGCCGTTCTTGCTGGTCGTAGATCTCGATCATGGCCTCGATTGCAGATCCGATGTCAGCCATGACATAGTCTTGGTATTCCTTGAGGGTCCTAACACTGTAGTACTTCCAACCGCGATCCTCCTACGCTAGAAAATAAAAATACATTTTGAGCACTCGGCAAGAGTAGTATACCTGTTTACCTGCATGGGCGCAGCACTTACATATTGGAGAGTCTTCCAGTAGACGTTGATTGGTATTGATTTGGAGTGGGCACTTGCAATGAATGGATAGAGACTTGCAGAGACGCGCATCAAGATGATCACCGCTATTGCATACAGCAGCGCGTTAGTCAATAAAAAAAAAAAGAAAAAAAAGAAAAGAAAAAAAAGAAAAGAAAAAAAAGAAAAGAAAAAAAGAAAAGAAAAAAAAGAAAAGAAAAAAAAGAAAAGAAAAAAAAGAAAAGAAAAAAAAGAAAAGAAAAAAAAGAAAAGAAAAAAAAAGAAAAGGCGAGCAGAGTAAAGAGTACTTACAAAAGTCAAGCACCTCCTCCAAGACTTTCATGTCCTCGAGTTCTGGCCTATATTTCTTCCTCTTCTCTTCGTCGCGAGGGGTCGCATCATCCTTGAGGGCTGCCTTCGCCGCATTCTCTACATCAGCACCGCTGATGACTGTTCTCGCCTGGATATTGGGTCGGATCCAGAGTGCAAATGCTTCGTTCTCGTAATCAGACGACGGCACACTCTTGTTCATCTCCCAGTTCATGGTCCTGCCCGCATTATTCGAGTTCCACTGCGCACTCTCTTTAAGGATGTTATCAGAATCTCTTAAATAATCGGTTTCAATCGAAGAAGACAGCGCCTGATTCTGATTTTGTTGCTGACCGCCAAGGACCCGCGAAAGCAGCGAAAGTTTTTGCATATTAGGGGATATAGTACTGTCCTTCTTGCCAAATGATGATCCTGAGCCGTCCTTCGCCATCGATGACATGGATGGAGATGACAAGGATGCGGTAGATATTCCTAATTCAATGCTAGGATCACCGCCACGCTTCTTACTCCCTAGAAGCGATCCACCGATGGCGAGAAAGCCTTGAAATTTTTGTCCCATGTTCCCCCCTTTATTCTCTTGCTGTTGTCGCCGGTTTTGACGATGTGATTGACCATCCTGGTAGGTACGAATGCTGCTTCCATTGCCCTGTGGGCTCATTATGCTTCCGCTGCTCGAGACGTTACCGCTGGGTGAGAATAAGGTGCTTGCCGCCTGCATGGAAGGAATTGTGCTACTGCTATTCGTCCCACGACCGATGTGCTTCAGGAGACCACTTGGATTGCTGAGATTGATCCTACGTGCCTCACTACTGTTGATGCTATTGGTATTCTTAGACTTAAGTCCATTGCTGATGTTGTTTCTGTTGCCCTGATAGAGGCTTTGTGTAGAGTTGTGTTGATGATGACTAGACTGCAGAGCGTCCATGTGATACAAAGGAGATCTATCCGGCAAAGGGTCCGCACCATGATCGGTATTTCGCTTGATGATGCTTTGCCTGCTCGAGATGTTGTTCTGGATCTTTGCCTCTGGGATCAGCGGTTCGGTATAGTTCGGCGAGGCCGGCATCGGTAGCATAGCGACTGCTTTCCGTCGAACGCCTGATGGCCGTGGCGTGGCCGGTGTGGGTGTGCTGTTAACAGAGGCAGAGTTGCTGATGGACAAGATCCCTGTGGAGGATGTAGAGATCGAAGGCGGCTTGCAGGTACGATTCATCACCTTCCTGATGCTGCTACGGTCCGACTTCAAGGATGAGGCACGCCGGGCCGGGGCCACAGGCGGGAGAATGTTGTGTACCTGCTGCGGCATGGTTGTAGTCATTGCTGTGGTTGTGGGAGAGGAAAGATGTGTCTGTGGCATGGATATATTTTCGTTCTTTTTTGATTTCAGAGACGATCTGTGGGCTAACATGATGCTTCACCTACATTACAGATTGTGGAAGAGAAAGAGTTGGCTGTCAGAGGTATGTTTCTTACGTCGAGTGAGATTGGTATGATTAAAATGGGGCGTGATGATGCAACAAAGAGAGATAGACGCGCCAGGGGGAAAGGAGAAACGGAGCTTAGTTCGCTGACACGGTGACGGATCTAAGTACTCAGTAGCAAAGCAATTCCAATGGAGAGCGAGGTAGTAGGGGCTAATATTTCTTTTGGTGTGTAACGGAAGCATACTATGTAATATACTTTAGGCGAAGCAAGACTGACGAGGTGTAGGGTATTCGGAGGGGTTCGAGACGCAATTAGCTTATGAGAGTGGGCGGGAAAAAAGCTAAGGAGCAGTCGGTGTGTTTGATGGCCATTTCGACGTATCAGTGCTTTCCATTGGCAGCAAAGCTGCAATAACATGGCCACATCTTGTAAGGGCAGTCTTGATATCTTCTTGTTATTAGATATAATAACTTGAAATGATGATGATCTTCGTGTCCAAGAGGAGGTAGAAAGAGAGGGTGCATATATTTGTTCTCCAGTCCGGTCTTTGTGCACTATTACCACAAAGGCAGAGAAGTGAAGATGTTGCATGAGATGCACCGAGATAGAGAGTTGATCTTCTCTTATAGTAAACTAATAAATTAAAGAGAGCTATTGCATCCACTGTTCCTGAACAACATAACGATGCAAAAGGGCGTCCCTGGCTTGGCTACAATGCCATAATATGTACCTGCTTTGTAGTGTAGGTATATCGTTTTCAATATGCGATTTGGGGTATGGAGGATGTGGGGGTCGTTATATGCGTGTATTACAGAAATGCGTCTGGAAACAGAGCAAAAACAACAAAAAAAAAAGTACTAGCGGTGTCGAATGAGTATACGAACAGGGATGAAGAGATGAGAGAGAATGCCGACATGGAGCTTAGTCTCCAGAGCATTGGAGGCATCAGCTGGATTCCGATCTACGCGCTCAAACAATGAGATCTCACGGCAGTTTCCAGCTTATCCCACAGTCTGTCTCAGTGCGACCCAGCGCGACAAAAAAAAAAGGCATCAATCAATTGACAATGCGCGTTGACCGGTCTCCAGAACGCAACAGAACCAATGGCCTCAAAAGCAAGCAGGGGAGAGAAAGAGCACAGCTCGTTTATCGATCGATAGAATCGTTACAACCGCCGGGAACATCTTCGCAGCACCATATCCCGAAAAGACAAACAATAAAGCGATATCCAAATGGACATCAAATGATATTTATTACATGAGATAGTGTCTATGATGGCAAGGGGGTCTTGACGGGATGGACGGCTAGAAGCGACCACCAGTGTTGACAGCTCCCTGGAGGACTTCCCTAATAGTATTGCATGCCCACTTTATGGTGTCCTTCTCACGATCTGTCTGGCACACTTGACCCTTCCTGACAAACGCCTGCAGGAAAAATATGATCCCCTGCGCCAGAGTCGGGTTCACGGCTGCACGAATAAATATGTCAGCTAGCGCCTGCGCGTTATACTTCGGCTTCTCTTTCGATGCCTGCTGCTGGGGCTGCTTCTGTTGCTGGAGTGGAGAATGGATCTGGGGCTGTGAGGACAGGATGATGTTTGTGAGGAGGAGCTGGAAGAATAGCGTAGGCTGTTCTGGGAGGGATGTGAAAGTGACAGTCTTAAGCATGACCAGACTCAGGTCGTGTGAGGTAATCAGGAACCCGTACATCTTGCTCAGGTTGACAATCCTCCGGAGCGCAACCTTCTTGCCACTGCCAACACCATCATCCAGACCGACCACTTGGCCGTCCTTGACCTTCTCCATACCACCCACGTCTGTGGCACCCATCTCTCGCAGTATATCCCACAGAGAGTACTGGAATGTGATTTTGAAAGAGTGGTCGTGCTGGCAGAGACGCTGTCCAACAAGCGTATAGTAAGGGTTGTGGACCATCTCCTGTATCGCGGGAAATAAAAGAACGATTGTTAGATATCGTCCAGACCGACTGCGTGGATGGTTGATTGCGGCATTAAAAACAACTTACATTTCCAGCGCAGTGAAGTAGTACTCGCACGATCTCGCGCTGCTGTACCTCCTTCAAATTCAGCTTGATCAATCTTTCGAAAGCGTCGATATAGTCCTCACTACTCATGAGTACCACAAAGATGCTCCTCCTGACGTCTGTATTCATCTTGTTCTTCCTCGCCAGTTTCAGCAGCTCATCCTCCGCTTCCAGGACATCGTCTGCAGTCGAAGTAGAATACGATTTCTGAGTGCTCTCCTCGCCGACCATGTTGTTCTTCCAGCTCGAACCGACTAACCACCACTTTCCTTTGGTCTTTGCTTGACGAATGTCTGTGAGGCCGACTCGCATGGGTTCTGAAGGGAATGTGGTCCTCTTTTTGCTAAGTCCTGACAAGAACTTTTTCATGCGCGTTGTACTCTCAGCAATGGTTCCTGAAGTCGTCGAGTTGGTTGAGGGTCCCTTCATCCTATTTGCCTTGAGTGCAGTCAATGTTTCGAGCAAGAACCGTGTGCGGGACGAGATAGGAGTCGCTGATCCTTCCTTGGTGGTAGGTTGGTTAGAGAGAACAGTGAACTCCTGGATGATGGTCTTTAGCGTCGTAGGGTCGTCCTGTCTGAGCTGATATCCCGAAGTCTTGACAATCTTGACCACAAGCTCGACGTTTAACTCTGATAGCTCTGTCATGAACCAGCGGATCAACTCATATACAAGTACACAAGCAATGACCTGCATGTTGTACAGCTCCGACACCAGAACAATCAAATTGGTACACTGTTTCACGGCGCTCATCGTCTCGTCCGTCATCGCTATGCTCTTTGTGCTTGAGGCCAGCACATGGTGGGTTTCGAACTGCTCAACGAGGGTTTGGATAAAATGTGCCGCGAACTCGATGCCGATAAGGCGGTATAAACTGGCGACCACAGTGGCGTAGAGGATTACAAATGAGTCCAGTAAGTTGGCCTTGGACGAGATCGATGTCAAAATCATATCCGTGATTGTCTCCGTCACATCTATATGAAGCGAGAGGCAAACATTATCAGTGAACTCGATCCACACGTATAGGCAAGGAAAAGAAGGCTTTCACTGTGGGAAAGTATTACCTGCTCTTGGGTATTTGCGGTAAAGACCCTCAATGTCCATGAGAATGGATTCGATGTTGCTCTCACTCAGCTTGTTGAGCATACCCTGAAGCTGCCGGCGAAGTCGGAGGAGCTCCTCAGTGTTTTTTCGCGGGATATTCTTGGCAAGTACAGAGGCACCACCCTCTGCTTCTGCGGCAGCAGCAGCAGTAGCAGCGGCTCGGAGTTGAGGCGGCAAGTACTTTCCAAGTTGTGTTGTCGATGTCGGTTTCGCTGATGACTCCTCAGCCTCTTCACTTCCCTCCTCCTCCTCATTGCTTTCTTCGCTATCGCCCTCTAACATATCTCCGCTATCCATGTCTTCCATGTCCTCCATATCGTCCTCGTCGTCGTTCTCGGACTCAGAGTGGATACCTTCCAATTCCTCGTCAAAGCTCTCCATGCCTTCTTCGTCCTTGTCATCCAAGTCAGAATCATCCAAGTCGGAATCATCCAAGTCTTCTGGATCCACGCCCTCCAGCTCTTCGTCAAAGCTGTCCAGATCGTCTCCCTCGTTCTCACTGTCGTCCGTGCCGCCAACCTCGCTATATCCATCCTCTTCACTCTCGACTTCACGAGCGCTTCTCTTCTTGCTTGATGGCAATGGTTCGGGTTTCAACTTTGTTGAGGTAAATGTAGCAGCGCTCTTCTTCGCAGCAGTCGATCCTGAACGACCTCTAGATCCAAGCTCAATTCCATCCAGCAAATCACCAAGACCATCGTCCACGAATGACTTTTTCGAGGCCAATTTGCCAGCCTCTTTGCGCTTGAGTCCCAGCTTCTTCTCATAGTGGCGAATGTACTGCTCGTCCTCATCAAAACCTTCCTCGATGCCTAGTCCACCACCGGCAACAATGCCATCCTCCTGCAACATGGCGTAGAATGCTGGGTTGGATTTTGCGAGTTTTTCGAGTCTCCTGGCATCGAGATCAGCAATGTCTGTGGACGAAGAGGGTTTCATTGAATCTTTCGCCTTTTTGTTCTTCTTTTCCGAGACTGCAATGTTCGTGACAGGAGTTTCGCCTTCATGCTCGTCCATGTTAACCTCCAATCGAGATTGATCCAACTTCTGCTTCTTATTGCCCTGCTTCTTGCTGTTACTGATATCGCTGTTACCGCTTTGTTTGGGTGTTGAAACCATGTGCTGTTGTCGTGCCAAGATCTCGACCTTGGACAGTGTCGGTGCACGGTGCTTTTTTTTCTCTGTTCGCTCCTGCTTCCTGCGAGCTTTTCTCCCTGCGGCCTTGTTCTTGAACTTTTTGCTAAAGTCGCGGTCGTCCCCCTCTGCAAAGAACTGTGAAGAACCTAATCAAGTTCAGTATTGACAAGTGACACAGACGAGTGAGATGTTGGCAAGCTATACCTCGGTTGACATTCAGACGTTGATTGGCGTATGCGATTCCTCGCCACTTACTGCCCTCCATCTCTGCGCTCAGTGCTGCTGGAAGGTTGGTAGTACTGGTCTTGTGGCGACCGCCAGGTGCAATGCCATAGCGAGCTCGTCCGCGACCTCGCCCGCCTCCTCTACCGCCACTTCTTTGGCTGAATGATGGTGCCATAGTGTATGTTTGGGATGTGCAAATGGGTGGTGTGAACTCTTGGAGGGCCACCTACAGAGGCAAAAAAAAAAAGAAAAAGAAAATAAACAAAATTGCCGTCACACACAGGCATGGCAAGAGAGGTCAAGAATGCGTACCAAAGGGTTTACTGTCTAATTGAAGCCGGAGATAATGATATAATGAAGCCGAGTCTTGGGCTTTTGCCAGACGGTGAAAGGGTCACTTGGCTGCTGTGAGGAACTTGAGGGCAAAATCTAAAGGACAGTCAAAGCAGCCTCTTCCTTCCTCAATTTGAGACGCATGGTCGAGGGTGTTCAATTTTTTTCGATGGTGTTTCTTTCACCGCAAAGAAGAGTCACAGACAGTCTGGGAGGACTATAAAAGCAGCCCTTCTGCGCAGAATGGAAAAACTTCAACCAGAAGTGGGCTTTGATGGCCTTGCGACTCCAGGGCGTAAAACCCCTGGTCAGTCCAGGCTGTCCTAGCACTCGGCATTAGGCATCCTTTTTCGCTTCAGGAAGAACCTTCCGTGATGTATATCTGCGGCCGGCTACTTCGAGAACGAACGCCTTGGGATCGCAGCATTACCACTCCACGGTGGTAACGCTCTCCCTTGGCAGCAATCGCCATTCTTTGCCAGGTGGAGTCAGGCCATAGTGCCAATGCTCCGTGTGGAAAACCGGCGAGGGCATAGTCCTCTTCTTTCATTTACTTTCAAAAAAAAGAAAAAAAAAAGACTTATTACAGTGGTTCTCCTTCGGCTCTCCTTGGTTGATCAGTTCTGATCAGACCGACTTGATCAGACTCAGGTAGCCAGATCCGCTTTACTGGACTCGGTTCCCACAAACATTGGTCTATTACAGTATTATCTTGTCTTCAATTGCTCAATTGCTCGCTTCTGGGTGTCCACAAGGAGTATCTTACAGATATTGCAACTGGACGCTTCACTCTGCCGCGCACGCCCATTGGATTTCAATTGAGCTTCTCGTACGTCACTCATACGAGGTCTAGGTCCTTGTGCCTTCAGCATCCATTCCTGATCACCTTTTAAACGATACTTGTAACACTTCGATGACCGACATCGCAACAGCACCAGATCCCGCAGAAGATAAAGCAGTCGAGGGACCGACTGTTATCGATCGCGAAAAGGTATCCTTGTTACTCAGGACAGATCAACAGTGCGATCGCGATCGCGATTCGTTCGATTACGAAGGCGCACCTGCAACAAACGCGGACTCAGCTAACAAGGACATGCTCTCTTACCTATCGGTTCTATAGTTGTGCCCGTTCCTCCTCAGGATGTACTACTGTCGAGCGCAATTTCATCGGTAAGTCATAGTTTCGGAACACTTGCAGAGCCGTTGGCAAGATAGCCCTTACTGACAATGTCATTTCCTCTTCTTCAACTCATAGTGTGGATGACTTTTCACCAACATCGACGCCACCGCAATCTTCAGAACTGCGTTTGTACACCTGGAAGAATGCAACCCTGGGCGAGATCGCGTCCTTAGTCAAGCAGGCGATCCCTGATTTAGTAGAACAAGCGGGTCCAGGAGGTCAATTGATGTTTCGACACATTTATCTAGATATCAACAAGGGCATATTTGTAGGAAAGGATATTGGCACAGTGAGCCTGGATAGTCCTCAACCAGAGCGAGTATTATCGAAATCGGATGAGATCCCAAGCGAAGGGCTCTTTACAAAAGACATTCAAAAGACTGGATCAATAGCCATAGCAGGAGCAGCAGCAAGAGAAATTGGGCTCGATTCAAGAGTTCTGAGATCGACATCAACAGATTCTGAAAAGACATTGGAGTCGTTCAAGTTTGTGATTGGGGACTATCTGGATATTGCTATTACCTCGGGTACAACAGCGGGATTCGTCCCACCATCTCGTCTGAAAAGTTCACAGTCTGGAGGGGGACCTATGCGTAACCGTGGCCGACAGCAATCTGGTCGCCAAGGCGGCAGTGGAGGAGGAGGAGGATCAAGAATGAACCCACTTGGTGATCGATTGGCTGGCCGTCTTGGAGGAGGATTTGGTCGAAATGGACATGGAGGATTTGGCAGTGGCGGGCGGAGAGGAGATGTAGGACTTGATGTCCACAGCGAGCCTAACTGGAAGAGTCGTGGTCGTGGTCGTTAGACTTTGGTAGTTCGATTCGGCTAAAAGTTACTGTGCCTGTATCAAAGCGATAAATGTTGGGCTGAGCAGCATTGTGCTCTCATGCAATAATAAATTGAGCGCGCGCAGTGGACTATGATTCAGGTTCTCATCAACGTTGCGCTAATCTCATTCTCGACATTCTCATTCAACTCTTCCCCACTCTGGAGCTGTGTCTGCGCCCTTTCTCCCTTTATTTCCTCTACGGACCTTATCACAAATGGCGCATTTATGGGATGCTCTTCATGCAAAAACCAAGGTTCTGACTCTCGCCACGCCTCCAGGTCCGACTTCGACTGCTGTTAACACAACAACGCCCGCCGTGTTCATTATCCCCGAGGTCCTGGAGCGCGTCCTGTCCTTCCTGAACCCCTACAAGCGCCGTACCATCGCACGCTTCGTCTGTAAGCAATGGCTCGCCATTTGCCGCGACATCCAGCTCCCTATACCATTATTTTGGAGCATCAGTATTAGTGCGACCAATTATCAACGCGTCCTCGAGAGACTGAGCACTGTCCGTGCCCTCAGCGCCGCGCCCAGACGGAACAACAGCTATACAGAGATGAAACTCTATCCCTCGAAGAAGGAGGCACTGCGTATCTGGCAGGTGTTTCTGTGCCAACTCGAGAGCTGTTTAGGAGAGCAAGATCGGACTGTAAGCAGTAAAGGGAGCGACAAGGGCGATCAGCATCAAAGCGTGGGTCTGCGCCGTCTTCATCCGCTGGAAAGTTTGGAGTTGTCATACGATTTTACGGAGGTGGCGTATCTCGCGCCACTATTACCACTTCTTCCTCGATTTTCGATCCTCAAGACAATCCGACTGAAGACTATGGCGCGGCCTGATCGCATCCTTTTGTTTCCTATCCTCGAGGCCTGTCCGAATTTGGAGGAGCTCTACGCTCTGACCAATTATTTTTGGCCGTATCGTGTTAACGTGGACGTCATGCGCGATAGGGAGCGGATCCACCCATTCAAGCCTGTGTGCATCCACTCCCGAATGAAAATCCTTGTGCTGCAGCATATGCTGCTTACCCCAGAGACAATCGAGTCGATGGTCGTAGCATGTCCCAACCTGACGGAGCTCCGAATTTTCCAAGGGATCCCGATGCCACCCCTGTACGAAGAGCACGGGAGCGTGGAAAGCACCCGATTACTGCCCCGGTTCAATCGATCAGTGTTTCTGAAGCTGGTCGCCGCTACCTGTTTCCAACTGAGGTGCTTCCATTTATCGATTACAGGCGAGCGACTATCAGACGAGGAGCTCGGCTTGCTTCTAAATCATCCCTCGCCGGTGCTGAACGAGTGGTCATTTTCGGATCAGGAGATTGAGATCTCGCAAATGGATAGGTTGAACGCAGAGCAGCTACAGTCATCATTGTCGCACAGGCCGCACCCAGACGGGGCTTTGGGGGCGCTCCTACGCTCAGACGATCCGCTAGTAAGAGCACACCATAACAGATTGACGCGGCTAGAGCTGACGAAGACCCCTCGCTTGAATTCAAGGGACGGAATCAGCGCAATTCAGTCTGGAGGCGTACTACACCAGTTTTTATGTCAAGCGCCTCTTTTACAGCATTTGATCGCCACTAATGTTGTAATTGAGATCGAGAAGCTGGATGTGAACCGCGTACTAGAGAAGGAGCGACTATGTGGGGCCCCCAAGGATACAGGACAGAATAGGAGGCAGGAAAGACAGGCAATCTGGGCTTGTCGCGGGCTCAAGACCTTGCATACGACATTCGACAATGACTGGGATATCGCGTATAAGAGTGGTTGGGCGCATCTCGAGGTCAACAGTCTGATTGTGTTCGGGTACCTGAGCAAGTGCTGTCCACGATTGCGGGACGTTCACATCCGGAGATGGAGCTCGAATATGTCCTACAATTCTGGATTCTGCTTCCTATCTCGTTTGCAGGACCTGGAGAGGTTGGTGCTGACAGCGAAGACTCTTTCGAACTTGGAGTCCAAAGAGCTAGCCTGGATGCGGCATCGTTATACCAGCAACGGATCATACAGTTATGTGCAGTCCCCTTTATCGCTGTCGCCTTCAGAGATACCTGCTTACAGGAATGCAGATGACAAAGAGGTGGATTTGAGTAAATTGGGTCTACTGGCGGATGTGAAAAAGTGGGCCAAAGAATCAGAGCAGAGTCCATTGTGGGGTACATCCAAAGAAGTCGTTACTGGTAGTGGCGGCTGTTGGCCGCATCTGGAATACTTCAAGTTAACCTGTGCTAATGTGACAAGAGGGTTTGAACTGAAGCACTTTCTTAAAGAGATCTGGCCGAACGTAGAGTTTATCTTCAAGGAATCGAACTTTTATAATTATGAGCATTAGGTTGCTCATAATAAACTGGCCACCTAGAAACCGTTTGATCACTCTTCATTCTGGTTTCTGATTTAATTTCATAGAAAAATGGTGGACGACTTCATTTTTTTGGCGAGCGGATGTTGAAGCGGGTGGTAGTTTGCGGACGAATTTCCTGTATGAAACGCTCCGCTGCCCAAAACTCCTTGGTGTCTTCCTTCTCAATTGCGATTCCAAAGAATTCGAGCTGTGGCCAACACTGTTCACCATTCAATATCCCAGACTCTCTTTCCTTTGCCCACTCTTCTAGATCACTCTCCAGTCCCAGATATGTCCAGTCTATATCACTGTAGTTGCTCTGTCGAGTTGTTGAGATCGACCATGCCTCTGCTGATCCTGAAGCTAATTTGTTTCCGCTCGCTTCTGCCACGTGCGATCTCCACTTGAGCGAAAGGATGGTCATGGGTGGTTGGGGTCTCTCGCGCACAGTCGGGTATCGTCTGATCCATTCCAAGTTCTCCTTACAGATCCCTGTATGTTTCTTTGAGCTGACCGACAGCCTTTCGAGATCGTGCAGCCGCGTCAGCAGACATAATCCCGCAGAGTAAGACAGGTCATTGACCTGCCGGTTCAGCTGCAGGTCCACAAGTCTAGGGCAGATCCTGCTCAGATACCCAAACACGATTCGTCCCGCCGGCGCGGATCCTTCTGTAAAACATGCGTCGTTGAGAGAGATGTGTAATGTCTGAAGGTCACGACAGGCCCATGTCGATCGACAAGGTCGCATAGGAGCCTCGTCGGAGGATGAAGGCGGATTCGAGTCAGTGCTCATAAAGCTGTCCTCGGCAGTCAAAGTAGACGTTGTCAGGGTAATGTTGTTGTTGATATTTCTGCCAGTTCCCCAAGAATATTCGCTGTCGATAGGGTACAGGACGCCATGAACATCGAGGAGTGATATGTCGATGAGAACATTGGGAGCGATGAGATGCCGGAGGTGGACGGTCTTGCACAGGATATGATGCAGTTCGTTGCCATGGATTTCTGAGCCCTTGAAGATTGGTAGCAGTTCCAAGGATGTCAGCCGATTTGCGAGTTTCTCGTCTATACTTGGTATCGGCACAAAGAAGGTAGAGGCCATCTTTGAGTGAGGGATGGAAAATCGAGTTGACACTAAGGACAGTTCCCATTGCGCAAAGGACCATTCATTCATCGCTGAGAATTCTTGATCGAGCAGCGTGACAAAGTCGTCCTGCGTGTAACACTGATCATAGACTGAAAGGTGAAGGCGTTTTAATCGTGGACAGCATCGTGAAAGTCGACGAAAGAGTTTCGCATAGTTGAATTGGAGATAAGAGAACACAGGCGCGACTGGAATGAATGGCGGCGAAGCGAAGGATGTAGCATGGAAGGTGCCGTCGATTTGGTCATCGTCTACAACAGTAGTATTATCCGCTTGAGAAGGAACAATCTTGGACACAGGAACTCTCCAAGCACACACGACCTTGAACTCGACGAGTTGTGGAGAAGCATCGACAAGGGACTCGAGGCATCTCGAAGTAAGGACAAGATCATGGACGACGAAGGTTCGTAACGGCAATACTGGCAGGTCCTTTATGTGATAACTGTGGTCATATTCCATGTACTGCTTCACTGGAGGACGGTGCTTGACGAAATTAGAGGTATCAATGTAAAGCATCTCCAGTCTAGGGCATGCCGTGAGGATACCGTGCAAGAAAACGCGGTCCGGCCGATCGCCAACCTCCGTTAATTTTAGAAACGATATTTGAGAAAGATTCGGTCGCAGCTCAAAGAAGAATCTCTGGTCTGTTAGTGAGTTCCTGATATGTACCTCCCGCAGCAGTTGAGTGTCCAAGCCCTGCAGTAGTCGTATAGATGCGACGAATTCAGCCCATGCAGCGTCACGATGCTCCATGGATAGGTTATCCTTGATGACCCGTTCCCGAATGCCAGAGTAAGGCGAGAGCAGCAGGGCCACAGTAGTCGGTAAAGTTTTCAAGACCCGTTCGTGTTCCTTTCGTGTCAGGTTGAAAGCCCAATGGAGTTCATAGGGAGCAATACGTCTAGCGATTTGAAACCATTCCCTGCAGACCAGGCAAACGACAGTGCGGAGGAGGTGGCGACTGAGGAACGAAAATATGGCCTCGAGGACTTCGGGGATAGCGAGGGCGGCTGCGGGGTATGAGGATATGATGGAAGCATTCTTTTTGGGAGAGAAGAAGTGGTCTAGCAGAGAAGATAGCGACATTGGTCGTGGTGAAAGCGGACCTTGCATGTCCTTATAGCAGGGATCTATGGGTTTGTGCTTGCCATGGAGCGGCAATGTTGCAATGACGAAAGATGAGCGAAGAGTGGAATGAAGAATGAGCTGAAGGAAGGAGAGATCACAAGAGATTAGGCGCAGACATTTGAGAGCGCGCGCTTTAACTTTAATTGGTGGTAATCTGCGAGGGCCCCTTGATACGAGGGAACAGGCCCAGCGCCAGATCACACAAGGTTCGGCTGCACTATGTCGATACAGAACACCCAAAGTCGACATTTGAGAGCGTATTTGCTACCATGCCATAGACGAGGCATATGTGGTGGCGAATATGCGGATGCAACAAGCCTGTCGTCCTTCGACGATTGCCTATGGACTTAGCCCTCAACTGCTACAAAGCGAATAGGATTTTAGGGGGTGTATCAAAATTGTGGACTGTGCCCATTTTTACCGAGACTGCAGATTTCTCTTTCGCGGCGGTTACACGAATAAGGAAAAAATGAAGTGCTGTGGAGTATGCGCATAAACATGGACAATCCTTGGAGAGGGACGCGCGTGTCGTTGCTGACAGCCCTTTCTGCCACTCCCAGTGCTGCTATTCGCAGCTAAGACGCGTGTTCACTTGGTGGTGTTGTCTGTAACAGGCTGGTTTTCTTAAGGAGTGGATGCAGCACAGCTGTATGTGAGCACTTGATGAAATAAGAAAAAAAAAAAAAAAAAAAAAAAAAAGCTGGAGAGGATGCAGCCAGCAGTGGTTATGTTGGAATAGACAATTTGGTCCGAGTCCAACATACTCACGGTGTATTGTCTTTAGGGACCATTGTCTGCCCGCGTACTGCTGCAAGAAGATAGTATTGCTGTATGTGACCTGTATGGCCATCGTCGCCGTAGCCGCTTCTTCCTTGTCTCACTCGTTCTCTTTCCTTGCTGCTTGTTCCTGTGTCTTTGTCTCTCTCTATATCCTTGCACACTCCCAGGTACATCATTACATCATTGGCTGCTTCGATAGACGTCCTGACTGAGACATTCTTGTGGTGGCACTACCTTTGCCATGTCTTTTCTGTCTATTGTTTTCTTTCTATTCCATGCTTGCATGCTCATCAAAGGAGACCTCTCATCCTCTCATCCTCCCATTCTCTCATCCTCACTCCCTCACTCCCTCACTTCCTCACTCCCTCGCTCCCTCTCTCCCTCTCTCCCTCTCTTTGCTCCTTTGCTGTCAAGACCAGGCTATCTTACCACCAAAGTGTATTTCATGTCCCGATAGGTCACCGGTTTTGCCACCATCATTTCCTTGCTTGTCTCTCTGTCCACTGTCTCCGTGCTGTCTATCGCCCACTATCTCTTTTTCTTTCATGTGAAAGTCCCGAAAAGACTATACCGATAGGAGGCTGCTCGAAGACACTCTCTTCGCTGCAGACAGCAGCGATGACGTGTGCCGTCTGTCGTGGAGGAGGGAGTGTCTATCGAGGACCGAATATGAAGCCCTCCTCTTTTTCTCTCTCTTCTCTCTTCTCTCTTCTCTCTTTTCTTCCTCATCTTCTCCCCGGTCTTCTTCCTGGTCTTCAAGGTAAGCTCTTCTTCCTCCTCCTCCTCCTCCTCCTCCTCCTCCTCCTCCTCCTCCTCCTCTTCCACCTTTACCCCTGCTCCAGCTACTCTCACTTTCACTCTCAGTCCTTCACTTCTGCTGTCTCTTGCCCTTCTTTCCCACTGCTCTCTCCCACTGCTCTTTCCCACTGCTCTCTCCCACTGCTCTTTCCCACTGCTCTCTCCCACTGCTCTCTCCACTCTTGTTCACCTCAGTCTCGTTCACCTGCACTTCTCGTATCTCTCTCACCCACTCACTCACCCAGCGCTCCCTTGTCTCTATTGCTTCTAGCTTTCTCTCTCTCTCCCCTTCTCTTCCTTTGTTTACTTTTGCTTTTGCTTTTGCTTTTGCTTTTGCTTGGACTTTTGCATCTATCACTGCTCCGACTCTGGCATTTGCCTAAGCTTCCGCTTTTGCTCTTGCTTGTGCTCTGGCTTTTGTTTTCGCTTTTGCTTTTGTTTGGACTTTTGCTTTTGCTTCTGCTCCGGCGTTGCTTTTGCTTTGGCTTCGACATCTGCTTTTGCTTCTCCATCTGCCTTTGCTATTGCTTTTGCTTTTGCTTGGACTTGCGCATCTATCACTGCTCTGACTCTGGCATTTGCTTAGGCCTCGGCTTCTGCTCTTGCTTCTGCTCTTGCTTTATTACACCTCTCTAAAAAAAAGAAAAAAGAAAAAAGAAAAAAAGAAAAAAAGAAAAGAAAAAAAGAAAAGAAAAAAAGAAAAAAGAACAAGAACAAGAAAAATACAATTCCCCACCCCCCAAAAAATAAGAAGGTCAAAAGCCGAACTTTTTTTCCCTTGTGGTTTTTTCTGGGGTACCATGGCTTGCAACCTGCCCGCGGTGTACCCTGCACAGTCTTTACTTTCTCAAGTAAGACTGACTGATGGCAAGCCAATCCACTTTCCTTTGTATGTATCGCTTCGAACCCCACACCTTAGTCAGCGTAGAACCAGCAAACGTCAATGTGAAAATGAAATAAAGAGTGAGGAGAGTGAGGATTGAACCAAACGATGAAAAGATGAAAATGTACAATAGCAAGAAAAGCCTTTGTCAGTAATATAATGAATGGGTTTGCACTTGGTGCTCGCACTGCATTGAAGGGACATAGTGATCGACGCGTATATCTGGCCCGGGCGATGCACAGCCTCGACGGCATCACATAGATCTTAACCCCGAGAGCACCTGTGCAACATTCACATCTACTCGCAATGAAGGGGCCCAGGGGCTGTTTTTTCTGGGAAACCCCATTTCTTTCTTTTTATTCTTCATCATAATCGAACCTTCGCCGCGACTCATTGACTTCATTGACTATGAGGAGTGCGTCAGATAGCCGGTTTCGTTGTTGCTGTTCTGTTGTGGTGGTAAAAGCAGGTCCATTGGCTGAGCCAGACGCGCTTTTTCACGTATTTTTTTGTATTCGATCTTCACCGCGAACCACCCCTGAGGGCTTTTTGTCATCGACTAGGGTGTGTCCTCGCTATTTTTCTTCAAACATTATTATGGTGATTTTCATGTGTCAGGCCGTCTTGATGTATTTGGTGAAACGGGTCTCTCCACGAAAGAATGATGGTAACAAGGCCTTGGCTCTGCATGGGCGTCAGGAAATGCTATACCAGTCCTCCGAACACATATCTAGGCACAGCGACGGATTGGCGGGTCAGATTTTTTTGGTACATTTCTACAAATGTGGACGAACAATGATGGAGAGGCGCCCATTTCTGGTGCTAGAATTGGAAGATCCTTGTTCTCTCCCTCTCTCTTCGCGCTCTTTGTAAGTGTGGATAAAAACGAAGCGGAGGATGTAGCTCCTGAGGATGTGACACCACATGGAAAGGTCTGTGGCTGTGTCGGTGCTGTGCCTATTTTGCCGACATTGGCTGTAAATTTCTTGTTTGCGGTGGTAGTACGAGTAAGTAGGAGACGTAATGGTGTAGAATATACAAGGCCACGTTGTACTAGCCAAAAGCTTAGCCAAGAGCCTAGCCACGCCGTAAGTCTACGATAGACAAGTCCTGGGAAACATTAAGACGCGAAGGGACTTTGTGTACTACAGAATGCAGAAAACAGTAGCAGTGGCTACATGTCAGGCAAGTGCCCGGAGACTGGACGACGTTAGGACTTTGTGCAAAAGAGGAAAAAAAAAAAAACTCGCTGACATTTTATTGTAGACGACATTGGCGGCGGGAGGGCTTCAAGGCTTTGTTGTTGACAGCATTGTCACTCTTGATGAAATACATCCCCTACGGTTGAAATGACAGCGTTTTGTTTTAGACACCGCTGCATCTCGAAGACAACGGCGTCTTGTTCTAGACAAAACTACGATTTCAGCCAACACGGACCATTTGCTTGGCCCTCTTGAGCATTGAAAAGCAGCGTGGGTATTCTCTGGTTCCGAGACCAAGATGGCTCGATCGGATATAGTCTACCTGACCTAGCTAACATCCCCATCTCCTTTCTCTCACTCTTTCATCATATCCATACAGCTACAATCAAGACCCTCTTACTTTTTATTCCAATCCATTAAGCAACTGCCATGTGAGGATGAACATGATTATATAGAATGGCAAAGGGACACGGATAATCAAGGGACAAAGTGACATTAAGCAAGAAGCATCTAAAAACAGCAGCATTGCAGCATTGTTTATCACAGATTCAGCTGTGCTAATATTTCTGCCTCATATTTGCCGCTGCACAATGCGTAGACCATGTGTGCTATTCTCTGTTGCGGGCGAACTAGCTAATTAGGAATGTTTTCATTATCCATATCACTCCATGTTCCTTTGCGTCAAGTTCGTTTACCCTTGAAGCCGATCCTATGTTTTTACTTATTTATTTTTTATTTTTTTATCTGATCCGCAAAAACGAGAGAAGAGGTGCAAGGTAGTCTCTAGACTAAAACTGCTTCGCCCAGTTCACACTTGACACTTGAATTAGCTGGACCTGGATCGAAAAAGGCTGTGCCCCTGACAATTGAAAGGGTGGACAATGTGCACATGAATTATATCAAGGGCAATGGCACTGCTGTTGATCAGCATATGGATTCGAGTTTATTGTCTTTTTTTTTTTTTTTTTTTTTTTTTTTTTTAGCTGCCTAAGTTGCAATATCCGCAGAATAATCGTTACTTCATTGTCATAAAAAAAAAAGTCGCGTCTTTTGATTCATATTATCTTGGTCCAAGAACAATATTTTATTACTGCGTCCACCAGATCTCTCCGCCTTTGATCTTGCGTACATGGCCAGAGACAGCCGATACCACGCCTTCCTCCTCCTGATCGTCGTCGGCACGTTCTAAGCTCTCCAGAATAGGTGTCTCTTTCTCTGTTTCGAGTAGGGCTTCAAAAGTAGTCGCTTGTCCTACAGACACTGCTTCGGGTCCATGTGCACCCTGTTGCTGAATATCCGCAACATGCTCGACATTAATCTCGACCGCCTGTATCACTCCAGATCCATCCTGGTCCTCATCCACTTCCTCTGTACGGATTTCATATTCCTCTTCTTCCTCATACTCTTCCTCCTCATCCTCATCCTCATCCTGCTCATATTCTTCTTCGTCTTCCTCCATTTCTGCTTGTCTTGCTTCCTCCTCCATCGACTTTCGGATCGCTTCCATTCGCCTCAACCGATCACGACCCAATGCGCCCATAAATCCGAGCATAATCGCCATAAGACTGTTCTGCTCCACTAGTCTGACCAGCTCCCAGCCATGCCGATCAGGAACAGCGGATCCTGGTTTCGGCATCTTGCACAACCATGTGTCCTTTGGAGAACTCTGTCCCACATTATTCTGTGAACTCGGCCACTCTGTGCTAGCACCTGTTCCAACAGTCGGACTCTGATGCCCAGCTGCCGAGGGCAAAGCCGCGGAACTGGTGCTGATTACCGAAAGTGGTGACACCCCTGCTTTTCCTGGAAGAGCATGGCCTTCTATTGGAATTCCGAGTCCCATAGTCGGTGGCGGAACGACTGGGATGGGTAAAGGTACGGGCTCTGCCTGCCCATTCGTCTGTGAAGGCTCCACCCCATCTTCATCTAAACCCTCGACTCCTAACAGGAGCTCCTTCAAGATTTGCAGTCCAATCGATTGCTCCAGTCCAGTGTGTTCATTCAACCGCACGGCGTTCTGTCCTTTGGCTTGCAGCAGACAATCCGTGAGCACGCTAGCCCATTCGTCCTTCTCTGCCGCAGTCGATGTTCCGAATAGGTAGCGCCTTCTAGTGCCGAGATCATTCAACAATGAAATCTGGAAAGTGTGCCTCATAAACTGTCGCTCGATCGCGATCGTATGCTTTGTCGGCAGATTTTGAAGGTCGTAGAACTGCTCCGGTGTTCCTTTCTCCGCAACGAGCTTTGGATGAATCGTCAACGTCTTCTTTCCTGGCACCGATCCTGTGATCCTGAACCTCTGGCTGCGATGGGATCCAAACTCCAGCACAGATGGTTCGCATTTCAAGTCCCTTCCACCAAGATGGATCGAAAAGTGAGGGTTTAATACCGGGATCGTAATGGTGATAGGATCCGATGGAATCTTCAGCGTCAGTCTTGGAGGCAGAATTGCTGGGGACATCATCACAGGCCATAGCTTACGCGCCACAGCAGGAGCTGAGTCAGGGTTCGTTGCATGGTCATCCAGCTTTTCAAAATCGATATCCAGTGGCTGATGACTGATGGACGAAAAGATGTTGTATAATGTGTCCCTTGGTACAATCCGCTGCTGATCCAGGAGTTGAAACATCTCGACAAAGGACTCCCTTGTGGGCGTTGGGAAAGTCGTCAGATCATCTAAATCCATTGTCAAATATTGCTGAAGTGAAGACGAGGTTGGGACAGAGAGAGTGGATTCCATGACGGGAGTTGAAGGTATTGTTGGAGTAGAGGGCTGCGAGCTAACTCGAGGTCGAACAAGGATTCCAACCTCCTCTCTATCCTTGACCAAAGTGGCGCCTTCGTTGTTGTGGAGCTGAGCATTGAGCACAATCATGGCGATGACCAGTTTGTGTGCGATCGACGCATCGAAGACCACGACATTGACATTGGCCTCATACCATCGTTTCGTGAACTCTTCCAACAGATAGTCCACACTGTTGACAGTCCGCTCCGAAGACCCCCCAGTACGCTGCGTACCGCTTGTTCTTTCCGGAAGACTGAGTCTGCCTAGCAACGTCCGCAATGCCTCATCCAAAAGCACTCCTGCGAACTGACACTGATCTAAGAAAGAGCGGTAGACATGTTTGTTGGCCGGATTTGAAAGGAAGAGTGCCAGCTGAGTTTTAGACAGTTCCGGTGTTTTGAACAAAAGATGTGCAACAGAGGCTGGATCCGGATGAAGAGCTCGTTTGTTGATAAACGTGTTGAGAGCACGCGTTGGATTCTGATCAAAGGTATGAATGAACTCTGCCAAGATCGGTGGGATCTTGCGGTTGCCCAACCCTCCTGCCTCGCCATTCTTTGGGTCGTATTTATCGCGCGTCAGACTGAGGCTGATTTTTTTGAGCTCAATGACATCCTTAACCTGAAAGCGACTGTCCAGCGTCGGATGCCCCTCTGACATATGCTTGGCGATTAACATAATGTCGTTGAACAAGAACAGGTACCGATCCTTGACTGTTGAGGTGTTGATGACCTGCAGAATCTTTCCGTGGTGAATACATTTTCGTGGTGGGTTCGTCAAGGACACTGGCTTCTTTTCCAGCACAGCAGAAGCCAGCTTGATCGAAGGAGGGTTGCTCATGGGTGCCTTCTTAGGCGGATCTGGATGTCGAATGAGCTTTTTTACACGCGGACGAGGTTTGTCGGGCAGTGTTGTTGGGGGCGGTGGGAGTGGTGGGAGCGGGAGATCTGCTGGATATAACATGACCTGCGGTCTAATTTCTGGCGACCGTGATTGAGGCATCTTGGGTGTCGAGTTCCCTGAGTTGGGCGATGGCGGAACAGGCGATAGCGGGTGGACGTTGTATTGGTCCTTGTTGCGAATAAATGGACGGGAGGCGGGAGAAGCACGTCCTGAATTCTGTCCGTGCTCGTTTGACTCCAGCGGATCTATTCGGGCAGTAATTCGAGTAGAGTAAGTAATGTAAGGTCAGCAGCAGCAACCAACGAGGCTAAAACGACCAATTGGATAGTAACCGGCGTAAGGGCTGCTTACCTGCCATAATGAACATGGGATGTAGTCTGCTTTTCAAAGAAGGCGCCGGTGCGTTCATTGAGTTTCTCGCTGTTGCTACGTCTGTCTCGAGCTCAACCTGACCAGCAACCTCATGCTCATAATCAATCTGCCATTGCTGTTGCTGATTGTCTTCAAAGGCATCAAGATCACTCTCTCGCAGCTCGCTCTCCGAATCGCTGAGCAGATCCTGTCCAACGTGCTTTATCCAGTTCCTTGCATGTTCAGACGCAGGTGATCCGAAGACGGGCGAGTGCGACAGACTGCTGCTGAGAGTGCTATTGCTGGTTTTCCTGCCCGGCGGCCGGTGGATGTGCGCGTGAGGACTCGGGGATAGAAAGTGACGGGGTTTGACATCCTTGGGCGGACGTTGTCTCTGAGTTTTGGAGATCAGGACTGAGGGGCCAGCGGTTGCGACGGGTTGCTTCTTGAGCAAGGCCTGGAAGCTGCGCTCGATCTCGGATGTGTTGAACTGGAGGAGTGTGCGATCGGATGCTCCGTTGCGGTTACCGTTCATCTGCAGTTGACTGTCGCTCAGGCGGTTGGTGACGGGACTTGGACTAGGGCTGTACGAGGGTGGTGTCTCAAAGGATGATCGCAATTGTTTTGGAGATACAGGCTGCTGTGTCCTGGAAGATAAATCTTGGAGATCGGCAACAGTTCTCGTGCTGGCGCCGATGTTGGCATGGATGCTACCCCTGGTATTCATGGCGGCGGCGTCTACGTGGAATTGGGCCTGAGACGGAGACTGTGGCAGGGGTTCAGAGTGGTAGGGTTGGGTGCGTGTGTGAGTCCGTGGCGAGGTAGGGGTCGTTGTAGATGTGGAGAGTGTGAAGGGCGAGGACGACCTTGAGGGGGGCTGCTGCTGTTGCTGCTGCCGAGGAATATGGCTCATCTCTTGGTTTCTTTCGCAGTGCGCCTCCTGCGGGATGAGAAAAAAGGCGGATGGGAGTGGTTGATGGAAAGATGAAAGAAAGGTGTATGCAAGGAAAGGTTGGAGAATGAACGAATGGAGGGAAAAGTGCGAAAAATAACAATAAGGTTTGTTAATAACGGATGCAGCTGAAAAAATAGATTTGATGTTCTGTTAGTTAGTCCAAGGTCCAGTTGCAGAGGGCAAGACCAAAAGCCCAGCCAGTTCCATACCCCATATGGAGAATGGGCTATGGACGGTAAACAAATGTCAAATGTGTGCTGTGTATTTTTATTCTATAAGAAAAAGGTCCGTCGATGAACATCCAATATTGCCGTCCTCCATGCACTGAAAACAACAAAATCGCTCTCTCCCCAGGTCTCCTTAGTACTTGAGCGAAGCATTGGCTCTGTTGGCCAACGCCATCTTATGCAACTGATTCTTCTTCGCCAGTGCTCCACTGTTTCCGTTCACAACCGCCAAGAATTCGCTAGCCAGTCGATCCTTGAACTTCTTCTCGCCCCTGCGCTTGTCGCTCGCCTCCAGGATCCACACAATCGCCTTTCTGCGCCTCTGTCGCTCCGTCATCGGACTAGGGACCTGCAGCACCTTCGATCCCTTCTTGATCGCCGTCAGCTTCAGAATTGGGCTCGCCAACTCGAGTGCATCCAGAACCACCAGATAAGGGTCCGACTGCGTCCTGGTCCTGATTTCCAACAAGGCGTCTGCCACAAATCGCTCAGCGCGTGCCTTCTTGCCGTCCTTCATGATCGTGTTGACCAATTGCTTCAAAATTGGGTTGTTGTTCAACGATCGTACTTGCTCAGCCGAGACAGGGACAAATTCGGCAAATGAAGATCCATCCCGCTCTTCCCTCTCCTCTTCCTCAGGTTGCTGCTGCTCTGATGGTGTTGCCTCTAATCCTGGTGCTGTTGAAGTTGCTGGCGTTGAAGATGTCTTCTTATCGCCACTGTTCTGAGTCGAAGTAGCCATGGGTGGTGGCAATGGTGTTGAGGGTGATGTAGCAGCATTGGAGGAGGCGGTAATGGCGTTAATATGGGTGCCCATATGGAACGAGGCGATCGACCACCTGCTTGAGGCGGCCGCTGCTGCTGCTGGAATCCGTGCCTGCTGTGTCCAGCGTTGAGCAGTAGACATGCCTCCCAGGCGTGCAAAGTTACGGAGCATTGCGAGTGTCGTTGCCTTGGCCGGAATCAATCGAACAGGAGGGCGGAGGAAAGGATACAAAAAAGGTCTTTGCCGTGGGAGGAGGCGAGAGTGGAGAAGAATGTGTCCTGAGCTGATTGATCGCCTTTGGGTTGCGTTCGTCGCAGCCAGGCGCTTTGCCGGGGGGTAAACCAAGCCACATGTTGATACTCGCTCGCCTGGCGTTTGGTCCAGGAACAGTCCACGAACGACCCTTGAACTCAATTCGCATTCAAAGAAGCAGACGCATACAAAAGAAGCGGAGATTTGTAAAAATACAGTGCAGGTCTATGCATGGTAATTAATGATAATAAAATACAGCTGCTTGCCGTTCAACCCTCAATATCCATGTCGAGGTCAACATCTTGTTCGTTGTCATAATACTCGTTTGTGTGATCCCGCCCTCGCTGCTTTTCCTTCTCTTCCTTGCCCTTTGCAGAATCCGCCATCAATTCTGCTTCCTCCTCGTCATTCATCTCCAGAAACCCCTGGATATCCGGTGGGATTTCCTGCATTTGAACACTTGGCGCACCATTCAGGAACCGCAAATGCTCCAGGACTTTGATTCGTAGATTTCTGATATACTGGCGTGTGTTCATGTTCTCGACCTTGCCCGACAGATGTGGGTGGAGCTTATAATCAGGCGCGAAATAGTCAATGTACTCATTGTATGGAAGATCGTTTGAGACTTCATGATCGACCAGGATAGAAGTCTCATACGCCCAGCACCGAGCTACGTTGCGAATTGTGTATCCGCCTCCTCCGAGGACCAGCAACGGCAACTTGAAGTCCTTAATAAATCTGACACACTCCCCATGCGCCTTGATGGACAAGTTGAAACATCCCAATCGATCACACCCCAACGAATCCGCCCCGCACTGCAATACGATCGCCGATGGCCTGAAAGAATTGATAACCGCCTCCATGACCGACTTGAATAAGTATATGTACGACTCATCATCGATGCCATCCTTCAAGGGCACATTCAATGAGTAGTGTTTCCCGATACCGCTTCCGACTTCATCAATATCTCCTGTTCCAGGGAAAAAGTCGCCATTGTACTTGTGGAAAGAAACGGTCATGACCCGGTCTGTCGTATAAAATGCCTCCTGAACGCCGTCTCCATGATGGATGTCGATATCCACATACAATACCCGAGGGTATCGCCTGTTGCGTATTAGAAAGAATATATGTTCTCAGTTAGATCGACGTTACCGCCACGAACTACAAGTAATTGGCGATAGTAACAGTGTAGATATGAGTACTCACGTCAACAGCTCAAAGATCCCAAGGACAATATCGTTGACATAGCAGAAGCCAGATGCCTCGACTCGTTTCGCATGGTGAAGGCCTCCTGACCAGTTGATGCTTATATCCACAGATCCGTTGGTCAGCTTGCGTGCTGCGTCGATGGTTGCTCCTGAATAGATCTTACAAAAGTCGAACATGCCGTCAAACACAGGGCAGTCGTCTCCAACGTTGTATCGACTGAATAGCTTGCTGAAATTGTTCATGTTCTCCGGTGTCACTCTAGACGAGTCGAAGGCGATAAAGCATACTTGTCAGTTTTGTTCGTTTGTACACCTTGGGATCAATTGCTGATACAACCATCACATACTTCTTGAGAAAGTCGATGTAATCTGCCGAGTGGAAGCTCATAATCTCTTCCTCTGTTGCTATGCGAGGCTCGAACATGTCCAACTTTTGATTCAGGCCATACGAGATCACCAGGTGGTTGGTCAACGTCAGTCGATGCGGTTTCATAGGATGTCGCTCCTATTACAGATTATTAATACAAAGTCCTTTTAGATAAAGTATTCGGGTAAGGAAGGCGTCTCCTGAATAACGGCGTTCGACAAACTGCATACCCCGTAGTGGTAGTTGCCGACTTCCTCTCTGTGAAAATATGCGACGATGTCATTCGAATGATTGCCTATGCGCTTCGTTGCCATTGTGCTTCGAGTCGCCGGCAGTGAGTTGGACCTCGTGGAGAAGGTGGAGGTGGCAGAGTCCGGCTCATAGTTGACAACTGTCCTTCTGGACATTTGCTTGTTTCAATAGTAGGTTTTCAATGGATGGCACCTGAGGGTAGTGTTGTGCTGGTGCCCGACGCTGTTGGGGATGCTTCACTTAGCAGAGTAGGATTACGGGAATGAGAGGACAAGGCATGATGAACGAAGTGAATTTTGTGCGTGTGTTTCATTTATTTGTCTCCCTCCGTTTTTGGCCCAACATCTGGAATAAAATCTTATTGGCCGTCCACTAACTTAAACGCGCGAGCAAATGGTAATAAATCCAAGAAGACGGAAGCAGCTCCAGAATCGCGCGCTGAACAATTTCTCCCTTTGCCAAAGTATCGTTTAACATCACGAACGTATGAGGTAGCGGGAACTGGACATGTTTTTCTTGTCCAACGTCGAGGAGGGCAGTAGTGGAGTTTAGCGAAAGGTTCTACAGTTCACAGCACAGCTAGAAGACCGTAGTGCCGCTAAAAGGCATGGTAACGCGAAGCCCCCAATCTTGCTGGTTTCATGAAACCAGCGGATATCCAGCCTTACAATCACTGCAAGATATTTACATTGAAGACGTAAATAAGCGGCTCTTTTAAACGTGCTCGAACAGCACAGCAAACTTCAGTTGCTTATATAGTAAATGGTTGGGGAAGCATATGTAGCACAGACGTTTGGCTGGGTCCAAGTCTAAATGGACCTGACCCAAACGTAGAGTTCAGGGACCCCCCTTGACCTAGAACTGTAATATTGCTTGTGAGAATAAAGCTCGAGAACGCCTAATGTTCTTTTTATGCTTTTTTTATGAAGGTCCTTTGCATTTACTGTAAAACTGGACGCACTGCTGTCGCTGTCGCTATCTTTTTTTTCCCCAAGCTACTCCTCGTTCTAGTGCCGCCAACGCCACTATCGCCTCCAGTGAACAGGCACTGGAGCCATCTTCAAGCTCTCGACATCCAGAACCGATGTTACAGAGCTTTCCAAAGTGAAATGAGGGTGTTCTAACGGTCCCGTATTCTATATTCCATTTGATGCATCTATCATTCTAACATGCTCGCAATATAATTTTGCGTTGTAGGGCTGTAAGACATTCGAACGACGTTTCTCTCATAGACAACGCTAGTAGCCCGTTTGTGTGCCATCGAGTTTTCTTCACAGCACTGCCCTATAGATTTCGACATGCTCCCAATCAATAGGCCACCTTGAGATTTTTATACTGTAGCTGGACAATGATTGCCTCTTATAGAGGCGTTGGCAATTATTTTACAGGGCGAATAGGATGTAGATCTGTAATGAACAATGCCTGCTTCATCGATCTGCCAGCATGGAGGGCGAAATCGAACATTCATATCCTGGATAGCGCCCATGCCGAATAGAAAGGACGATTGATGCATACATAGAGTACATGGACGTACCCTTTAAAGTATTTGCTCTCACGCAGTTTACCCTAGACTACTTTTGAGGACATAGCATCAGCAAAGGGACTCAAAGGTAGACGAAATTGCTTTGCCTTCATCTCTCTTTCGCAAACAAGTGGAGAGTTGTTGTTCAAGGTGCCTCCTGATGTCTCCATGATTCCTACAAATCGATGACAGCGGTGACAGTAGCAGTGACAGCGACTCCAAGGCTAGGGCCGACTGTCACTGTGCGTTTCTTCTCCCCCCCTTCCCTGTTGTTTCCATTCTCCACATTTTGCACCCAAGTCGCGTTCAGTCTCCCAACTCTCATTTCGCTAGTGTCTTCATTAGATCCTTCAAAAGCAATAAATAAACAGCTTCTTGTGAATGGGTTTTCTTTCTTTCATGCAGTCAGCACAACGGTACAACAAAATACCAATCCCAATGATATCCCAAGAGAGTAGTGTTGCACGAGATGGAGGCGGGTAGGAAATCGGGGTCAGCATCGGCGCACAAAGTGTTCAAATATAATGTGCAATCTACTTTTTTTTTTTTTTATCTTTCTCTTCTTCTACCACCAAACCCATTTCACTTCACTTCGCTTCCTCATTCACCCCCTTCAAAGCACCATGTCTTATGTCAAAGTAGGCTGTCTCCTTGCCGGAGCCTATGGCTCGTACGTTGGTGCCATGCCCCCGAAACCCTCACGCTCAGTCCCCAGTCAAAAAGAGGACAAGGTCATTGAGGAGAACGGACCCTATAAAATCGATACTATCCGTGTTCCCATGGCCGTCATCGCCGTCACTACGACTCAGACCGCATTGTACTTGTACCTGATAACCTATGGCCCACGTCTGGCTGCCGCGGCCAACCCTCCCATGGACAGACATTTATTGAGCGCGATTCTACAGCTGCAAGAGCTTAAACCCTGGCACTTGGTTGCCGCTGGGACGTCGATCTTTGGGGCCGTCCTTAGAAAGTGGTCCTTCATTGCATTGGATCGCTTCTTTACAGTGAGTTTACACATTTCCTTCCTCTTCCATTACGTTTTGGATGGCCAATGTGAAAAGCAATACGCACTTAACATCTTATCTATTATCGGAAATGATAGTTCCATTTGTCGATCCGCTCAGGACACAGACTGATCGGCACCGGTCCATATACGTTCCTCCGTCATCCATCCTACAGCGGTGGGATCATGTGCGGTGCAGGCGCCTACCTTCTACTCCTTCACCAGGGTCTCTGGGACGTCTCAGTGGCCTATCTCGGCCAGAGTAAGTGGTTCCCTTTTGATCTAAACAACTCCCCATCCTTCCTGGGTATCCCTGGCGGCATCTTGATCACCGGCATCCTCACCGGCCTCATGACCCGTGCACTCGTTGAACGTGTCAAGAACGAAGAGATCATGCTGAGCAAACATTTTGGAAAGGAGTGGGATGTCTACGCAAGCAAGCGCTGGCGCTTTATTCCGTTTATCTATTGAGAGTAGTGCACTAAACGAAATAAAGTACCGTTTCGGTTTTCCCATCCTGTAATGCAATGCAATGCAACGGCTTCTTTTCCCCCCCCCCCCCCTCTTTGTGTGCGTGAGCCCTTTTGAACGTTGCACAGCTACTGCACTGTTTGCCGTAAACCCAGTCGAAACAACGGGCACTGGAAATCCCTTTGGTCTCCTTTCGTCATGAAGATGAATGATTATCTACGAGTCTCTTGGATTTTTATTTCAAGTGAGGCTAATAGCAAAAAAAAAGAAAAAGAAAAAAAGAAAAGAAAGACGATGATAGAAGGAAATAGGAACAAAGGAAATGAAGCAAAGGAATGGAATGCAAAAAAAAAAAGAAAGCTGCATGGTTCTCAAGCAATGGTGGCTAAGGTGGTGCTGTATGACTGAACCTAGAAGGTAGCGACAGCAACACCGTCCTTCTCCTGGACGTTAATAACCTCGTCCTTCTTCCCTTCCTCAGTAACGGCAGCGGCGGAAGACTTCTTGGCCTTCTTCTTCTTCTTCTTCTTCTTCTCGCCATTTGCCTCCTTGTTATCGTCCTCAACGGACTCGGCCGCCTCGGCATTTTCAGTCTCCTCGGGCGCACTACCACCGTCTGTGCCATTCGTACCATTCGCGCTACTCGTTCCGTTTGTGCCGTTGCTACTGTTGCTGACCTTGTGGGCCTCGCTCAACTCCTTCTCCAATTCGGCGACACGGGCAGAAAGAGTTGTCTGACCTGCCTCGACCGTCTTCTTGGATTCAATTGTGGCAGGCAACTCGGCGTTCAAGGCATCCTTCTCCTTCTGAAGTGCAGAGACAGTCTCGTTTTTCTTGGCGGCTTCCGATACCAAGGCCTCCTTCTCTTTGAGCAGGGACTCCAAATTGGCAGTCTTGGCGGCAATAGCAACTGCATATTCCTCCTTCTCCTTGGTCAGCAATGCATGCTCCTTCTTGATGGCCTCGTTAGATGCGGTGGTCGCGGCCAAATCAGCGACAAGGGTTTCCTTCTCAGAGATGATGACCTTATGGCTGGACTCCTTAGCAGCGACCTCCTGTTGCAACTCCTCAATGCGCTTCTGAAGAGCGTCTAACTGCTCCTCAGCGCCCTTGGTGTTCTCGGATGAGCGCTCAGTCAGCTCGACAATACGGGCGTTTAAGGTCTTTTGCTTCTCAACAAGGATGGCGATCTGGCCGTTGGAGGTCTCTAATTCCTTGGTCAAGTGGGCGAACTGCTCCTGTTGAGTGTTTAAAGTGGCGGCATGTGTGCTCTGGAGACCCACAATCTTGGTCTCCAACGACTTGACCTCGCTCTGGGCCTTGGTGAGCTCAGCCTCGGTAGCAGACAGCTTCTTGTTGGCGGTAGAGAGCTCAGTAACCTTGGCGGATAGATCGGAATCCTTGGTGGAAAGGGCGGCGGCGTGTTCCTGGTGCTTGGCAGAAAGGGTCGTGTGTTCTTCTTGGCTCTTGATTAACTCTCCCTTGAGCTTCTTGACCTCTTCCTCGATACGCTTAATCGCAGCATCCTTCTCGGTAACCTTGGCCGACTCTTGAGAGAGCTGGTTGCGGAGCATGTCGATTTCCTCAATCAACGAGTGCTTCTCGCCCTCGAAAGTCTCTGCCTGGCTGTGGGAGACTTCCTCGGCATGGCTGACAGCCTCGGCATATTGTTCGACCTGCAATTTGGAGTTCTCGAGCTCGTTCTCCAGGGATCTGTAGTCAGTCTCGAGCGAAGAAATCCTACTATCTTTCTCTGACAAAATCACGGTGCACTTGTGGTGGAACTCATTGCGCTCTCTCATCGCAGCTTCGGCGCGGCGTTCGGCATCGATCGAAGTGCGAGACATCTGGTTAAGGTCATTCTCGGCACGGTTGAGCTGCTGCGTCAAGTCGCGATTAATCCCGTCTAAACGATCCAGCTGGGCGACGAGATGAGCACGGTTCTGCTGGAGATCCTGAATCTGACGCTCCAGCTCGGCGACAGCATTCGACTTTTCCGACGCCTGCTGCGCCTGTTCCAAAGCGGCCTTGGCTTTGTCCTTCTCGATTGCCAACTGTTTCACCAAAAGAGAGTTAGTATAGTTGAGGGACTCGACCTTGGCATCAATGGATTGGGCGCGGCTCTCGGTTTTCTTGGCTGCCTTGACAACCTCGGCATTGGTCATCAACTCTTGCTGCAGATCCTGAACCTGAGCCTTGGCCTTGTCCGTCTGAGCATGAGCAGCGGTGACCTCCTGTTTCTTGGCAGCAATCTCCCTTTCCTTAGCGGCGATCTCCTGTTCTTTAGCAGCGATCTCCTGTTCTTTAGCAGCGATCTCCTGCTCCTTAGTGTTCAAAATGGCTTGAAGAAGCTCCAATTCGTGCTTGGGAACAGTGTTCTGAGCGCCAGGAGTGGGTTCTACAGCTTTGACGACAGATTCCTCGACTTTGGCAGGTTTGGATTCAACAGCCTTGGTCGATTCGCGAGTCTTAATAGGCTCAGCAACGACGACTGATTCAGAGGATTGGAAGGATTCCTTCTTGGCCTTCTTGACTGAAGACTTGGGATTCTCGACCTTGGTCCCATGGATCTGGACAGTAGCGGTAACAGGCGCGACGACAGGGCTCGCGACCTTGGCAGGAGCGGGAACAGGAGCAGCTTCCTTGGCAGGAGCGGGAACAGGAGCAGCTTCCTTGGCAGGAGCGGGAACAGGAGCAGCTTCCTTGGCAGGAGCGGAAACAGGGGCAGCTTCCTTGGCGGGAGCGGGAACAGGGACAGCTTTCTTGGCCTCCTTCTTGGCTTCCTTCTTAGCCTCCTTCTTGGTCACCGTCTTGACAGGGGTAGCGTTAAGAAGGTCGAAAGGATTGGAAGAGACAACCCTCTCGTCAACGGCATCCGTAGTGGCAGGTTCATTCTCCTGAGCGTCAGCAGCCTTCTTTGGACGCGCAGCTTGGACAGGCCTACGGGCAGAGAGATGAGTGGAAGATTGGTCAGTTGGCTCCATCTTGCGTTTGCGTGATTAAGGTTCTGGCTACCACGCCAAAGCGAAAAAAAACGAAATAACGAATGGAATGGGCTCCGTGCAGCACATCATCCCATTATTCTGTTCTTCTGTGGAACAATGGCTGCCTGGTGAGAATCCACTTGCTAACAGCAACACTAGTTCCGACTTCAATGACCATGTTTGCCACTGTCGAGTAAAACGTGCTGCTGATCCAAATTAGGGTCGCATTGGATCTCTACTGATGTTTGTTTTGTGGAGAAGCGGGAAGAAAGAACATTGGAAATCGAAGAGTCCAATACAGAGAAAAGCAATGGCAAACACAAAAGGAGGAGAATGGGAAGGGCCGAACGGAGGGTCGAACGGAGGGGCGACAGCTTACTTTTTCTTTGCCTGCTTGTTGCTTCCACGCTTGGCCTCGAGCTCATGTTCTTCCAAGAGCTCCCTCTGTGCTTGCTCAGCCAAAATAGCGCGCTGCTGACGGGCCTGCGGCTCTACCACATTCTGGTAGACGTATATGGCTCCAGCTCCGGCCACAACGACTGCGACAGTAACCGTGGTGGGGTTGACAAACTCCATGGTAGCGATTTGGACGATGATGACCGAGAAGTGTGATCAAGCAAGATCCGAAACAGCAAAAACACGCAGAGACGAATCGATCTATTTCCAAGCAAAAGGCAGAATCTGTTAGATCACTGTCCCGAGATTACTTCAGACAAGTCCAAAGGTCGGGTTGAATCGCGAACTGACAAAAGAGGCGAGATTGTAGTCAAGGTGGTGACGAATGGGCGATGAGGACTGATCAGGTCGCTTTTTTTTTTTCCCAGGACGATCAGGAGTATGCACTGAAGCGTGGAAAACTATACCTGGAGATGTACTTTTTCTTGATATCCTCTTGTTTTTCAAGGAAAGCAGTGGGGATGGGGACAGGGCAATGGCCGATGCGGGTGGGGAGGGAAAGAAGAGAGGAGGAACAAGAGGCGGGGCCACCGAGCGTCGAAGATATACATAGCAAGGCGAACAAAGAACACTCGACTGTGGTATGAGAAGCCTAAGGAAAAGTCGTTCTGAGCTTGGACGCCGTTCATTGGCTGGGTGTATCACGCGAACCGCATCCCAGCGAGTGTTGTTATACCGCCCCCACGGGACAGCTCCCTTCTCCAGCTTGTACTACACGTCCCTACGCATCTCCCCAAAACAGCTGTGCTTTATCTGTAAAGCCTCCCAGTGGGCCCGGGTGTATGTCGCCACGACCACAACAGGGCTGGACGAGTGCACGGGATGACCCACGGGGAGCAAAAGGGCCTCCTCGTCTCTAGTGTCGCCATCGCTCAACGGCCCCACAAGTCACGCTGTTAGTACGTGGAGTAAAGCACGGGTGTCAATCTGCCAGCCCAGGCTTCTTCGCCTACCCCACAAAATCAATTGTCAGTGCGCTTGACCACCACTTTCACCCTGGACTACAGAGGTCAGTGCGAAGACCCCTTTCATTGGACGAGAAATGCTGTGCTTGACCCCTGCTTACATACTCAAAGTTGGGTCATGCTGGAAACCCTCCCCTCCTCCTCACCTCGATCCTATTCAGAAGATTGCAGGGATAGAGCGTTGCTGGGGTCCATCAAACTCACAATGCCCCGAACGACCGTCCCGAAGCACGGTTTTCGTATTACATAGTATTGCTGCTTTGCATGGAGCTGTGTTTTCAGACAATAGTTTTTTTTTTAAGCTGCAGGCAACAAGATCAGTATTCGGAATCGCATACAGGATCAGGATCGTTGGATGAATTTATAACACATGCATGGCAGCATACAAATGGACGCTGCAACTCAATCACACGCATACTCCAGTACCGTTGGGAGTCTCGTCGGTACAGCCCGTGTTTTTTTTCTGCCTATCTTGTCCTTCTAACACTCTTTTGTTCCATTTTTTTATACGCTCTCGCCCAAGTACATTTCCATACACCCATATACTACCAATATACCCTATAATAATGATCTTGACAAGGAATAGCAGTCAACGGAAGATTTTCCACCCCCTCAACACCATTCTCATCCTTAGTAGTCAGTTTCTGATGGGTCTCTTGCTCGTCCTCTCGCTCGGCTCGTCTCCCTCCTCGAGACATGAATCCTTCTCATCCGGGGGGTTGCCTGGATCATCACGCTCTACTTACATTGCTATGGCAGATGCTGCCTCTGTATTTGACTCTCTCAACTTTTTCGCGGGAGCTCACAGGAAAGCAGGTTCTATAGTATTTGATGGCGTGTATACTTTGGCCACCAAAAAGGAAGGACAAGGACCAGAAGGAGCCAATAAGGATAACAACATGATCGTTGCGATACAGGACCAGCAGCAACACGCCATAGTTCAGCATCGTGGAACAAGTAGAGACATGGGCCAGTGGGACTTGGTCGGCTTGTCGGGTGTGAGTGCCATGCACGGAACCCTCATCCCTAACACCAACAGAATTGTGTTTCTGGAAAAGGTTCAGAAATCATCAAACGCTTATTTGCCAGACGACACCAGTAAGTATTCATGGTCAGTCGAATACGACATTGGCGAGGCGACCTTCAGGTCTCTGCACACAAAGACCAATTTGTTTTGCTCAGCAGGAGGGTATCGTCCAGATGGCGTAAGTCTTTACCAGATTAAAATGCGCGCTTCCTTTTTTTTTTTTTTTTGAGATATTAACACATAGATTTCCTCATTCCCAGACAATCATTTCTCTGGGCGGAGCCGAGGCACAAGCAGATATTGCAAAAGGATGGAACTCATTGCGCTTCCTATCCGCCTGCAGCAACGCTACCACATCGAAATGCGACTGGGATATTCGCGACGATATCACACTCAAGGCCGGACGCTGGTACCCGACTGTCGAGGCCCTCGCAGACGGCCGGCTCTTCATTATTGGTGGTTCAAGCCGGGGTGTATCCATGAACTCTGAGGAGGTCGGTGTCCCCTCCTGGGAGCTGTACCCGCCCCTGCCCTCCAACCCGACTCACTTTCCATTTCTGTTAGAGACCCTACCTTACAATCTGTATCCTGTACGTTTTTATTAATCCGAACATGAATGGCGAGCTCTTTTGATATCACAACGTGTCGCTAACCTACTACATCCGAATATTTTACAGATGGTACATTTGATGCCAGATGGGAACCTATTTATCTTTGCCAACACGAGAGCTGTCCTCTTCTCCACTAAGACGTGGTCTATCATAAAGAACTACCCCGAGCTCCCAGGACCTCCGCGCAATTATCCGCTTTCCGGCGGAAGCATCCTTCTTCCTCTTCGACCCGAAAACAATTATGAACCTGAAGTGCTGATTTGTGGTGGAGCAACCGACTTTAGTTCTCGTGCGAAGGGGCAGGATCAATGCGGACGCATCAAACCTTTGAGTGAAGACCCTGACTGGATTATGGAAGACATGCCATTTGGAAGAATGATGCCTGATCTTGTTATTGTCCCAGACGGATCGGTCCTCATATTTAACGGCGCCAACAAGGGCACTGCAGGATATGGCCGCGCGAAGGAGCCTGTTTTGCAGCCCCTCAGGTATCAGCCCTGGGATAGTGATGAGACCAAGCAGGCAAACACCCGTTTTATGGCCCAGAGCCCTAGCTACATTCCTCGGCTGTACCACTCGATTGCGATGCCCGTCTTGGACGGTCGAGTCCTAGTCACGGGCTCTAACCCGAATGCCAACTCGATGGACTGGGGCGAGTTCCCTGTCGAGTTCCGTGTCGAGATGTTCTCTCCTGGATACCTCTTTGCAGACGTACCACGCCCGCTTCTGAAGGCCGAGACCACCATTGGAAGGACGATCCATCAACCCAGCGCACTGACAGTCCTGGAAGTGCAAGTAGCCAAGCAGAGTCCAGAGCGTGGGCAGGGTGACGGAGATACGAACGAGAACGTGATTTCGTACGATACCGAGTTTGAAATTGAAGTCGAATTCTACGCAAGCGTCATGACGGAGAGCCAGGTGGTCACGCCAAAGGGTAACCCTGGTAACTATACACCGTCGAGAGTTCAGGTCAGCTTACTGAATGGTGGATTTTCAACTCACTCGACCCATATGAGCCATCGCTTGGTTGGACTGGAAATTGTTGGTTATAAGCGGACACCTGGAGCTCTTGACCGATTGAAAGTTAAGGGACCCAAGAATAGTGCGCTGGCACCCCCTGGCTGGTATCAGATGACGGTTGTCGAGAATGGTGTGCCCAGTGAGGGTACCTGGATCCGTATTCTTCAGTAGTAAGATATAGCTATAATAAACGCATCATAGATATCAAGACTTTTGATCGTTTGCAGGCGGCCTGAGGTCGACAGTATCTCGGATCCGTATGAAAAGCATCCACATCTACTTGGGAGCATTGTATTGTTGTGCCAGTTCTAACGTGACAGAAAAATACACCAGTGCGTCAATGATGAGAGACAGACTCCATTAAGCACCAAAGAAAACAATATGAAGCCGACACGATGCCTATGATATCTGGCAATTTGCTGATGACTTTTTTCCAGAATGATTAGACGTCGATCAGGTCATCAAGCATTCTATTCTCGCAAGCGGGATATCGGTGGAAAGTCTCGCGCTTCATTGAATATATTCTCAGTTGCCCCAGGACCACATTCAGAGCTGCGGAAGGCAGTGGGAATGCAGGCGACAGACTTATCCAAGGCTGGAATAATCACCTACCAAAAATCATGCTGTCGTGGTGAACGAACATCAATACAAGAATACAAGGAAATAAGGATATAGACCACCGACGCCGGTTCCTACTGCCAAGACGCGCGGCATGAAAAGGTTTGCAGAGATCTGACGTATTCTATTGAGAAAAATAAAGTCTGGTTGGTGAGGATGCGAAATGAAGAATGAGAAGAGATGGGGAACGGATGAGGAGGATATACCTGAGTATCGCACCTCACTTGGACGGCAGCATCCGTCCCCGCGCATCATCAATTGCCTGTGGTCGCACAGCATTTTTTTTAGCTGTAGCAAATACGGGCACGGTATTCACATCCATCATGCATTGACGAGCCTGCTCTTGATTCGCAGAACGCACTATGTTCATAAAGTAGCGATGCCGAAGAGAGTGCAAAAGAACGTCATATCATTACTGAGGTGTGCATCGTTATGCTCTGAATTGGGAGCAACTTTATTTGATAGCGACGATTGTAAAAGCCTTCGATGTCGCGGCCTCCTACGCGAGAGCTTAACCCCGGGAACGACGATATATCGCGAGAAGGGCCTTGTTCAATGGGCACTTCGGTCTTTTTGAGAGACCAGATCTGGCAATTTGTGGTCTGGTAAACGGAAATACGCCGGCTTGTCCAGAGGTATTTCTTTGTTATGCCCAATGCTCCATATCTGAACTGCTTTGAGGCAATAAAGCCGCTGCGGCAACTGTGGACTAAAAGGAATCCTGCCGCCATGGTGCCCACTATCGCATTGCCACCAAAGCGACAAACAAGGACGAGACAGCCCCTTAAACACTCCGCACCTTGCGCCGCTGCTTCATCCTTTTTCTTTTTGCCTCCTTCATCCACTCTCACCCATCCTTCACAATCTCATATAACCAACCATGCCCGTGATTCTCGTTTCCTCAGACAACCAAGAGTTCAAGGTCGACAAGGAGGTCGCCGAGCGTTCGATCCTGATCAAGAACATGCTTGAGGATGTTGGTGAGACGGACTCCCCCATTCCCTTGCCTAATGTCACTGCCGCAGTCCTGACCAAGGTGATCGAGTACTGCGAGCACCACCGCAATGACCCCGTCCAGGTCCCCGACGAGACTGACGATCCTCGCAAGCGCTCGAACGATATCGAGGAGTGGGATATGAAGTTCATGCAGGTGGACCAGGAGATGCTGTTCGAGATTATTCTTGCCGCCAACTACCTCGATATTAAGCCATTGCTCGACGTCGGATGC
This sequence comes from Gamsiella multidivaricata, assembly GCF_025024155.1. Lineage (NCBI taxonomy): Eukaryota > Fungi > Mortierellomycota > Mortierellomycetes > Mortierellales > Mortierellaceae > Gamsiella > Gamsiella multidivaricata. The sequence continues at coordinate 142,208 of NW_026251726.1, forward strand.
AAGACCGTTGCCAACATCATCAAGGGCAAGACCCCCGAGGAGATTCGCAAGGCTTTCAACATTGTCAACGACTTCACGCCCGAGGAAGAGGCCCAGATTAAGAAGGAGAACGAGTGGGCTGAGGACCGCTAAATGTATCACGAACACTCCTGGATGTCTTTTGTCTTCTTGTCGACAGGTCTGCTTGCCATAAGACCTTGCCTTAGGATGCAGCCAGTCAGTCATGCGAGAGAAGGCACCGGATGAATGGATTCTGGAATATTAATGATCGACACCAGCTTTCACCTTTCTTACGCGCGTCCTGCGCTTGAAGGAATTTTTTTTTTGACTCACCTCACCTCTTTATCTTCAACAAAGCAATAAAACGCTACAGAATACCACACTCGCTAGCTGGCCAAAATACGCGCATTATGTCAATGGATATAGCGATGGCCGCAGAATGCTTTCTTGCTTGCCTTTTTTTTATTGACGCCAGATTCCCCCCAGGCGTGCAGGCGTGCCAAAGGCAGCATTGTCCAAGCCTAACGCGCAGAGACAAAGCTTTTTTTTATTGACGCCAGATCCCCCCAGGCGTGCAGGCGTGCCACAGAACGCGCAGAGACAAAGCTTAGTTGCTGGACCTCCTGTCCAAATGCATCATGTGATATCTCGCGCTATCAATTTGCTTGGCACTGAGGCACTGAGGCCTCTTTCCCCACGTTGGTTCAACTTGACACGTTCGGCCAAGTCCGTCATCGCTTTACTTCATTCCTTCTTCCTTCACACATTCCTTGAAGGCACTTTCCCTTTTATCCACGCCGAGACATCTCTATTCCTTCTCTCCTTCACGCACGCAACGATGGCATTGACAATCAGCAACCTTCTAGCCATCGACTTCAAAAAGACAGAGTCGCTGTCTATGACAAAAAGCCTGAGCGACTATATATCAATGTCGTATGCAGAGCACCCAGACAATTATCAAGACGACTTTCGCGTCCTCGACGAGCTTAGAGCCGATATCGTCAACCTCGAACCTCACCAAAATGCGCTCAACCGCCTTTTGAAGTACCTCTTTGTTTCTGTTCGAATTTTGCTGTTTAATAACGACTATATTCACTGTGATTTGGCCTGACCCTGGACCCTTTCCATCGACATATGTGCTACAAACGGCATGTAGATACCAAGCGCAGCTTGTCTTTATCAGCTCAAAATTTCCTATTGATGTAAGTATGGATTCTCCCAATTTGCCAAGAAAAGTTCAAGGTTTGGATGGATAAAAGGAACATGAATACTCACTGTTGATGCTTTCATTTGAAATATTTTAGACCGGCATCGAGTTCCCTTGGGCTCTTGTCAACAGTACGGACAAGAAGATGTGTAAGCACTCCCAATCACATTACCTGTATCAATGCGCGCAGTTGGACAGTTCACAATCTGTCTTCACAAGTCTCATTCCTTTGTCAAATCGATCCTCTAGATTCGTTCAGGAACATGTACTACGAGCGAGCATGTATTTGCTTCAACATTGCCGCCATGTACAGTCAGCTGGGCAATAACGAGATCAGGAGCACGGCGGAAGGATTGAAGCGCGCCTACTCTCACTTCCAGGTACAGAGACGTTTGATCGAAAATAAGTACGATTTACATGTAGGTGACCCTTCACTGACCGCATCGTTCGCAAATCATTCTCAACCCTTCCTTTACACGGATAGAATGCCGCGGGAGTATTCCAACATTTACGCGATACAATTATTCCAGAGTTAAGGATCGCGCCCACGGTCGACATTTCTAGCGCAGCCCTCACGGTATACGTGCAGCTCATGCTCGCGCAGGCACAGGAGTGCTTTTGGCAAAAGGGCGCTCTCGGTGAGTTTTTACATTGACATTTTTGAAAGATGGAGACATGAAGGAGCACAAATTCACACAGACATGCTTATTAACCACAATAGATCAGATCAAGGATGGGTTGGTTGCCAAACTTGCAGCAATGGTGGCCGATTATTACGACGCAGCTAGCGAAGGGGCGACCCACAGCAGTGTGTCCTCGCTTTTCACGACATCATGGACCAGCCAGATGCAGGCCAAGGCGCTCCACTTCGGTGCTGTGGCTCAGTATAGGAAGTCATGCGAATGTATATCCCAGAACAAATACGGGGAGGAGATTGCTCGACTTCAGATTGCAGAACGGCTCGTCAATTCCGGATTAGATCTGCAGCGGAACCTCAAAGAGACCGTCATCAGCGACCTGCGATCGCTCCAGACAGCAATCCATCGGAATCTCTCCCGGGCAGAGAAAGATAACGACATCATCTACTTGGAACCCATTCCCGCAGAGGCTTCGCTGGGGGCGATCGGAAAGGCAGACATGAGCAAGGCAACAATTATTCCAGAGATCTCCAACCCAGTTCCCTTGATGAACGAGCACAACATGCTACTCGGCGTACCCTTATTCTCGAGATTGGTTCCATTTGCGGTGCATCAGGCAGCGAGCGTGTACACGGAACGCAAGGAAAGAATTGTCAAGGAGGACATCGGAGGAAAATTCGATGAACTCACCGGGGTGTGCTACAGGTAGGCAGGCATATTGCTGGAATTTTGACCCGTATCTTATCCACGAACTTGTTCTTACCAACAGAGTACGTTTTTTTTTAAGCCAAATGCAAGCACTGAATCTGCCAGGAGCGCTGCAGGCGCTAGACCAGCCAGTGGGGTTGCCACCTTCCCTGTTATCCCACATTGATGAGATTCAAGCAGAGGGAGGCGTTCACGCACTTCGTGAGATGCTAGAGACTGTCCGGACAATATCTCGTAAGAATGCAGCTATTCTCGACGAGATTTTCGAGGCGCTACAGCAAGAAGCTGAAGAGGATGAGGCGATGAGACAGCGATTTCAGGGACGGTGGAACCGACCGACCTCAGCATCCTTGACTGTTGCATTTGTGGAGCAAGGAAAGAAATACCGGGAAACTTTGGAGACCGCAAGGAAAAGCGACCAGATTGTGGAGAACAAACTGGAAGCGCTATTGACAACCTGGGGTCGTTCCTTGGAGTTACTCAGTAGTGGACGGGTAAGTCCTTCATCGCGCTACCATTCTGCTTTCGATGTTTTCCAAGTTGTTCTGGAGCATAGGTTGGCTGACACTTGACATCGTGTAATCTGTGTGGCGTAGGCTGAAGTCGAGCGTGCTGTTCCTAGCAGTACGAATGCGCCTGGTTCCTCCGATCCCGAGCTTGTTGACGATTTGAAGATGCTGCTTGAGGAAGTTGACCAGATGATCAAGGCACGGCGGATCAAATTAGAGGAGATCAAGAGGATTGCAGACGACGATGACATTGGTCCAGCGTTGGTGGCTATCACCAACAAACTGACAGCCAACTCTTCAGCGATGAAGATCGAACCCGCTCATTTCGAGGCTCTCTTTCAGGAGCAGCTCAAGAAGTATGATGGCTATAAGAGATTAGTCAAAGAAGAGACCGCTGCTCAAGAGGATCTTTTGATGGCTATCCAGGTACGAGAGAGCTAATTTGATGCATCATTGATTGCCGTGACAAATCTACTCGGATTATTATATTAATTCATGGGCTTCTTCGCACTGCTAGGAAACAAACAAGGCATTTGTGGCATCTAGGAAGAGCAATGCCATAGTTCATCAACGCGAAAAGGCTCTTCAAAATCTGGAGGCTGCATTCCAAAAGTACCGAGCAATTTTGGCAAATCTTAAAGAGGGAATTCAGGTAGGTGATCAAGCCCATTGGTCTGCGCCGTACCTTTCTTTATACATCTCTCTGGAGTGATTGTCACTAACTGGAAACTGCATTGATTCCTTGCCTTTAGTTCCATCGCGATTTCGACGAAATTTTGGTGCGTCTGCGTGGTAACTGCTGCGACTACTTCTTTGCCCGCAAAATGGAGGCAAAGGACTACCTGAGGTAGAGTACTATAATGCTATCTTCTTGTACAGGTTCACCAGATGCAGCTCTCAGCTCGAACTAACGGTGAAATATTTGACGATCAATCAATAACTTAGCGAAGTAACTGTTGGGATGTCAAGTATGAACTTGAATCGTTCACAACCGCAAAGCCCCGTCATGAACTCGCCCTATGATGCAGCCAGTGCTCCTCCTCCGCTAACTTCTGGCAGATGGAGTCCGACCATGGGAGTACGTTTCGGCGGGGCTGCTCCAACATCACCTTCAACCACTAATGCGCCCACATCGGCCTTCGCCAACAACAGTGCATCCTATAATTATTCACAGCATGGATCTGGTGCTGTTTATCCTCCTACAGGGCCTCCACAGAACTTTGGACAGCAGCTTCAGCAGCAGCTCCAGCAGAAGCAGTCGGCTTCGCCTTCACCACAGCAGCAGCAACAGCAAGCGGGCCAAAGGAATCCACTACCTTCCTATCAGCAGCCTCCTTCGCATAATGGAGGAGGAAATAGACCTGCGCCTGGTGGATGGGATCCGAGTAAGGGTCTGTTCTTTGGCGGCAAATCCAAGAACTGATCCTTGTGCTTTCGAGTAACCACTTGGGAGTATTAAAGTTGTAGTAAAAATGCATCCCTCAACTGTCATTATTTATTGATATGCCACGGTCATTCGTCGCTTAAGATCTGCTGTCGCAACCAGGTGGTCTCCTCGACAATCCAGTCATTGTTACTGTGGGGTCCTCCCAAGGCACTGACTTCCTGGAACCCCTGGCTGATCTTCCGGCTGGCCATGGAGTTAAAGTATTTGCCCGTGTTAACGTGCTTCAGCCAGAAGACGTCTTTCCATTGCAGATAGGGCGACAACTGGGCCGAAGAAGGCATGCGACTACTGCCATTTCCCATATCTGGGCGAGAAATGATCCAGTCGTTGTTACTGTCGTGGTATTTATAGCCGGAGACCTCATTATGGTTCTGGTGATTGACGGATCGGTGATTGTGCGAATGCAGAAAGAGCGTTGTCGAAGGTGTGGTCTTGTAGATCATGGTGTGGTACTGACAGAGTGGGGGAGGATGGATAGTGCCAATCTCCGGGCTAGATGACGACTCGGATCCACTTGTTGTTGCTGTCTGAGATGGGTTCTCGGGCGAGGATCCGTTCGGAGACGAGAGACGCGAGAGAGAATGGGAGCCGCAGGCACATGGGTATGGCATGTCGGTATCTGCTTTCATCCACTTGATTTTGTGGTCTTTGTGGTCTGAAGCTTGTCGGCACCTCAGGCAGAGGTATGAGGGGGGCATACCATCCTTTGCGGGGTAACAATCGCTGTAGACATCGAGATAAAACACGATATGATTAGCACTGACATGATATAGGGAAGGGTAGCAGTTCCATAGAAACCAAAAGTTCGTGAGGATGCATACCTGCAAAGAGCGACCCACTCGCCCGCAGTGGCGCGGTAATGGCACCGGAGCACGATATTGGATCCTCCGGCTCGCTCGTGCTGCTGACAGTGCGTCGCGAACCGGAAAGCACTGTTCTCGCCACAACTGCAGCGTGTCACTTCAAAGTCCACCTCTGCAGTTAGTCGCTCATACGAGTGCCCCTCGTGGGCCTCTTTGATGAAGCAGGCCTCACAAAAGATGCGCTTGGGATTTGTGTGGCACGTCTACCATGGTAGAAAATAAAAAATAAAATGAAAAAAGAGCATGAGAAGCTACGAATAAGGCGCTACTACATATTAACTTATCAAAAGAACGTCTTGAGGCGGGCCATCTTACCTTGCATTTGTAATAATCCATGCCTTCTTTGATCTCGGTCGTGCAAAGCACGTTCTGGCGATTATGATCGTCTTTACACCCTACTCCGTTGCTTGATGCAACAGCCGAAGCCATCGCCTGGTCTCTGAAAATGGTAGGATCACCACAATGGCAATAAAGACCTTGATTTTCTCCATTGACAACTTCTTCCACGGTATGACCATGGTGCTCTTCCATGTCAAAGCATCGACCGCAAATCCAAATATCCGACACTACGGAATCTACACGTTTCTCTCCTGGTCCGTTCGCGCTCATTTTCTCGCTGTCCTCTGCTAGTCCAGTCTCTTCGATGATGTGGCAAGTTCGGCATCGAAGCATGGTCTCGCCCTTCTGGAACAAATATCCACAGTGGACGAGGTCGGGCACTGGGCGGAAAGCCTGTAGCAGATGGTAGTTACAATCAAACGCCGTTTTGAACAACGTAGGATCACCACAGTCGCACGATGCACGATTCGTCTCCGTCGCTGACGGATTGGTAGCATCTGCATCGGTACTTGGCGTTGTCGGTACAGATGTTTGATCAGCAATGGCCAGATCATCGACCACGACAGAGGGCGAGGCCTGGCCGTGGAACACAGATTTCTCACCCTTCGATTTGATACTCGATGACCCAGTTCCAGCTTCGATCGTGGGATCTTGGAACACGCCCATTTGCCAGCGATGGTTTACACACCCCGAATTATGAAAGCACCTGCTGCAGAGAACCACCTTCTCGTTGAAGCTGCAATCCCGGCAGTGATAGATATCCTCACCGTGCCGAAAGACGTGTCCGCAGCGATGAGGCGGCTGTGCTGGTACGACGGCTGGCACCTGGGATGCTTTGTCATCGTGACCTCCGTTTTGGGAGGAACTGTTGGGTATTAAATTCATAGGAGGGAGGATGGCGAGGGGCCTTGGGTGGTACTCGGGTTCGAGGATACCAGGACTGTGGTACGCGCAGTGAAGATTTGGGTCCCAAGACTTGTCGTCATGGCAGCTGCACATCATTCCGTCTTGGGCGGCCTGGGCCACAACATCATGTCCAAAATGGTTATGCTACGTATGTGAAGGACATAACTTGTAGTGTTAATAAAAAGTTTTGATAACACAGATCAATGCTTGCACATCTCGATGCTTTTTATGCGGGAGTGGACGTTACCGAACGGAAGCATCGATCGCAGAGCACGGCGCCTCCGTTTTTAACAGTAGCACACGACTATTTGCCAACGCGAAAAAAAAAAAAAAAAAAAAAAAAAAAAATGAGGCGTAAGTCAACTGAACACGATGCACTGGATCCGTGACACAGAAACTTGTACCGCAATAATTCGCGTTACCTTGCAGCGATAGACTTTCTCGCCTGCCTTGAATTTGATTTGACAAGGCTTTCCCTTTGCTAGTTGCGAGTATGATCGCTGAATCTCCGCGCTGTGTAACGAGCAATGCAGCGCATGACTCGCCTTTAGAGCATCTCCACAGACGCAGACAGAGGTACCCCACGAGCATTGCAGATACATTACATGGTCAACATGATCGGATGCTAACCATAGGATAATGCAGTATAAAGATTGAGTAAACGCCCATGAGATCGACTGATGAAAGCACCTCCACGAATTTTGACAATAATCGCTGCAGAGACATTACCTCGGAAGCACCTCATGCACAGGACATCTGCAGGGCAGGTCTTGCAGATGACATAGGTCTCACCATACGGAACCACATGTCGACAAGGCGCGCCTCGAGCTCGGGGGAGGTATTCTGGCAAGTCCGTCTTCGCATTCCGGGTCGAGAACCAGTACGAGACAATGCAGACTCGATCTCCATATGATATCTTCCAGTCTTTGCGTGTGCGGATTAGGTCCTTGGCTGGGAGAACGATCCACTTTGAGGCAGTGTACATCTTGCTGTCGCAGGCAACTAGATAGTCGAGAGAGCAAAGTGTGTCAGGGCAAGCACAAAAATAATATCGACCGTCGCCTCACAAGGATTTCTTATTGAATACAGCTGCGGCGTAGTGGCAGCAGTGGATCCGTTTAGTACTTGCCTACGTTCTGTCGCGAGGATCCTTCATGCATGTATAACCACGTCCATATCCAGGCATACTGCAGTGTGTTGGCGTGGAGCATATGCAGCGTCCATCCAAACTGGACTGCGGCTGACTCACTCGCGGCAAGCGCACTAGACTCGTTACCCTTGCCTGTACCCTCTTTTCCTTTGCCCGTCCGAGTGAATGCATCTCGTTGACCGACCGCGCCAGATGCTTCGACGCTGCTAAAAATATCGCCGGAAGGCATTGAGTCAGCTGTGAGAACACCTATATAGAAACAAGCATATGTGAAGTTTAAGTACTCACAATGATCCATACTGGGCGCCTGATTTGACACGTCGTTTCGCCTGCATAATCTCTGCGATCTGCTGCTCGAGCTCAGTCGGAGTCTGGTCCATCTGCTGCGACGCTTGGCTGCTCGTCCCAACCCCCCCGCCGCTAGCTGTGCTGACAGCCTGGATGCTAGATCTCTTGTTGTTCAAAGTGTCTGTCAGGACGTCTCCTCCACCGCTGCTGACGTTGATATTGGTCAAAGCTACAGATTGACGTGACGAAGATATAGAGCCGCTTCGCTTCAAATGAGTGGGTAGAGGCGCAGGGGACGTAGTTGAGGGCGAGACCGAGGTGATGGACTGCAAGAACACGGTGGACTCTGCCTGCTGCATCTCATCCAAGCTCTCGAGTACGGAAATTGCCTCAGGGCTGGGGATACAGGTCTCAAGGTAGGATCTGCGCACCTGATCCACAGCCAGCAGGAACCCGGAATAATCCTGTGTGAATAAGAAAGAAAAAGATTAGGGTCGAACCCGAATGATAAGAAAATAACATCTCCCCACTTTCTGATACGCACCTTGATATCGGGAGCTGACCTTAGCGGCACAAGACCTGATTGCGACAATGTCGCCGGGGCCATGGCGCCGGAATTAGTCTGCGTTGCCATCAAGCGGCTTTTCAGCAGAGTCTGCCAATGCTCATCCAAAGAGATCAAGTGGTGATTCTGCAGTGCAGACGCGTTCGCAGAGTAATACTCCAAATAAAGCCCTTTCGTAGGAACCATCATCTCCAGGACAGACACCGTGTCAGTCACATTTGCTGCCCCTGCTCCAGAATCGGTCGATTCTCCTGTGATGGCAGCCGTCTCGAGGCAACGCACGCGAAACTCTTGCAGCAAACTTGGGAGCTGGCACTCGGGCCCATAATATCTTTTCTCAATCTCATCCAAAGATTTTGATAGAGCATCATGATGGAACATCGCAAGTGTGTGCCAAGAGATGGGGATAGGCTGCCGGTCGAGGTGCTCGTTCATGATGCGATGGTAGGCCTGTACCCCGTAGTGGGAGGCACGGTTGCGGATCAAATCCTGGAAGGATCTGCGCAACTCCAAAATGCAGAAGAATGTAGGATAGGTGTTAAGTTGAGTTGCACAGGCTTGCAGTTGGGCATAAAGTGCCGGACCTGTTGTAGTTCAAAGCAGTGGACGGAGAAAAAAGGGGCGCCATATTGTCAGCATGATGTGATTTCCAGCGGATATTGAATGTACGCACGAAAGCCGCGTGTATAGTATGTTCTCCTTACCATTGTGGTACTGTGCGTTGTATGGAATAATATCCATGTTGCTTGTGCCATTTCGGGACAAAATATCGCGGAGCCAGGTGCTGTCGACATAGATATCTCTCGATCCGCTTTCATCAGCCAACGATAGATCCTGTAACACTTGCGTAAGAACCTGATCGATGTCCTGCTTCTCCCCGGCGTTCTGCTGTTTCGGCATCGCGGCATCCATACCCCTGTATTCTCTGGTAGAGCGTGAAATTAATGACGGCGCCGAAGGTAGATGACACTCAATATCCCGGAAGCATTGACGGAGCACATCCAGGTGCGCTGAATTTTGAACGAGATCCTGAGTAGTGCCGTCTGTATTATTCTCGATATCCTCTATGATCGCCTGCAACGACGCCAGCGCAGAATAGTCGTATTCATGTTTGTTGCTTGATGTGACGGATTCACTGTCAGACGTTGAATCGCACCAGCGCCAGATTAGCGTCGCCAGATTCAATTGCTTGACTCTCTGCCATTGTTGCTGTGTGACAAATATCTGTAGCGACCTCGCGATGCGTGTCAGATCTGCTGCAGTATCGCTCGCTGTCGTAGAAATGACGTGCAGCTGTGTTGAGCACAATGCCAACAAAGGGAGAAGGATGTCATCGTGAGGATGACTGTGAGCAGAGGCAATGTCGTGTTTGAAGCCTCGCTTCACCTGGTCCTCCGGTTCTAATGGCTCCTTGGTGTGTTCGTCTTCTCGGTAGATCAGATAAAGCGTTTGAGTTCCACGGTTGTGAATATGATCGGTGCTGAGTGTGGGTAACCAAGCCCAAATCCCCCCTGGATTACTGGTGCTGTCCTTATTCGTCCTGTCTTGGCCGTGTAATTTCTCAAAGAACGTGAACAGCGTGTCCTGGACAGATCGACCGCATCCAACTGCATCCGGGAATTGATATGTTTCATTAGAATTTGAGGAGTACGTGCGTATATTAGAGCGTTGGGCGAAGTCGCTTACAGTAAGATACGATGACCAATGGGTCAATCAGGTTCTCGAGAACTGTCCTGGCAGCTTCAGGGACCTCAATTGTCCATCCTGGGTCTGGAGAAGGAGAGGGTACACGTCGAACTCTTGCTAGCTGAAAGAATGTTGTCATGAACGCGTTATGTTTTTGAAGGGTAGGGTGAGACAGAGGGGGTACAGTAGAGCGGACTGGAATGAGAGTAAGGTCGGATGAGATGAAGAAAAAGATGGGGGTGAGAGGAATGAGCCGATGAGGCTCCTTTTTGTCCGTTGTCCTGAATCTCTTTCTCACCCTTTTCTTCCTCCCCTGGCTTCTGTACCTTATTCAGTCATGACGACCGTTCCTCACAGGCTCTTGTGCATTTTTGGTGGCGGACAGTGCGGAGGAACTGCAGCCCGTGCACATCGACCCAGAAACCATTTGCGTTCCAGTGAATGTCTCTGTAGTCGGCGCACGTCCAATTGCCAGCATTCCCAGGGGAAAGAGGTACTACTCGTAAAGGGGTCAGGCTCATCCACGTCAGCAATGAGCTCTCATAACTCGCAGGAACGAAGCAATTGCTCACTCGCTCCTTTGTCTCAGCTCTCCGCTTATCGCTCATACACAATCTTCGATCTACCGGCTACTACAGCAGCAGCCAGATTACAACAAAGGGGTCTATGTGAAACGTATCCTTAATGTTTCCCCCTACGTTTTTTAAACCCGGCTCTAATGGCCGGCGTTTTATTACAGAGGGGAGGATGATCGTGAAATAAAATTACACTTTTGGGCAAAAATGAACCTTGGCAGGTGTGAGAATAATGTTACAGGTGAAAACGTCGTAGGACTATGGTACAAAGGAGAGCAAGACGTCCAAGAGTTATAAAAAAGATGATGAGATTGTTCTCATCATACATGAAGACTGCAAATCAATCGTCCTTGAGCCGCTTGCTGCCCACGTTCACGCTCGCACTCGAGGTACCAGCCGTCGAGACGAGCAACGCAGAGGAGATGGAACCCGTAAGACCTAAGCCGAGCCCAGATCCTACAGTATTTAATCCAGGGGTTCCAAATTCCGGGTCTAAAAATGTGGACTTGAGCAGACTGGTAGGTGCTGGTGTGGCGGATGGTGAGTTCGGAATAGAAAGATGTGCAGGTCGTATGGATCTTTTGTCACTATCGTCCGCACTCGTTCCCATGGTCGCTGCTATTGTAATACTGGCTGCTGTCGTCGATTGGATATCGCCTGCGACCGAAGGTATAGATAAAGTCGAGAGCGGTGGTGATGCTAGATTTGACAAGCTAAGTCCAGCGCATTCTGCTACGTCGTTTTCTACACAGATTGTTTCCAGGTCGATGTCATCGATAGTATACGAGCTCTGGTTGGGGAGAATCATAGTAGATTCCCCTGCCGGTGAAAAGTGTAGAGCAGGCTTGAGTTGAGACCTTGGCGAGACGTTGGGAGAGGTCCTGGGGACTCTTTTTCCTGACTTCATGGACGATAAAATGACCAACCAGTTTCCATAACCTTGCCATCCATTCCAAGATTGAGAAACAGGGCTCTCATAGCTCCTGTTCATGACTGACATGGTATTTGCAATCGAATTCGCGTCAGCCGCTGTTTCCATCTGTACCACAATTGTGTCTATGGAGCCTTCTGTTGTATCATCGTCGCTGTCCTCCTGCATTTGTTTCCATTCCTTCCTCTCGCTGGTCAGAGTGTGCGGCGATCTCTGGAGCAAGACCTGCTTCTCCAGAACGAAATCGTTGATGCCGTCGTTAGACATAACCGAAGGCAAAAACGAAGACCCGATCCAGAATGCAACAACGGCATAGATGCCTCCCCCGACCAAGTCGATAACATAATGATGACCAAGATACATGGCTGCCCACCAGATCCAAAAGACATAAAATAGCGCCAACGGGATCGATCGAGGGCCGAACACAAACACTGTAAAGAATGCCAGTTGCCAAGCGCATCCGGAATGCAGAGACGGAAAGGCTCCGAACACGAGCGGTGAGGCTGTGAAGGTTGAGCGGTACATGTTTGTCCCGAGGATATCGTCCACGCGCGTCAATCCGCCTGGGTCACCCGGCATAGAATACATAGCAGGCTGTAGTGGCTCATATCGCATCTCGTACCCTAAAAGTAGTATCATATGTTATAGGGTTAGTTCTAGACGAGACTAGAAAAACGAAGGTGCTATCAAAGTCTATCGATACGGCAGCGAAATCCAGAATAAAAGAGCACGCGAACAATTATCCGATGTGTTGGACACTCAAGAATCCAATACAGTTAATTCGAGGCAGCCATAATTAGCATAAATCGAGTGCTCATCTTTTTCAATCGATGGTACAGAATGTTAAAGGGAGGAAGAGGGAGGGGAGACTTACATGGAGGAGCACAAGGAAAGAGGAGCTGAGTTAGCACTCCTGCTACATTCATGTAGCCGAAGGTCCTCGCGAAGACTGGTAAAGTCCCCACGGGTGCGAACATAGTGATCCAGATCGCCACCACGATTGGCATCACAAAATGAAAGATGCCATAGGGAAGCCAGGCCAGTAAGTCTTTCCAGGGCGTAGTTGAGCTAGCAAGTAGGTTCGAAAGGTTTCCACCGTAGATGATGTTGTCGAGTGCAGGAAGTACTGAGGTGTATATATGAGGTCTCCATTCGGAAGGAATGAAGCGGCAGCTGTAAAAGAGAGTCAGCCAGCTGGCAATTGCAAGAAAGGGTAGAATAAAACTCCGAGTGGTCTGAAAAATAAGGAATAAGAGGACTAGCAAGGCGACAGATGACTTGAACCAGACGGGCTGGTCTATCAGATAGCAGCAGAACGAGAAGAGGGCCAAGAGAAAAACGTATTGCAAATCGAGGATGGTGTAGGTGTGTTGCTGTAGGTCAAGGTATGTGGAGGTCAGAGTTGTCCTGATAGTCTGCAGTAGCCGCCGGTAAGGCAGACTCGTTGGCGTGATGGTGATCATGAGGGATGAGAGGGGATGGCGGCTGAGGATGGAGATGTTGCCTAGGTTGTTGATGCGACGCAGGGCATTCTTGGAGTGTGGATTAGGATGAGGGATTCAAGGGAATCATCAACGCACGGCGAGATGGAAAAGGTGGAATACGCGAGGGTGTGATAAAATTAAACGAGGCGATAGAGAGAAAGAAGGGAGCAAAGAACGAGAGGTAGGGCCGCTGCTTCCGTGGCACTATTATCCAAGAGCAGCTAAGCCAGTAGAAGGAAAGAACGGGGAGGAATGGATGGCCCTTGGGCAATGCGAGCGAGAAGACAGAGAGAGTGGCAAGGAGAGCATTGTTCGTTAATTCAGGAACCGTTTTTACTACACGACCCCGCTGACCTCATTTGTTCCATATTTATCCTCCATTCATTCTGATGCAGGGGAACCAATCGATTCAGGAACAACTACAATGCCCATTGGAGAGCGAGGAGCAATTAAACCTTATTTTGACGCGTTAATCATCAGTTCTGTGCTTTCTGCATCTCTCTCCTGACATATCTAGCAGTGCAAGGACAGTCTACAAACGACCTAATTCGCATCAATAGGTGCTTGAAATCGTAATATGTAGCTTGATGGGGATTGCGCAGTAAACATCCTGCATAAGAACATTCCATCTAAAGTAGCTAAGGAGACCTCTTTTTATTTTGGTTCTTGAGCGAGCGAATGAAGTGAATGAACACAAAGCACAAACTGAAGGGGAGCACAAAAAGGAAAAAAATTATGAAAAGAGTAAAAGAGAGAAATATCAAAGCTAGTAATGCTGCCACACCGACGTCTTGATGGGTACGTCAATCAAACCCACAGCTTGCCGCCCATTCGTTGTAATCGCCCAAGAAAGACATGAACGGGCAATTTCCCACGTCTTCACTAGCTCGGCCTAACCAGTATTCAGGGCTATGTGGAACGTCGTAATGAGAACATAAAATACTCTATTAGAACATTTTCATCTTCAATAAAAACATGGGGCACTCCCAGTGGAGGCACTTGGATCAAGTACGTATAATTCCTTTCCCAAAGAAATGTATTGATCCTCTCTGGTTAAACGGTCCTTTTCAACAAAAAAGGCCCTCAAAGTCAAGTATAACCTTATAGCCATCTACAAAGTAGGTTGTCGGAGCGCCGTGAGACGCCGTTGGATGCGCGTCCTTCCCTCAACCACAAAGGACTGCAAAATTGCCCGTTGGCTAGTGAACTCTGTGCAAACGTTGCACCACAAAGTGCTGCTTTCATCACGATAAGGCACAATACAGATATGGACTTCAACAGCTGAAATCAATCCATATCCTAGTTTTGGCCAGTGTCAGACACAAGCTCATCAACAGGTGTGAATTAAGAATATACCTTGATCGAAATTTTACGGAATGGATGGGGGCAATTGGCCGTTGTTCTCTTAGAATAACGAGCCATCGTAGGACGGTATGTCGAGCCAAAAATCGAGATCATCGATCAAAGGCTGGCCAATGGACGCGAAAACTTCATCCCAACTAAAGGCCTGGGGTTGTTGAGGAGTCTGGACAGTCGCAGGCTCAAGGCCAAACGACGGAGTATCAAGACTGGCATCATCATCAGCTAGAAGGGGCTGAGATGCCGGAGTAGCCGCCTCGGCTCCTTCGGCCGCGACTGACTCCGCAACATTACCAGGACTAGAGGCAGCGGTGGCGACGGACTCAACCGATTGAGCCGTTCCCAGAGAAGCAGTAGGAGACGCGGTATTAGCTGTACGCTCGCACTCCATGTTAGCTTGGATAGAAGCGAGCTTGGTGCGGCGGCCTAGGTCGGAACCAGAGCTAGTTATGTTGGGCAGAGCAACCGGAGCTGAGGCAGCCTCCGAATGGGAATATGGCACGGCAGCATCTGCGGGTAGTTGAGCCGGAGTGTCAGCTTCTATGGGAGCGGCTGACGCGATAGCAGCTACGTCCTGTGGATCTGGGTCAGCATGAGCCGCAGCGACAGTGGTGGGAGAGGCTGGATCAGCAGCCAAGTCCTCCTCTGAAGCTGGACTGACGGGGGCCCCATCGATCTCGACGTCAAGTACCGAGGCGGCGACTGACTCTGGCAGTGGAAAAGGATTCAAATCCTCGATGGCCTGGAGGTCTAGTGGGCATTGTCGCGAACAGTCGTAAAGATAAGGAGGAGAGTAGAGAAAGTGATGCGCGATATGTAAGAAGAGGCGAGCCATCCAGTTCAAAAAAAAAAAAAAAAAAAAATGGAAAGGAGAGGGAAAGGGAGAGAAAAAGGGATAAAAAAAGCATCATGTGTGATGAAGAATATGGACGAGTGTGCATGGAAAACCAGCCTTTAGTGCTATTCTCTGTTGGGGCCAAAATATTTCCGAAAACAAGCATAACCGGCGCTAACCAAGTCATCAAAGGACATACCCACCACCACCCAGGAAGCCAACAACAGTTTTTTTTTTGTCTTTTGCATATAAACTCATCAAACAAACCTCCAACCCCACCGCCGCTCAGTTGAAAGTAGTAACTATTGCCTTTTTTTAGTACCTTTCAACAAAACTTCTGGCATAAATATTTTCCTCCGCATACAGCAAGAATAGGATAGTACAACAAAGGAAGTGGTGGCATTGATGTGCTGATACAGCAGTTGTGAATAAATGGCAGAGGTTTTTAGCATCTCAAAAAGCGCTACTGATACATGGAATATATTTGGCAGCAAGCAAGCTTGGTAACACAGAATGCGATTCATCACTACAACAGGGTTGTATGCTCGGACACGCGTGTTTTAGGGATGTGATGGAATGAAATGAATGAATCTGTAAAAGTAATGTGGATTTGATACTGTAGGCTACCACTGAAGGGGAAAGTCTATCATTGAAAAAAGAAATAGATAGACGCATAAAAGAAAAAGAAGGCACATACCTTTGTTGAGGTGTCGGTTGAGCATGATATGTCCAAGCATACCGTCCGCAATTCCGCGAAGACGGCAGCTGCGACGGACGGGGAGCCCCCGAATCTTGGCCTTTCGGTCCTGATTAGGGTCTAATTGGCTCTGAACTGGAGCCTTTCGGCCCTGATTAGCGGCCGGTCGAATCTGAGCTGGAGCCTTTCGGTTCTGCGCGGAAGCTTTTCCTTTCACTGGACAAGGTCCACGAGAGTTAGTTACAACCTTAGTCTTTTTAGGAGCCATAGATGAAAGGGCCGAGGGTACGATGAGTGCAAGATGACTCGAAGGAAGAAGGTGGGGATGAAGGATGGAAAGAAAAGAGAGAGTAAGGAGGAGAAGAGAGAGAAGGTGGGCTTTGGAGAGAAAGATCGAGGTTTTTATAGGCGAGATAACGGTGTAGGTTTGTGTGTTCGTTCATTTCTCTTCAACAAGGACCTGTTTTTCATCATTGCACCGAGTCCTTCATCATGCCAGCCTTTTTTCAACTCACTTCAGTTCTTGTTCCGTATATGTTTTGAACATACGCAAGACTTAATGTTAGTCTATAGATAGTATTGAATAAAGGAATATTGGATAGGCCAGCTTAAATGACCCTGCAGATTGTCATTACCTCCGCATCCTTGAGCGGATCGGACAATAGTTCGTGGGTTGCAAGCCGTCAAAGTTAATGCATGCGTTTAACTGCTTTTTGATCTATTTCATAAGGCACCCAATTTAAGCAAAGGCATTGCCACTTTGGGTATAGCATGAGCGCGAGAGCAACTTTACTTCAGAGTAAATGGCCATAGCGGCCTTACCCTCTCCGCAAGCAAAGTGCCTCTTACTTCACCATAGCTTCCAACGTTCGTCGCGTAAAAGTGGCCCTCAATGTGTAACCCATTGCTTGCTACTGAAAGCAGCCTTTATTTTGTTCTTTCCAAAGATTATTCTGCGAATGAATTGGTTGAGTTTGTGACATTCAAGAGTTCATGGGGTCATGCTGAAAAAAATAGAATAAAAACAGAGCGGAGCAATTATTTTTCTGATCATTGTAAAGACTATTCTTCGTTGCGTGAAAGTCAATGACTCAGATGCTCGTTGTAGGAACGAAAAAAAGGCGTCAACTTCATAACTTCACGCAGCGTACAGTAGAACTATAGCTGTCAAAATCCCGATCGAAGGCGAGTAAAAAACATGAATTGTTCTAATGATACTTCGGACTACCACTCCAGCGGTGGACGCGGCCTACGATGACATTGTCTGGCCATTGGTCCACGATCAATTTTCCAAACAAAACTATCAACTGCTGCGCCAAAACGCGTGTCAATCTGCTTCCTAGCTTTTGTTACAAAGATTCACGCATCTGAGCAGAGTCTCAAGTCCACGAGATTACATTTTGGTACAGTTTATGGCATCGTGTAGTTCTATGTAAACGACCTCCTCAAAAACTTGTCCTCAATATCGACTTTGCATTTCAATTTCCCCTTCGCGTCTATCAACCTTGGCCACTCCTTCTTCATCCATTCCACCTCTTCCCTCCCGATATTGACCTGCAAACTGCAAATATCCAGCTCTGTTAAGCGCTTCAGACCAGATAATTTACTAAGTCCACACTGTAGAGTAAAATTCAGAAGACGCTTTTCCTCATCGCCTTCCTGTACTTTCTCGCTTAGAACCAACACCTGTAGACGTGTCAACCGTCCTAGCTGCTCAAAGACCAACGAGCGAACCTCAGCAAAGTCCTGATCTTCAAAACCCCCCGACCCATCAATGGTGAGCTCGAGTTCCTCCATGTCGAGACACGTCCAAGAGCCAGTGGGCACCCTGGGCTGTACTACGGACGATCCTGGCGCTGGGCTCGACTTGTCCGTCTCAACCTGAACTGGGATTTCCTCCGGCGACCATCCCGCGGATAAGGACCTTTTGAGAAAGAATGCAACGTCGGCAGCATTTACTCGCGGCGCGCAAAACTTTTTCAGTTTTGACATGGATGTCAACATCACTTGGACGATCCCAGCACTCAAATCAACGCAATCCATAACATCGAGCTCCACCATCTTTGGTCCCTGGTTCTCAAGCAAGTACTGGCCACTCTTTGCTGCGAACGGTGTCGATCGAGCGTTGAGCGTTACCAAATTAGGTGCCATAGCCAGAATCCGGGCAATGCTCTCGTCGTTGATGTACGAATGGCCAATATCTAAGCTAGTTAGAAAGATAGGCATAGCTAATGTTCCCGAGAGCCACGACTGCGCCAGCTGCTGTGTTCCACGTCTCCAGGTTACGGATTTGAGATTTGGGGACTTGCGGATTAACTCGAGCTGGCACTGTGGTGGGAAGTCGTTCCAGATCAAGATCAAGGTCTCTAGGGCTGGGAAGGGCTTGAAGGACACTGCCTCAACCGCAATCGATTCGTCGTACAGATCTCGGTCTGCCACTTTGACTCGGTCCAGTTCTAATCGCTTGAGGTTCTTGCATACCTTCGCAAAGACGTCATTGGGTGAATCCAACAGGATCAAGGGTCCGATGGCCAGCTCCGTCAGCGCTGAGGCCATCTCGAGGATCGAGAACAGTTGCCGACACCAAAGACTCTGAGTCTGGTGATCTTTTCGCAGCCGATTGGAGCGGCAGCTGAAAGAAGCCAAGGTATCGATGCAGTGGTGGGTAATCATCAGGATCTCGGGGCTCAAGATTGATACAGAGATGTTGGTAAGTTGTATGGTTGGGGGCTGCGTCGAGAAGGCTAGGAATTTCAGCAGAGAATTGGATCCGACTTCATGAAGGCGCCGGATATGATGGCGGTTGCGGAGGAGGAGGGTTGGAGTGGCCTGGCGAGGTGTAAAATTGCATGGCTGGTTTTGCAAAGCGAGGGTGTGCCAAAGGAAGGGCTCGAATGCAGTGTGCCAGGTCTTGCAGACACGAAGACCGGCGAGGAGATCTGTGCGACCGAGGTGTTCGCCAAGACGGCGAAGGACCTTGGGCTGGAGTAGTGGTTCCAGAGGTCCTGAAGGGGTGTTATCATTGAGGGCCATGGTCTGTTGTTTATGTTGGTTTGAGTAACCCATTTATATATTGCGTTTTGTACACGGCTGCGGTACGAAAGTGTCCACCGTCCGCAGACTAAACTCGCACCTTGGTCTTGCTTTTTGATCTGTGGAATTCAAGTTGAGCAACAAAGGCCATCCGAATGAATTCAGGTCGATGATGCATCCGTGGGATCAACTCTACTGCGCCAGGAGCGCATATTCCTTATTTCGCGACGCGAATGTGCCAGAACCCACAAATCTTATGCTGTGAGAAACTCTAATACTGAAAAGGCCCGGAGACCCTCCCATGTGATCTGCTTAGTTTGCCGAATGTAGAGGGGCATACATAGTAACATGCCTTTATTATAATCATTGAAACCTTCTACATGAAGATATCTGGAAGGGGGCATGTAAAAGAGTATAGGGTATGTACAGAAGTGGGGTTCCGGTAGAGATAAGTGAGAGTGTCCATTCATTTCACTTAGATTGTAAATGTCTTGCTGCCGGAGAGCCGCGCCGAGATCTTTTGTCTGTTGGCTTTGCTCGAACCGTAGTCCTCCACAAAGGGCAAGAATGAGAGCTGCGGGCGATTATTGTTGAGCTTGTCGTTCTTCAAGTTGAAGGATCCTACGATGCCGAACATAAATTTGCGTACCATGCCCGCCTTGAATCCCTGGCTTTGAAAGATCTTATCTATCATATTTGTCTGCTCAACTGACGACTTTGCAACGCTAATTCGCGTTGACTGATACTTTTTGAAGGCCTTTGAAAACTCTGAAGGCCCGTTGAACTCCATATCATACAGCAGGTTCACGAGACACACGCCGTCCAATATGCCTTGGACCACACTCTGACCTCCAATGACCAAGTGCTACAACATTGAGAGCAATGAGGAGAAAACAAAAAGTCGCGTTAAAAAAAGAACAGCCCTAACATCAAACTACGATTATAGTGTACTGCCAGGAGTGTACCTCATGACAGGCATCACCGATGAGGACGATACGCCCGCTGTACCACGTCTTGTAGAGCCTTTCCTCATTATCAATCATGGAGATGGCTTTTTTGGGTGTACGAGCAACAAAGTCTCGCACAGTACCAGCACCCAGCGCGCAACGTTTGTCCAACAAATCGCTGAAATCCTTCTCCAGGTCAATGCTGGCTGGCACATACCAGTCATCGTGCATTTTTGGAGAGGATTTCGAGCTCAAGAGCGATGGCGCCTTTAGCTGGGGTTTGGTGAAAGCTGGGACAGTGGGAAATGGCCGGCTGGAGGAGGCAGCGGCAATGAGCTCCTGTGAATCTCGCAGCTCCGGAGTAATGTATGGTCGAGAGTATGCGTGCTGTTTGTACTTTGGTGCCGATGAATGGTTAAGGCCCCAGGCCACTCTGTTGTCTGCTATTGGTACATACCAGAGCTATGGAGAAGAAGAGTGAAATTAAGTATTGAAACTTGTGATGCTGGCACGCTGTCATAATCGCGGCTAAGGAATGTTATTGCTCGACTTACCGTGTAGGGTGCGTCCTTGGTGTACATAATTTGGAGTTCGGACTCTTTGTCATGAGCAATAGGGTAGATGCTCTTGTCAAGTGGGTCGGAGATTCCTGTGATAGTAACGTGTCCATAGTATGAGGCCTCCATATCGGCTTCAGGCAATTTCCCCTGTTCTCTCAACTGTACATACATCCTCTCCCGTGTCAGACTCTGAGCGCCGTCAGCACCAATGATGATGTCTCCGTAGTACGTGGAGCCATCGGAGCACTTGCATGAGACGCCATTGGGGTTCTGAAGGGTCTCAACAACAAGTTTACCGCGGTGTAGATGCGACTTAGGTACTCTGTCCAGAAAGATCTTATGAAGCGCCTCGCGGGACATAACACGAATAGGATAGCCGTACCTCTCTCCATCGATGCCCTCGACGCGTTCTAGCCGCCTGCACTCGCCATCGATGATTGTCAATCCAGCTACGATCTTGGAGTGACGCTCAATCTGGGGTAATAGATCCATCTGTTCCAGGAGCCGTAGGGCGGGTGGTCCTAGGGCGATGGCACTGCTCATTGTGGGTTCATTGCCAGTCGATCGCTCAAGAATATCAAACTCCATACCAGCCAAATCCATCATGATGGCTATCGCAAGACCTGCGATACCACCGCCTACAACGACGGCCTTCACTGTGTTGTGGTTTCGCTTGTGGGATATAGTGAGGATGGACATGTCAAAGGGCACAGCGAGGGAAGGGTCGACGCAGGCGAGGGGCGCATGGGCCTGAGGCAGCGGTTTAAGGCCCTGAAGATCATCGGCGTAGGTTAGAGAAGATATGCTGGAGCTATCCAGGGATATGGACGAGACAGAAGGCCGATTGGTGGGCTTTGAATGGGATTGGTGTGAGAGAGGCATGACCTCGGGCAGAGGGGTTGAAGGGCGGCGATAGGTGAGGATAGAGTGGACGTAAAGGGCGTGTTTTCAGGCACCAAGACCTGTACAGAAAAAGGAGGGCTGATAGAACACAATCCTGAACAAAAATAATAATAAATAAAAGATCAAGTGCGATGGAAATCAAAATGACAATGAGAATGAAAATTAAAATGAAAATGAGAATGAGAATAATGAGAATGCGGACAATAATGCGGACAATGATGCGGACGAAAATGAGGATGAAGACGAGTGGAGGAGCGGAAGAACAAGCAGAAGAGAAAAAGGAGGGCGAGAGAAGAGGAATGCCCTATTTTTGTACTGCCCGAGCAAGTGGTGTAATGTAAATTGAACATGCGCCCGGCACAGGCTGGGGCCAAGTGCTTATGCATGACATGCTAGACCGGCAGCTCTCTTTTTTTTTTATTTATTGCGGATAATACATTGCAGAAGAAACTAGATCGCGAATATGGGGACTGAAAGACTATCAACATACCGCCAACAACGACAGCCGATGTTTTCGTCCATCGTTCTCGTTTATTTATCTACATGGCAACTAGCGGTGCAGCGTATCGCCGCCCACCTTGTCCTGGTTCCTTTGTCCAGTCCACGTTGTCGGCGTGCATGGCTTTAGTCGCGCAGGATGAGGCACCATAGTGCGGAACATAAATAGTTGCCTTAATGGCTCCAAAACGGGTCGAGTCGCGCTAACCTTAAATCTTTGAGGGGAGTTGAATTGTTGTGGGTGGGTGCTGGCTCACAATGCTCAGAGGTATTTTTTTGTGCCACAGATACATGTTCATACATGCCAGCTACATCTTACAAAACTAACCCCTTTGTGCCCTCGTTTCATCACACAAAAACTAAGTGTCCTCGGTCCTAAAAGCATGGCGCGCTTCCATGCACGTTTTCAGGCGTTAATGGGGGTTTGTGTAACAAGAAGCGAAAGCGTGAAAGCTCGATTTCGAAACTTTGAATAACGGAAAGCCTGCACGGGAAGACAAAAGAGACTCATGCTTGTACCATCATGCTCCCTGTCCCATCCTCTCTTCTTTCCTCAGACCCCCCTCCTTCCCACCCACTTTCTCACCTCAATAAAATGCTCAACACTCCATCCAATGTGACTATGCCGAGCCAACAACTACTCACTCAGAGCTCCGGGCACATCGCTTCAGCATCACAACTACCTCTCACTACTGACACTGAGCGCGACCTATCACATTCAGAGCAACCTCCCTCTAATGTCCGTACCCAGCCACGGACCCAACCTGCCCAACCTCGGGATCAAAGCTCGACAACAGATTTCTTCCGTGTGGACTTTTTTGCTGGGCAGCAACAGCAACAACCGCAGTAACAACAGCGACAGCAGCATGAGCAAGAACAACAGCTGCAGCAGAACGAGCATCAACAGAAAGAGCAACAGCGCCAGCAACAACAACAGCAGTTACAGTTACAGCAACCGCGACAGTAAGAGCAGAAGGACCCGTCTCGGTTATTCACACAGCCTCGACGCGGATGGAGTGATATGCCAGCGATGCCAGAGCAAGTAACATTTTTGACAGAGTTCTTTGACATATCAAGCTGACAATTTCATAATACTAACAGTGGTTACTATGTTAGTTACTATGGCGTATCTTTGGCGCCAGCTTATAGTGTGCAGTCATCCGCTACATATGCCATGTTGCCACATGAGGATGCACAGGGTCATGCCTTTCTGGTGCCAGATCACGCAAGGCGACTTTCCCCGTATCTGGATTCACCCTTTTCTTCCCTACCCTCCCCTGCCCTATCATCGGCATCCTCACCCCACCTCTCCTCAATATCCTCCTCAGCACTTGCAAATACCTAATGGAAACAGAAGCCGCCGACCTCTGAGTCGCCTGCACCCTCAATTTCGAACATCAGCAAGGGAAAGCGGCCGCATATCTATACACACGAGCAAGAGACATCTATTGCCGAATTACTGACCATTTCCAAGTATTGGCGTCTCCTATCAGGCCCGAGCAGCAAGACCCCCAAAAATGAAAACAAGACGAAAATTCTTGTGGAGCTAAAGGAAATCAACATCAAATTCACCCTGGAGCTCGATGATAAGCAACTTAAAAATAAGATCATGAATATGGAGCTATGCTGGAAAAAGGCCAATGATGAGTTCAGGAGGACTGAAAACGGCGACCTACCGGCATCAACACTGAAGCAACGGGTTCTGAAGCTTTGCCACTACTACGATATCATTTATCGCGATGCCTCAAGGTCGATAAAGCTGAATCCTCCCGAGGTGTGTCAGCTCATTACCAACCTGTCTTACAAAAAGGCCGCATGCGATGCAAGCGATGGTGGCGAGAGTGGGAGCAATGACGAAGACGAGGCAAGGCCACAGGAATTTAAAGCTCGATCTCAGGATCCAAAGAGATCGAAGGGGCGTGGAAGAGATGGGGTCGACATGGTTGAGCTGATAGATACTCTGGTGAGCAAGTCAGATCAGCAACGGGAATGGAAGAGAAGTATGGTGGAAGAACAGGAAAGGAGGGCGGCAGAGCAGCTGAAACTTGATAAAAGGGTCGCATATGCTGATGAATTTCAGAAAAGGACACTGGACATGCAGCAGCAGATAGTGGATATAGACATGAGGATAAAGCACATTCAAGAGCAGACGATGATGGCTGGGCTGGTGAAGGCACAGGCCGAGGCTCAGAAGGCAGTGAAAGATGCGAAGAGGGCAGCGAAAGAGAGGAGGAAGGCTGCAGCAGAGGCGACGATCATGGAGGTCGAGGCCGAGATGAAGAAGGCAGACATGGAAAATAGGAAGCGGAAGATGAAGGCGGAGGAGGGTGCTCGCCGTGTTGAACGTGAAACACTTAGCCAACACTTTGAAATCAAGATTGTCACAACAAGAGAAAAATCAACTACTCGTTAATAAAAACAGCCGGCGACCTGAAAACGTTAGCCGGGACGATCAGGGCTGTAAGAAAGGTTGTAATGACCTTCCGATAACATAAGTGAGGTTAAGCATTACTGGAACATGCTGAAGAGGCGAGAAAGGATGAGCAAGGAAGAGTTCGGTGGTAAACTGCACAATTCTCAGTAACTGTAGCGTTCCTACTCTCCTTCGCTGGGAGCCCATTACACGTTACACGAGGGCGAGGGAGTAATCTGACAATAAGCATGGCTCCGGTTGGCGAATGCTGCACTCTTTTTTCCCCTTTCCCTTCCTTCCCCTCTTTCCCTTCTTTCCACATTCACCCTCCCTCAATCCATCAGGAACTGCCTCGTATCTCTCTCATCTGTTCTCGCTCTTCTGTCTGTCTCTCGTACGTCTCTGCTCGATCTCAATAAGGACAACCCAGCGGCTACTCATTGGTAACAAAGACACAGTTTATCTGCCAAAGCCCCACTCCTGAATGTGCCTGAGCAACCACAGTCGAGTCAAGAGTGCTAATGCTAGAATGGCCGAGATAAAGAGGACAGCCATTCATGTGCAATGGATATTAATCCCTTCTTTCATGCTCACAGGAATCTCTGCTAGAAGTGACGAGGGAAGCGAATATCACTCCGCTTGACCGCCTTATTCGTGTGCAGACCGTCTTAAACAAATAATTGGAGTAGAGAACATTGCACAGGGACGGACCATCTCCTCGGCTGGGAGAAAGAACTCGAGAAACAGATCCCTGTTGAGGTGGGGCACTGTTTCTTGTCATTCGATAGTAACCTATAGGCATGTTTTAAGCTTATTAACCCTTCATGTTTCATGATGGGCAATTGGGTATCGCTGCTAGGAGGCACAAATCTTCAGGACTACCTCTGCATCCAATCAAAGGAAACAAGAGTCGAATAGACACTTCCGAGGTGCGCCCCATCACTTGCAGAGTAGCCACATATGATAATATTCATGCATCTGCTATGGATATTAATGTTTTTTATTTAGCATAACTCATTCTGCTCCCACTACGTCTATTGTATACCAGCCCACTGCGACTTATTGGTTCCCCATTGCGCTACTGAAGTGTCTGTCAAGTACAAATACGTATACTGGCTACTCGCACAGGTATATTAATCGAGCACAAGGTCACTAATATCACCGCCATCTCCTCTATGATACAGGAGAAACTCCCTCAGAGAAGCAACATGTTTGACAGAACTTTTTTGTCACCGCGAAACGTTCTCTCGCCACAAAAGGAGCTGGAGCTCGCCAACTTTTACGTGGAGAATGCGCGCAAAACCAAGGATCTGGAAATTGCTTTAGCATTGTGCGACGATGCGGGGGCCGCGTTATCCCGGATGAAAAGAGCTGCGAAAAAGCTTCTTACAATTCCCCTGTCCGTCGAGGATCAAGCCCTGCGCGATGGATTCGCCGGCGCCTGCTTCGAGCATGCCAACCTATTGGAGAGATTGGGATATAGCAAAATGGCGGAGGTCAGTTACAAGAGGGCAGAAAAGTGGGGGTAAGTGACAGGTATCTGCGCTCTACTTATTCGCATTGGCCGGCTATATCGTACGCCGTACTTAACCCATCTCTTAATTTGTTGAATGTCCTCTGACTTCAACAGCTATGTGCGTCCTACAAAAGATCCAGGCCCTACAGTTTCCTCTTCCACCGAGAGCGCCGGCTGCGACATCGCACGGGTCCCTAAGGATATCTTTCCTGATGATATGCGTCAGCCCACCGTCAAGTGTACTTTACCCGACGCAGATGAACGACTCAAGGACACTTCCCAACTCGCTTACTGCCTTGCCCTTCTGCAAGCCACACTGTCACTCGGTGAGGAATTTGAACCAAGTGCAGCCAGCTGGGTGAAAGCCACGGAGAACAACACAGAGGAAAAAGAAAGACTCAAGGCGATGGGCATAGATCTGATCCAGGCCTTTAGTCGCGATGAGCTCAAAGATACCGGGGCCATCGCAGAAGTCGTGTGCCTGGCCCCGTTTCTTGAAAAGGAATATTTCCATTCTCTGCTCATGCTATTTGTCGATGGTGTTGATAAGTCCAGCCTGCTGGATGTGCAGTCCCTTAAAGGGCTGGCGCAGCTGGTCCAAAACGCTCCCGAAGGCTACCTCGACTCGGATGACCTAGCCACGATTCTGCGCAACCTCAACACCCGTCTACAGGATACTCACGCTCAGTCTTTAGACCACATCTGCCGTCTCACACTCGCGGTGTCCAATGTCCTGGATGCCATGGCCGATACCAAGGTCTCTGGCTTAGAGCGTGTAGAGCTGCACGAGCCACTTTCTGCCTATTTGAATGAGCTGCAAGCCAGCCGCGACCCTTATTTGGCGTACCAGGCTGCCTACGCCTTCCAGGCGCTGCAGCGCGTCCCAGACAACGAATCGCCCTGGCAAGCAACGATGCGGCGTACTGGAGTTGTTTTGAAGGGCGTCTCGGGGCTAGTTAGCGCCGCAAAAGGTCTGGACGTTAAAGGCTTCATCACAGAACTCGGGCATCTTCAAGAAGGAATGGGAGAGGTGATCCAGGTAGCGAAAATCGGTTATGAAGGCGTGAGCGCACTGGTCGAGAGCGGACAAGGACTTTTGGAATCTCTCATAGTCGGTCTCAGCTTCAAGAAGAAACGTGCCTGGTATACAGCACTGCGCGGGACAGACACGTTGCTTCGGGACGGCCAACTTGCCAAGTTCAAGATCCTGGTCTGTGAAGCGCCTTGCCAGCGTGATCTAGCCTTTCAACTAGGAGTATGCCAGCGCCTGGGGGATCTTGCCGCCAATCCACTGTGGGGCATCGAGTCTCGCCAAGGCGCTGTTGCGTTTCTGGGCGAGATGTACCGAAACGATGTGGTGTGGGGCCAGCAAGCTCTCGTCAAGCAATGGATCCTTCACATTCTCATGCAGTTGGCTTCGACATTTGCCTCAACTATGCCAAGTATGTATGATGAACGGATGTGTGAGAGGTTCTTGCCTTATTATAAAGTACGAAGTTCACGACCTAGCAGATACTAATAGCCATACTATATTCTATTGCGGTCTATGCGATACATGGTGTAGGTGTCGAATCTTTGTTGCAAGAGTTGGAGTCGAATGGTGATGAGGCGAAAAGGGTTCTTTATCAAGATTGCCGAAAGGAAAGTCGAAGCTTACATCCGCTGCAGGTCACCATACCAACTGTCGCGTCTCGATCATTGCTTGATCTTGTTCAGAACAAGTCCGATGTTGAAGCCGACCTGAGACAACTGAGGAAGCAACGATTGAAGGAACGAGGCGAAGCCGTGTACATCCCCCCTCAAGCCAAGGCTAACCTGCAAGCGTCCGATGACAACCTGTTCGACTTGACAAAAGAAGTTGAAGGCTTCCTGAGCAGTGAACGTAAGGTGATGCTCCTGCTAGGCGATTCGGGTGGAGGCAAGTCGACCTTTAACCGGCAGCTCGAGTGCGACTTGTGGGATGCCTACAAGAAAAAGGAAGACAGGATTCCACTCTTTATCAACCTACCCGCCATCGACAAGCCGGAGCAGGATTTAATCGCCAAACAGTTACGCAAAACGGGTTTTACAGAGCCCCAGATCAGAGAGTTAAAGGTCTACCGCCAGTTCATCTTGATTTGCGATGGGTATGATGAGAGTCAGCAGATCCATAACTTGTACATAAGCAACGGACTGCAGGTGGGAGAATGGAGAGCTCAGATGATCATTAGCTGCCGCAGCGAGTACCTTGGCCTCGATTATCGGGATCAGTTCCAACCAGCAGATCGCTATCACCAAGCGAAACCAGAATTGTTTCAAGAAGCGGTCATTGCACCATTCTCGAAGGAACAAGTTCAAGATTACATTGACAAATATGTGTCTGCAAATACACTGCTGTGGAGTGCGGCAGACTATTCAAAGGCTCTCGTTCTGATTCCTAGCCTTCAAGACCTGGTCAAGAACCCGTTTATGTTAACCCTATCATTGGAGGTCTTGCCGCGCATGGTGGATCCAGGACATAACCTCTTGGCCGCCCAAATAACTAGAGTTACATTGTACGACCACTTCGTTGAGCAATGGCTGGAGCGCGGCAAAAAGCGGTTAGCGGAGACAAGCTTGTCAGGTGGGGAACGACGCGCCTTTGAAGTCTTAGTTAAGGAAGGTTTTACAGAGAACGGCATCGCCTTTTTGAAGGACCTGGCAACAGCTATCTACGAACGTCAATCAGGAAACCCAGTAGTAGAATACAGACGCTTTGTCGACGAAGGGACTTGGAAGGACGTGTTCTTTGGGCGAGACTACGAGAAGCAACTACTCCTTGAAGCTAGCCCGTTCAGCCGCAGCGGCAATCAGTACCGTTTTATTCATAAATCGCTCCTGGAGTACTGCGTCGCTCGAGCAGTTTTTGAACCACGAGAGAACGGTAACAGCGCGGGATCGGCACCAGCATTGTACACTCGAAGGAGCGCGAGTTCAGTATCGAGCTTTGAGAATCGAGGCGGTTACAAGGAAGAGTCTTCTACCACTGCACACGCTGTGCTCGAATCGGTTTTAACGCGAATCAATTTCGCGGGTGAGTCTTCGATTTTGCATTTTTTGGAGGAGCGAGTCCGACAAGACGCTGTCTTTGAAAAGCAGTTAATCGCCGTCATTGAACGGTCGAAAACGGACAAGACGGTGCGCTTGGCGGCAACCAATGCTATTACGATACTGAACGTGGCCCGTCCCGCCGTCAAATATGAACTACCGGAACCGGATCAGCGCATCACCAGCACCTCTCAACTCGCATACTGCCTCAGTTTGTTGCCCAGTCCGAAGCTTTCTGCTGAAGAACTCGATGAAACAGAACGCGCCTGGTCGCAAGCCAAAGTTACGGATCCTGATGAACAGAAAAGGCTGCGCATGCTAGCAACAGATCTGGTCGAGGCCTTCATCGACGAGGAGGACTTTCAACAGGAAACCATAGTCGCGGAAGTGGCTCAAAGAGAGTTCAAAAAGCTACCTGTGAAATTTATCGACGGAATCCGTCATGGCGCTTTATTGGAGATCCATCAACTCGAAGGGCTGGCACAATTGATGCAGGACGCTACACCGGGATACCTTGAAGCTGATGATCTGGTCGATATATTGGAGGCTCTCAGTACGCGCTTACAGCACACCCACCATCAATCGACCGAGCATCTGTATCTATTGGCGCTGACGGTATCGCACGTTCTGGATGCGATGGCCGATTGTCATGTCAAGGACTTGAGCCACGAACAATTGCATAAACCCTTCTCTGCCTATTTGAATGAGCTGAAGGGTAGCTCAGACCCTTATCTGGTATATCAAGCGGCCTATGCCTTTCAAGCTTTACTGCATGTCCCCAACGACGAATCTTTGGTGCAAACCACGCCATGGCGCACGATAAAAGTGGCACAAGGTGTTTCAGGCGTCGCGAGCGCGGCCAAGGATCTGGATCTCGAGAACTTTATTGGTCAACTGGCGCATATTCAAGAAGGACTGCCTACATCCCATGTCGTTCAAATCATCATCGCGAACCAAAGGGTGACCTCGCTGGTGGAGAGCGGGAAATCCTTTCTAGAGTCTATCAAAGAAAGCTTCAAGGACAGAAACCCGTGGTATCCAGCATTACGCGGCATAGACACGTTGCTTCAGGACGGCCAACTAGCGAGATCCAAGAAGCTGGCCTGTGGAGCGCCCTGCCGGCGAGACCCTGCCTTTCAATGGGGTGTATGCCAACGCCTAGGGATCCTCGCAGGCAATCCGCTCTGGGATGAGTTTACGCGCCAAAATGCCGTCGCATTTTTAGGCGAGCTGTACGAGGATGATGCGCAATGGGGCCAGCATGCCACCGTCAAGCAATGGATCCTTAAAATCCTTATCCATTTGGAGGCTTCGACTGAGAGTCCGGTAAAAGATCGCGCCGGCATGCTCCTTCAAGAGTTGGAAAGGAATGGCGATGCAACGAAACGTGCTCTGTTTCAAACCTGCCTCAAGGAGAGGCCCGCCTCGTATCCGTTGGCGGTTGCTTTACCCCAGCCGACATCTTCGCTCCTGCTCAATCGTGTTCAGAACAGGCCAGATGTTGAAGCCGACCTGCAACGACTGAGAAAGCAGCGACTGGAGGAACGAGGTAATGCCGTCTATATCCCTCTTCAAGCCAAGGCCAATCTGCAAGCGTCCGATGACAACCTGTTCGACTTGAAAAAAGAAGTTGAAGGCTTCCTGAGCAGTGAACGTAAGGTGATGCTCCTGCTAGGCGATTCGGGTGGAGGCAAGTCGACCTTTAACCGGCAGCTCGAGTGCGACTTGTGGGATGCCTACAAGAAAAAGCACGGCCGAATTCCACTCTTTATCAACCTATCCGCCATCGACAAACCGGAGCAGGATCTGATCACCAAACAACTACGTAGGGCATTGTTCTCCGAGTCCCAGATCAGAGAGTTGAAGGTCTACCGCCAATTCATCTTGATTTGCGATGGATATGATGAGAGTCAGCAGATCCATAACTTGTACACAAGCAATCGATTGAATCAGCCGGGAGAATGGAGAGCTCAGATGATCATTAGCTGCCGCAGCGAGTACCTTGGCCTCGTTTATCGGGATCGATTCCAACCAACCGACCGGGATTATAGCGCCGCATCGAGGGTCTTTCTGGAAGCAGTAATCGTTCCATTTTCCATGAGTCGAGTTCAAGACTATGTCAAGCAATACGTGTGCATCAACAGACCCCTCTGGCGGACAAAGGACTACTTAAAGGCTTTCAGTCTGATTCCCAGCCTGCAAGACCTGGTCAAGAACCCCTTTATGTTGACGCTGTCCTTGGAGGTACTGCCGCGCATGGTGGATCCAGGACAAGATCTCTCGGGTGTCCGGGTCACGAGAGTCGCGTTGTATGACCAGTTTTTGGAGCAATGGTTGGAGCGAGGCAAGAAGCGGCTCGTTGAGAAGAAGGACTTGAATTATCAAGAGAAAAAGGTGTTCGAGAACTTGTCCGACGATGATTTTGCACAGAACGGAGTTACCTTTCTGAGAGCGTTAGCGGCAGCGATGTACAAAGAGCAAGCGGGCAATCCGGTGGTCGAGTACTCGCCATTTCGCGATCAAGGGACATGGAAAGAAGATTTCTTTAGCCGAGATGACGAGAAGCAGCAGCTCTTGCGAGAGGCATGTCCTCTGACCCGCAGCGGCAATCAGTACCGGTTTATCCATAAATCACTGCTAGAGTACTGCTTGGCCCGAGCAGTGTTTGAGCCACGAGACAGTGCGAGCGCGAGTCGTGCAGCTTTAACTCAAGCCATACCGCGTCGAGGGAGCGTCGATTCTATCATGAGCTTTGAAAACCAGGCTGCTGTAGAGGAAGCCGTGGCGGCCAATGAACAGGCGGTGCTCGATTCACCCTTGGCACGGAGAAGCTTTGTGGATGAGCCGTCGATTCTGCACTTTTTAGCAGAGCGTGTCCAGCAGGAACCTCTCTTCAAGCAGCAGCTGCTCGTTATGATCGAATGCTCGAAAACCGACAAAGAGGCGCGCAAGGCGGCGGCCAATGCGATCACGATATTGGTCAAGGCAGGTGTACAGTTCAATAGAGCGGATCTGAAAGGCATCCAGATTCCAGGGGCGGACCTCAGCTATGGCGCGTTCGATTCTGCCCAGCTGCAAGGGGCGGATTTGAGAAAAGTCAATCTGCGCAACGTTTGGCTACGTCAGGGCAATTTGAACAACGCACAGATGGCGCGCGTGCAGTTTGGCGAACGGCCGTATCTCTTAGAAGATGATGAGGTGCGTTCCTGTGCGTATTCGCCTGATGAGAAGTTCTGTGCGGTAGGTCTCGGCGACGGCACGATCAGTATGTATGATACTTCGAGTTGGGCAAAAGCCTACACCTTGCGTGGTCATACCGACTCAGTTACGAGCGTGGTGTATTCGCCCAGTGGCCAGCAGATCGCCTCAGGTAGTAAAGACGGGACGGTGCGAGTGTGGGATGCGCAAACCGGCGCACCTGGTCCTGTCTTAAGCGGCCATACCAGCGGTGTCACGAGCGTGGTGTACTCACCTAATGGCCAGCAGATCGCCTCGGGAAGTGACGACGGGACGGTGCGACTGTGGGACGCGCAAACCGGCGCACCTGGTCCCATTTTAAGCGGCCATACCAGCGGTGTTGCGAGCGTGGTGTATTCACCTAGTGGCCAGCAGATCGTCTCGGGAAGTAACGACGGGACGGTGCGACTGTGGGAAGTGAATTCGGGTCAATGTTTGGCAGTGGTTGAAGATTTCCATGGACTAATCACAAGCATCACCTGGAACGCTACTCCAAACGGCACCTATTTCGCAACCGGCTGTAACGATAAGTCTGTTCGCATGTGGCAGGTCATAGAAGAGGAGGATCGCTATCAGGTGTGCCTGCATTGGAGTTCGATGCATGACAGACTTATCATGTCAAATGCATCTATCCAAAACGTGCAAGACTTAAGCAGGATAAATATGCGGCTATTAGAACAACGCAGCACTGTGGGTCAGCCGATTCTGCCTTTGAGCTTCCGCGAGGTAAGCAAAAAGCTAATTAGCATGGCGTCCGTGGCGTATAGACTCAAGGCGCCATCAAACCGCAATATGATGGATACCGCCGCCACAGCCGATTCTCCTGCTGTACAGTCAGCAAGCCGGTCGACCCGGTGAATGCCTTTTCGCTTGCTTGAAAGGCGAAGGTGATGCAAATAGGAGAATAGCGCTAGTATGTTGAATTTTATTATCTAGTGTATGAATTGCGCTTTCGGAAGAAATTATACAGAGCATTCTTTGTCAATGACAATTTACAAAAAAAAAAAATGGTAACCAAGAGCAAAACTAAAGCACTCAGTGGGTTCGTAAAACCAAAGAGTGAGAGGTAAAGTAATGAGCAGTGGGGAAATAACACTAGGATAACTAGGATCGCAGGCGAGTGTATGCCTATAAATGTTACCTTTGCAGCGCGCTATTTCACATGTATGTACTACAGGCAGGAGAAACATATTTCTCCTGATTCTGTACCATCCTAACGAACAGCAATATCCCGACTTGCTTCACAAACACTGGTTGGTGATGTAGTTTGTTCGTGCTCTGCCGCCTCCTGACTTCCTGTAT
Organism: Gamsiella multidivaricata; assembly: GCF_025024155.1. Lineage (NCBI taxonomy): Eukaryota > Fungi > Mortierellomycota > Mortierellomycetes > Mortierellales > Mortierellaceae > Gamsiella > Gamsiella multidivaricata. The sequence continues at coordinate 175,870 of NW_026251726.1, forward strand.
CGTTGTCCACAGATATCGCCAGAGTCGTTCACAACCTGGCATTGAAACTCCATGTCTAGGTACGAGGTGTAGAAACGGCCCAGAGCGTTGTCCTTGCGCGAGGACTTCGGTCTTGGGCCCCTCGCTAATAGTCTTTGTGACGGAAGAGCGTCGTTGCATTATTCAGGTTTGGGTATGGTGCCAAGTTCGAGGGATTCATATAACCGATACCATCCGTCTGCTGCGCTATAACTGTTTCGTACGTCACGTCGGCGCTGCTCCAAAGAATTTGCTGTACAGAGAGCTATATCTGGTACGGCAAAGGGTGAAGCATTGGCGAGGCCGCGAGAGGACGGAGGAGGCACGCGTGAACGGGAGGGCGGTGGAGGCGCTTGATAGAGCATGCGTTGAGTGAAGGAAGAATTAGGACGAGCGCTATACACACACCTATACTACGCAGTGTCGGATGAGGTCCTTATGGAAGCAGAACTAGAGCAAGCTTGCAACTCCCGAAGCGACTGTGAGACTTGTGGTGTTACCGGGTTGCGTGGAAAGAGGAGAGTGAATCGAGTGTGAAATTGAACGATGAAACCTTGCTGATCTGACATTAAAGACAGTTGCTGTTGTACTGCAAGAGGAGGAGAAGGGTTTTTGGGAAGCCCTCTTTTGCCGCGGCGGGACGTAGCATAGATACTGGCTTCGCTCCTTGCAGATGCTTCTGGCGATTGCTGTGTTGTGATTTCCACGTCCGCTGGCGCGTCCAAGATTTCATATGACCCACCACAAAGTTGGTCTTGTGCAAGGCTATTGTGGACGGAGTATTGTAAACCTTCTCTACGTGTACGCTAATAGCGTCGGGTCAAGAGAGTTTACAGAAGCATTGAAGCACGCAAAAGACGTGTTAGCAATAAGTTTGGGGCCAGCAAATTTCAGGCAGCATTTGGAGGATATGGAGTTACAGACTTACAAATAATCATCTTACAGAAAGCCCACTATAACTATTATCGCTATCATCCCCGTCTCCGTCCTTACCGAACATTAGATGTTCGCCCATGGGCCTTTCATTGGTGTAGCCTTCGTCACGGTAATCATCGTCGACATCGTCGACATCGTCGTCAAAAGCGAAATCGTTGTCATATTCGTTCTGACTGGCCATTGCAAAACACGTCTAAAGTGAAGAATTGCATGCGTTGTGTGAAAAATAGTGGCACGAAGAGTTTTATTGAGAATAGACAAAAGACAAGGCTCTGCAATGTGAACCAGCATGTGCGCTGATTGTGCCTATGCTGCTTCCCAACAGGTTTGTGCTGGTTCATCAAACGGTTTGTGCCTTTTTTGTTCAGCTCAGATCTCTGCACCAAACAATCCCAAACCCTTGAGTACTCCTCTTAACGTCCGAAAGCATGCATGGAAGCGCGCCATGCTTTTAGAACTGAGAACAGCAACCTTCGCTCTGCATATAGCTGTGGGAGGATGCGTGCAGATTATTTAATACTTTTCATTTCCAGACCTAGCCCTCACATAGACAATGCGTGCCACAATTAAGTTGGAGAGCAAATGACGACCGTGTATAGTTTGTTGCTGCTAATCCCAGACAGTGGAAAAGGAATCGGGAATACCTTCATTGTTGATGAAAATGTGGTTGGCAACACTAATCGATGTTCCGTAAATAGCCCCGGATTGACGGTTAGCTGCGTGCAGTGGGCTTCACTCACCTCTTCTTCATTTGATCTGTTCAACCCTTGCGCCTGCCATATGGCGTCGGATGAGGCTGGGGGTGGGGGATAGGACGTATTATCTTTGCTTGCTCTTTGCTGAGTTAACATTCCGACCACTTCCATAACACTTCTGCTTGTTTTGTGTTTTGAGTTTGTTTGTTGTATCAAACTTCTCTAATCTCCCACATCAAATATGGAGTGGAAGCCAACTCATCGCTTTTTCTTCTAGGTGCGCTTATGAGGCGCAAAATGAATGCATATTTGAGTAAGGCTCCAGAATATTGTCCATAGATATTGAGAGTCGCGAATGTCTCTCTCATTGCGTCTTGGCTTTTTCCTTAAGCTGTGGGTCATCACGATACGAGACGCAGTTGGCTCCGTACTTGATCTGTGTTTCCGATATTTGACGCCGTGGATGTGTTGCTGAAGGGTTTCCTGGATCCGGCACCGCGTGTATATAGTCGTAGTACGCGCCATGCTGCTGGGCGCGCTCGTCACTAAAATTTGTTCAGGAACGGGCTGGCGGGAAAAAAATAGGCCTCCAAGCAATTGGAGCTGTAAGGAGGCAGAGCCTCGTTCCTTCTCACGAGCTCTTGAACCAACGAACGCTCTCGACCCACTGCCATCACATTCTACCCAAACACTGCAGCCAATCCTTCCACCATCCATTGACCTCTTCCATCATTCATCCTCAGCCTCTTTTTTCATCATCTTGTCCTCTCGTCCCTTCTTCATCTGTCCTTCCTTTTCCTCTGTCGCACGAGAGAGGTGCTGCTGCAATACCTTATCAACAATTGACTTGTACCTCATATATTGGAGTGATATAAATGGCACCCCAACATGTCACGACCATCCTGTTAGCAGAGTTCGATATCGACCAGGGCTCGACCTTGACACATCAGTACCCAACCAACATCACCTCGGACAACCAGTATGGATTAGTTGCACTACAGCGCGGGCACTCGACTATAAGCACAACGCCTTGAAAATCGCTCGCTAACGGGATCACTTCTTACTCCTCATTTGTGCACAACTGTGTCTGATATAGTGTACTGGCAGAGCTCATGTTGCCTGACGGTGCCCATCTAAGGCCGGCTGACTGGACAATCTTTTTCTTGAATCAGGCGAAGCCAGCTCCCTGGAACGGCAACAATGCATTGACGGATGAAGTCGAGAATCCTCTTCTTTATGTCCTGAATTTGGTCCGTACCAATCACGATGCTTCCATTCGCAGGTAATGGCAATCCCACGTATCGCAGGAAAGAAACAGTTGGTACGGAAACCATGATCTTGCAGTCCGCATACTTTACTGATTTTTAGACATATTCATGGATATTAGAGGTGCTGCAGTGAAGGCAATGGCGATTTGTACCACCCACCAGTACCTGCATGTTTACAAGGCAAGTTTATCCATCCTCTTACTTTGGAAAAGCAAATGGGGGAATGCGCTTGCTGTTGCTCTGGAATTTGCGGTACTAATTCAATTGCCCAATTCCCTGGGAACATAATTTTAGCCTGTGCTCTTGCTTGCGCTCGAAAACTACTTCAAGGACCCGTCCGTCGAAGTATTAAAGACATTGTATGAGTCCGTCAACTCTATGGAGCTCAGCCCACCGGACCTTTCGCCATATGAGCGCATGATTTTGAGATCATCAGACAACAAGGAACTGTTCATTGAAAAGTTTGAGGCAGCCACAGGGGCGAGCGAAGATGCGCCAGGCAAGGTTGATATGACGTATGGACTGGGAATTGTCGTGGGACAAGCGCCTCTCAAAGGCAAGGAGGGAGGTGCAGCAACAGCCTTGGCAGCAGCAACAGCGGCGATGGCCAAGAACAGAGATTGTCAATTTTATGAAACCAAGGTCGTCTACGACGGGATCAAGATTCCCATCAGAGTGCCACTCAGCATCAACCCTGAAGAAGTTGGAGAGGTAAGGATGACTGGGAGAAAGGATCGTCTGGATTTGGTCCGCAATCTGCCTTACTCGCCCCGTCGATGGAAGGGCAATCCGGACTCATAGGACAATAGAACCATTCTAACATTTCCCTATCCATAAATCGACTAGTTCTCATTGATCAAGCTCATTACAACCTTCAGTCCAGCATCGCCTTCGCCCAATTCGCATCCATTTCACGCACATCTGGACTCAAATGGACCGAACACACACCCCATCATGCTCCTAATGAATGCGCTCTTGACAGGAAAGAGGATCATCTTTTTGGGTAACGGGCACCCCGCAGGAGATGTTGCCAACTTCGTCTTGGCCGCATGTGCTCTCGGAAGCGGCTCAGGAGGTGTACTGCGCGGATTTCCTGAACGCGCTTATCCCTACACGAACTTGGCAGGCATTGATCATCTTTTGACATGGTAAATATATGTAAACATATCGTTGCCAAGGTCATAACCTGCCCAACGCCTGTCTCAGGCTGAACTCATGTATTCTGGCTTACCAAGTTGTTTTCATAATATTATCTATCTACAGCAAAGGATTCATCGCCGGTGTGACCAATCAACTTTTCGAGGACCGCACAGCATGGTGGGATGTACTCTGCAATATCGACACTGGGAAGATCACCGTCAGCAAGGACATCACGCCGATGCCTGCCATGGTATCTCAAGGCTCCGGATCCTATGACGATACACGGCCTATCGCGATCTTCAGCGGTGCACCCACTAGTCAACCAAGCGGCAAATACGACAATGGCGACAATGAATTCATGACAGATGTAAGATATCTTCTGTTTTATGTCCTCCCACCAGAAAGGTAAGATAGCGGTGTTGGACATCGTCTAACAATCGCTTCCTTTGTTAATCTTTACTGCAAAATAGATACTGAATGCGATTCAGGCACATTATGGAGAGACAGTAATTCGGGCGAAATTCCAAGACTATGTCACACGGTTCGTTCAGTTGGCATCGCAATATGAAGAACAAACATATGGCCAGACTACCATTGGTCTCAACCGCGTCAACACACCAGAGTCCACAAAGTACCTGGGTACGGGACTCGTCTTTGCGGATGAGACTTCAAGAGCTCGTGAGATCGCCGCGAATGCAAGCAGAATCGAGGGCTGGAGAGCAACAACTAGCTATACGTATCTCCAGGAGGTAAGCGGCCCTTCTGCATTCATGATTGTTCGCTTCATGTGGAAGTTTTAAGGCTATACACTAATTACACGGTGTAACGTGTCCGTATCTCCATGTTTGGTGTCAATAGGATCATAAAGCTTGGCTATCATCAAGATCTATCAAGTGCATGGATGTCAAGCGCGTTATTTCGCTACTTAAATTGGCAAGGACGTTATCTCCACAGGATGTCTCAACATTATTCAAGGGATTTTTGCAAAACATTTCCACGGACGAACAAATTATTGAGGTAACCAGAAATCAAAATTGGTGGGATTACTATATTACTATATGACGATATCTTCTAACCTCCTTATGGTTGTCTGTGTCGGTAGTTCTTGTCCAGTCTTCCATTATCTCAAGGCGGATTATTCTGTATCGCCTATGGGCTCTTCCATCCAATGGTCAGTGTCCGCAATGACACTATAGCATTCTTTAATCGGCTGAACCAGCATCCAGTAAGTTCACCATTGGTGTATGGGTAATATCTCGAAAACTTAATTCTCAGTATATTAACTCTTATGCCTTCTCTCTTTTACTCGACAATCCGCTGATGCCGCAACAGACAGGAAGAGTTTACATCAAATCACTTAATCAGTTCGAGAGAAACACTTATGAACGTCTGGCAAGGGAATATGCTGTGCAGGAGGAGAACTCTATTAAGCAACACCACTACGCCCGACTCTCTGCATCTGCAGGGTCTATCAGCTCTGCCTCTGCTTAGTCGCGCTCCTGGATTAATCAGACTATAGTCGATAGCTAAACGTCTCTCTCAACCATTAATAAATGAGTATCCTACTCACAGTGTCTCTTGGTCAAACAACTACTGCTACTACTGCTACTACTACTACTACTGCACAGGGCCTGGCGTAGGTATACCTTCTGCTCGCATCCCAGCTGAATTCTAAATTCTCTCGCATCCATGTCCACGCACTGCCAGCTCTAAAATGAGGTTAGTCGATGAATATTCAGTATAAACGGCTCAAAGACAAAATCAAAGCTATTGTTGATTAAAATCAAAAAAAAAAAAAAAAAAAAAAAAAAAAAAAAACGCAAAGGAGCATCGAGCGAGATGGATAATGGCAGTATTTTAAACTAGCTAGTTTGCTCGCAATAGAGAATAGCACTCATGGTCCACGCATTGTGCAGCAGCAAATATGAGGCATAAATATCAGCACAACTGAATCTGTGATAAACAATGCCTCTTTAGTGCAAAGAACAGGAATGCGCTGCGCTGCTAATGCTGCTGCTTTTAAATGCTGCTTATGTCCCTACATTATCCGTGTCCCCTTTGCCATTCCATATAATCATGTTCATTCTCGCATGGCAGTTGTTTAATGGATTGGAACAAAAAGTAAGAGGGTCTTGATTGTAGCTGTATGGATATAATGGAAGAGTGAGAGAAAGGGGCTAAGGATGCCAGCTGGGCCAGGTAGACTATATCCGATCGAGCCATCTTGCTTTCAGAACTAGGGAATACCCATGCTGTTTTTCAATGCTCAAGAGGGCCAAGCAAATGGTCCGTGTTGGCTGAAATCGTAGTTTTGTCTAGAACAAGACGCCGTTGTCTTCGAGATGCAGCGGTGTCTAAAACAAAACGCTGTCATTTCAACCGTAGGGGATGTATTTCATCAAGAGTGACAATGCTGTCAACAACAAAGCCTTGAAGCCCTCCCGCCGCCAATGTCGTCTACAATAAAATGTCAGCGAGTTTTTTTTTCTTTTCTCTTTTGCACAAAGTCCCTAACGTCGTCCAGTCTCCGGGCACTTGCCTGACATGTAACCACTGCTATTGTTTTCTGTATCCTGTAGTACACAAAGTCTCTTTGCGTCTCAATGCTTTCCAGGGTCTGTCAAGACATATTGCTCGAAAGCACTCTGTTTTCCAGTCCAAAAAATAAAACAAAGTATTCCTCCAGCCGAAGCCGGTCGCCGAAGCCAGATATCCCCAACCACTCAGCGCGCAATCGTACGAGGTATCATAAACGGCAACCTTAAAACGGCCGCCGACACCTAGAAGTACCTCTTCCAGGGATTCGATATCAACGTCTCGCCCTACAGGACTAGAGAGATCATCAGAGAGGAGGGCTTGATAGCAATGAGAAAGGTCAGACGTCCCAAGTTGTTCCCAAAACATCATAAGGCACGTATGGATTTCGTCCGTATGTGTAAGCATTGGGCTGTCGACGGCTGGAAACAGGTCCTATGGACAGATGAAACTAGGATCAACTGATATGGGTCCGATGGGAAGGGCTGGGTTTGGAAAGACAAAAAAATCGGCGCGCAGGACCGGCTCGTTGAGGAGGTGCCCAAGTTCGGAGGAGGCCGCCTCTTTATGTGGGATTGCATAACATACTCAGGACCAGGTTTCATCTTTCAAACCCATGGAACAATGGATGCTGAGTTGTATGTCGGGATCCTTGAGGAATGTGTTCCATTGACGCAAGAGTGTTATGGGATCTGGCTACAGGATATGATTTTCCAATAGGATAACGATTCCAAACACACCTCAAGAACAGCCAAAATATTTTTAGAGGAAAAGAACTATAACTTGCAGATATGAACCCGATAGAGCACCTCTGGGAGCACCTCGGGAGGTAACTAGCCAAGTGCCCTGAGTTTCCTGAAGGAATAATCGAGTTGTGGGAACGATTGCAGCTCGAGTGGAACAAAACTCCTGCTTCAGTCTACCGGATTCTAATTGAGAGCATGCCGCGAAGGGTTGGGGCGCTTTAGAACGCAGAGGGAGAGCGCGCTGACTATTGAGGATGGAGATCTGATAGCGACTTAATGGAGAAAGATTCGAGTACGACATGGCAGCACCAGGAACCGGAAATTGAGTAAATGACATAGTTGCAAACATTTATTCGTACCGTCTTTAATGATGCAGTACGCAATACAAGAGAACTATGCTTGAAACTTTGAATGCAGCGTTACAACTTGATTAAGTTTTGCAAAGAAAGTTCTGTCGTATAAAGTATTTTGACAAGAAGAATGAAAAATCCGAAAACATTTACTCAATTCCCGGAGTTAGTGCATAGTTGCAGGAGAACGAACACAGCATTTTTTGCACAGCAAAAAACGTGCGTAATCATGCTGTATTGCATCATGGACATAACTCAATTTAGCTTAATTCGTAGTTATCCCTTGTCCCGAATTCATCCCATATATGGGATGAATTTTAATAAGAAAATGCAATTGTAAAATACTATCATGATTGCCATCCCCGCCCCCTTTCTAAGCACATATTGGCACCTGGCCCTCGGTGCACCTAGAAGTATAACCTAGTTGGCATTTACTTGGAATTGATATTAAGGAGTGAGCTGAAATGGGATCACCCTCATTGAGAATTCCCACGATCGAAGTTGTGTGCTCAAATTTTTGTACAACAATTTCCTACTTCCACATCATGGACATTCGACACCTTCTCTGATGGTCGTGAGTTTACCAATGATGGCGATGAGAGCTACCCTTCTTATCGCCAAGTCAACTACTCCGAGGATACTATGGATCAGTTGTCGAGTACGAATCAGTCATTACTGCCCTAAAAACAATACAAACCTGTATGAAGTGGAGGAAAGATCTGAAGGCGACCATGCTGGGGCATGGGGTCGAGGCGATCAGCTTGGACAAGTGAGACGAGGTCGGGGAGGTCAGGAAGAGGTCAAGCCAGAAAGAGCCATCAATCTCTAGACGGTAATAATGCCAGTGAAGATGAAGAAAGGTGAGCGGTATGCAGTTTACACGCAATGTTCAAATCTAAAGCAAGATTTGCGTACCACGAGTGTGTCGATTGACAATCGACTGCCAAAGCCGCTGATCTTCGAAACCACTAACCAGCCTGAACAATGTCCACAAGGCCACCATTCCGCGCACGTTCAATCTCTGTCACCTTATGTACTTCAATTCGACGAGGACGAGTCTTTTCAGCTTTTCTTCCCAGACACCATGCTGGACACGATCGTGAACAACACAAACCTTTATGCAGCGAATGTCCAGGCTGAGAAGCACACTGAGTAACATCATGACATCGAACCAATCAGCCTTACGAAGCCGCTGTTGCTTCGTTCCCTCGCGTTCTTAATCTATCGTGACCTGTTTCCATTAGACAGTTTGCGAAACAAATCATCCAGTACAATCAAAGTTTATCAAGTAGGGACTCGCACTTTTGGTCATTGCGAAAGTCTTACCACAAGTTCACCGCAATTTCGCAAGTTCACATTGCACCAATGGGAGCGCATTTTTTTCACATTTAAAAAAAAACACAAGCAGACGCGAACTATGCTTACACGCTTTAATTAAAGAAAGGTGGTGTGCTTGCTTTTAAACTCCATTGTTCTTCCCTCCGTCCTTACTCATTAAAGCCCACAGAGATGGAGCGCGATACAGACAGTGACGCCAGCAGCATCTACAGCAATGACACCGATATCGACGAACTCCACGCTGCATACGAGCTTAATGCCGTGGACGAAGTTCTACATGATGACGATGAATTCGATCATGTTCTATGGGATCAAGAGTTCGACGGTTTTGAGCGCAACCTTTTGGATGCTGAGCTCGAAGGCCAGATCCAGTATGAAGCTGACCTGGCCGCGAACAGAGAGGAGGGGGTGGTTATTCCTGATCGCGCTGAGTATTTCTTTGGTGTGGATGAGATTGGGGCCGAGTTGGAAGACATGCGGCTCGAGGCTGCCAACGAGATCGAGAACGAGGATCATGAACCCGAGCAGGAGCAGGGAGACTTCGAGGATGACAGGAGAGTTCAAGCTATTGTGGCAGGTATTGAGCTAGTGAGAGGGGCTGTTGAAAGGATGGATGATGAGGTTGTGCCAGATCCTGATGCTCAACAGCAGCTGCAGCGCTTCATTCCAGTATTACAACTTATTGCACAGGCGATCCAGGTGATGCATGGAAACTTTGTGCAAATACGGCCCAGGATTGAGCGACCTCGCATACCCAACATTCGTTTCGATCTCGAACAAGTCCCTAGACCAAACTGTCAGCTCTATTTCCGCTTTTACCAGGAGGACATTCTGGAGATGGTTGTTGCATTGCGAACGCCAGAGATCTTCGTCCTTGACAATGGCTCCAAAGTTCACTCTGTCGAGGCGCTTTGTATCGTGTTGCGTCGACTTGCATATCCATGCCGCCTCTTTGATCTCATGGATATCTTTGGACGATCACAATCTATGCTATCACGCATTTTCAACCACACCCTTCGGTTCCTCTATCGGCGATGGAGGCAAAGACTCTTTTGGGATCCCATCCGTCTCGGCCCCGACAAGTTGGAAGAGCTTCATTATGCTATCCGAAGGCAGAATGCACCATGCCTTTCAAGCTTTGCATTTATTGATGGTACTGTTCGTGCAGTTTGTCGTCCAATCGATGGGCAAGAGCAAATCTACAATGGCCACAAGCGCGTTCACGCCATGAAGTATCAGTCAGTTGCCACACCCGATGGTATCATTGTTCACCTGTCTGGGCCGTTTGCAGGGAACCGCCATGATTCGCGTCTTTTCGAGATGTCTGCCCTTGCTCCGATTCTTCGAGCATGTGCAAAAGGGTATGACAACCGCCAGATGAGTCTGTATGGAGATCCTGCTTATATACTGAGCGACATCATGCAGCGGCCGTTCCACACAGCAGGCATCTCTCCTGAGGAGCAGCGTTTCAATGAGTGTATGTCTAAGGTCAGAATTGGTGTTGAGTGGTGCTTTGGTTACGTTCTGCAATACTTCCCCTTCTCTGATTTCTTATGGAGGTGCACACCCACTATATTTGCTCTGTCCTTTTTGCAAACATTCGCTCCTGCATCCGACAAACAAACTCATCCTCTTCCAAGTTTCGAGTCAACCCCCCACTCTTGATGAGTATCTTCATGATTAAACAAGGCAATCAAAACGTTTATATTAAGGGATATAGTAGTGCTGTGTATTAAAAAAAAAAAAAAAAAAAAAAAAGAGGATTGAATTTAAATCTTTTTTCGAATATCCGAAACGAGTCCGTTGATGTTTTCCATGAGTTCCAACATTCTTTTCTCAACAGTACTTGCTCGTGGAGCCTGTGATCGCGGAGCGCGTCTGTTGATAGGGTTGAAGCGAACAGATTCAGCTGTTGCCAGGCGGTTTGGATTCGAAGATGTTGCTGTGGTGGTAGATGATGAACTTGAGGAAGAAAAAGATGATGAAGTCGAAGAAGAGGGATCCATGGATGATGAGGATGCTGCCGTGGCCGATGAAGTCGTGGGCATGCTCATCTGTCGTAATGACTCCTGCCTGTTGGTATGACCATAAAACTCCTCCAAGTTTTGAGCCGAAAAATCATCCACTGTGCTTTGACTTTGTTGCTGTCTATGCCCGTCGAAGTCGTCTTCCTTCTGTACCAGTTCCAGCAAAAGCTCATCCTGCCTTGTCATAGTCTCTGTGCCGCCACTTGACCTCCGTGATGCTGCCTCTTGTTGCTTGAATTCTTTTTTAAGCGCATCATATCGCCTCATGCAAAGAAGGTAGTTAGCCTTCTTTAGGTCGCGCCCTCCTTGTGTCCTGACATATGCTGCGACCTTCTCCCAGGCCTCCTTCTTCTGACCATGTCCAACGAAAGGTGGGTGTCCCATCATGCCCTCGAGTAGAGTGATAGTGTTGGCGTGGTAGTTGTTGCTCCTTGGTGCGAAACCTTGACATACATCGCGCTTCTTTCTAACCGACTGTTCCTGACTATGCTCCATCATGGTATCCATCGAGGTGGATCCATTGCGGTTTTGGAGAGTGGACTCTCCCTCTTGCTCAGGTTCCTGGGATTGCAGTTGTGCGGGTGGTTGTTGGTGCGAGACTTGGTCAAGTGGAGGGCGAGGTAGCTGAGGCCCTTGTTGCGTGGAGAAGCGAGGAGGATGAGGTGCGAGAGGACGTTGTTGCTGCAGAGACGCATACGGCTGATGCTGCTGTTGTTGCTGAGGGGCACTCTGTTGCGGCACATACTGCGGTTGCTGCTGCTGTGATGTAAAGGTGGACTGTGTGAAGCTCATTGACGAAGAGAAGTAATGGAGTGACAAACTCATGTTGACTTTTCTTTTCATATATCTAGACAAAGCCGCCTGGTAGCAAGCCAATCAAAACGCCGAATGAACTTTGCTTCTGACCCTCGAGTTCAGAGCTCGAACTCGAGCTTCAGAGGCATAGTTGAGTTTGAAAAAATTCACTAGCGTGAACTTTATTGAACTTCGAGCGAACTCGAGGGTCGAGTTCAGTTTCGCAAACTGTCTATTGTCTCGTTTCGAAGACCATTTTTCAGAAACAAACGAATGGATGCCCAATCACCCAATTTCAAAACACACTACAATACAGGAGGTCAGATGGGTCAGGAAATACCTCCACATTTCAGATCCAAATGCACCACCAAACGCCAACACAACGCGCGCCAGCTATTATGACAAACTGCTGCCTCTGCTCCACCACATCCAGCATGTATCCAAAATGCACATCTACCCAAAAAAAAATCTCCCCATTGATCAGATGATTATCCGATTTTCTGGTCGCAGCAAACACACCGTCCGCATGGAAATGAAACCAACTCTTAAAGACTACAGGATCTTGGCATTTCGTGGCTCTGGCTATACATTCGCATTCCTGCCCGAGTCTCGTATTGAATCCAACGTCGAGCTTGATACTTCACCGCCGGCCCAGGAAGGGGATGGACTTTTATCCGTCACTGGGCAAAAAGTCCTGTTCCTGGTCAGCCAACTGTCACAACAACACCATCGCAGATTCAACGTCTACACGGATAACCTTTCCTCTGCTGTTCCTTTTGCGAAATCGACAAATTGGCGCGTGTGGAACCGATTCTTCAAAATTCCCTCTATAACTGAAAGGCTTCGAAAACGCGCAACTCGATTGGGATGCAAAGGGAGCAGTAGCTGTGAACGATGTCCTCGTTCTGGAGCAGGCACCGATGCTGTGAAAGTCCGCGAGGTATTTGGTGAAGAACCATACAAGTTACTCTTGGTCCCCCGTGTAGTAGACGATTACAGTATGAATATAGTTGAAGTCGACATTGCATATCAACTTTGCCAGTAATACACTGTTCAATGGCGTACAAGTCGGACATGGATGCCCCTGTCCCACTAGCTGCTGGATACCGCGATCATCAATGCCTATAGTATATGGAACATTTACCATCGTCAAAACAAGGTGCGATTTTCGTCTCAAACTGGCGCAGCAGCATGTAACCCGTTCACATCAAAAAGCAGGTCAGAAGATAGGTAGAGCAGTTTTGAAGGAGCTCGACGATCAAGGACAGCAACAAGGACAGGGAGGCTGTCAACAACAGGGACGGCCGGCGAAGCAACAACAAGGACAATATGCAACAACGTAACATTCTGATCTTTGTGGAAAACGATTCCTTCCTGGACACCGCCTATCTATTCATAGGAAGTAGTTGGAGAACAATGACAGCTGAGTGCAGTGCATGCAGACGCAATGCCTTGAAAACCAAACAACCACCTCTCAATTGCAGAACAAGCTAGTTCTGCAATCCATGTGAAGTTTTCTTCTGCCTGACCCAGGACAAGGATTACTTCATTCCTTATCATTCAGTTGAATAAATTACACAGATGGTAGCTGCACGGAGATCTTTTTTTATAACAAGGCTACATGGAGATAGTCTGTTCCCTTGGACATTTGCTGGCGCCGCAAAAGCTCCATAAGATCGTTCTTCATTCCCAGGGTTATGGCAAACAGGATGATACCAATGGCGGAACCAACAGTGTTGGCAGTGTTATAAAAAAGTTTCCAGAGTAAGGAGCCCATTTGTCCAGTCCAGTCCGCATTCCGGCTGCATTGACTACATTGATATCTCACGCCAGGGAGAGTGTTGTCCTGAACCTCTTCCAACGCAAGCCGCATCGTCTCGAAATATAGATTTTGCTGGGGATCCTTGTCAGAAGTATCAAGAGATTCTGTAATCGAAGTACCGTTGAAGAGAAGTATCGCTTGTACGGGGTAGGCAGGCATGTTGTACTTGAATCCCAAAGCTTCAAACGGACCCACGCCTTTCGGATAATTCCTGAAAAAAGCGGCGGTTGCTTTAAAATCCTCGAAATGTTGATCCCGAAAGCTGGTGGTTAGATCGAATACGGACAAACTGACGCCCTGGTCGCAGTCTATGTCCATGTCGGCCATGTAGATGGGCATAGCTGTGAACCACTGTCGAATGACGACGTTTTTAAGGCTGCAGTTCTGCGGTATAAACCCATCATAATCTAGTTGGACCCCGCTTGTCATCTTGAACCATTTGTAGTTGAACGTGGAACCGGCCGGAAGCAACGTCTTGCTGCAGTCTTGAGAATAGGTCAAAGATAAGCTTGGGGAACATGTCGTGATGAAATTATAGGCGAAAATGGCGATTGTTGCAATGATAGTAGAGACTTGAAATATCCTGGCCCGCTTCGCGGTGAGCTTGTAGCTCACGGAAAATGAATCGAGCATAATAGGAGGGGAAGAACAGATGAATATGTCGAGATGAACGTCTTCATGACAGCAAGGCAAAGACGATATGTTATTTATATTGGTTTTGCCCACCGATACTTCATGTCTGTGACAAAGTCCGCGGAGGATGTTAGCTTGCAACTCTTGAAAAGACAGTATGCACGCTCAAAGGGCGATTTTCCTTAGCTCAATATGAATTTTTGTAATATAGATCATTATGAAAGGCGCAATCTGGGCTGTGTAGAGAGCATACACAAACACCTCAGGGAGAGGGCACAGAGAACGCGAACAGATGAATAACGTTTGTTGAGATCAGCATAAATTTCACGACTTTGTCTCCGTCCTCATCCCCCCCGCCCTCGCCCTCGCCCCCACCCTATCCCTCGCCCTCGCCCTCGCCCTATCCCTCGCCCTCACGCTCAGTCTCCCGTCTCCGGGCTAATTGCTAACCGTAAATGCACGCTCTCAAGAATGGGCACTGACAACAAAATTCAATTTGCACATACAGCGCAAGACCCGGGCGACGATATAACACTGGACATCACCCTTAAAGGCAAGAGCACCACTACCCTAACCTAGAGCGCACACACACACACCCTCCCCTGCCTCTAGACGACCTTGGAAACACATCGTTGACTTCCAAGGAGCTTGACCAGGCACTGGACGATATATACGCAACGTTGACTGGCGCAATCAAATTGATGCCATCGCAGGATGGAGCTGGAGTACCGACCTGCATCACTGCATTCCTCATGCATGCAGTCGCACTGTTCCCGGACCTGAAGCTGAATATGGACAAGGTAATATCAGGACGACACGGATTTGGATCTGTACACTATGTTGTGGAATCGTCTTGTTTGCTTGCTGCAACGCGGGCACAGGCGTTGCCATATCGTCTGACGAAAACGTAAATTCGATGATGACACAGACAACGATCCTACGGGGGTCGTCTCTTACGGAATCACTACGGACATAACACATTGGCAGTCCTTATAATCAGAATCGACACGATGAAGAAGTCTGGTTACAATGAACCGGCTTTTCGCTCATTCAAGGCTCCTGGATCTTTCAACCTCTTTGCAGACAGTTGGAGAGAAGACGCGAAGAGCTTATTTGGACAGATTGCTAAATAAAGCTAGTTTACAAAATATTGTCATCCTTTGTTCTTAATTCGAATTTCGTATTCTGTCGATCTCCTGATGACAAAGCTAAAGTCAAGGTGAAACCTTGAACAACCACCACCACAACCACCACAACCACCACAACAGCAACAACAACGGCAACAACTCCAGACAAACCTCTGCAAAGAAACGTCCAGTGACTAAAGCCAAGTTAACAAGTTCCTCAATAACATCAACGACTGAGCCAGAGAAGAGACAATAAAGTTTTGATATATTTATTGAATTGACAGAATACAATCAAATTAAGAAAGAAATTCTTTCTTAATCCCGAAAGCGGACTGCACACGAAAGCAGAGGAAACGCGTGTCAGGTACAAAAACTGTCATATACAGAGGACCAAAGAAGAGACAAAATGACGCAGTAACCTACCATTCTGGCGACGATTTGGAAGGCTTGTTTGATAAGAGTGATACGACTTGAATTTATAGCGTATGAAGGCAGAATGTGTAATGAGCGATATGAGGATTTGAGGGCGTGCTCCTCCTTTATACCATTTGAATGGAGCTCAATGCAGCGATCTGGGGCTGAATTCGGGCCCAATGTGGGTGCGAGGCTGAAAGCCATTTTACTTTCCGCTGGCTGTCGTCTTAAAGGATTAATGGGTGCGGTCTAGTTGGGAAGACAGATTATAAAGTTATCGAAATTCACGAAGTTATAGGCAGAGCTGGCTTGCGGCAGCCAAGCTGACGACTCATAGAATATTCTGCGGATTCCTCACGTTGCTACTTGAGAGATAGGAAGAGGCACCAACATCGGTTTCACTTGATGTGGTACTTCACTGGAGTGCCAAAACTTTTGCAGATCTGTGGGGCAATGGCCGGCAAGAGTGGGCGTGAGCAGAGTTGGATTGATTCCTCAATATCGGCTTTGAGATTAAGAAAAACATTGATGGTCAAGGGTAGGCCACCCAAGCCCTTGTGTGAGCGTGGAGCAAAGACGGCCGTGTAAGAACGCATTACGTAGAGGCCATTAGCTTCCAGCGCCATGCTATAAATGTCCCCCCGCATGCCTATAAAACAGAGATGGGGGTTAAGAAAAAATTCAGATACCATTCATGTTGCACAGCCCAAGCTCACTTACCAATAACCACCATTCCAAAGACTCTCACAGATGAGATGTTGATCCTTTGGCTAGCAAGATCGTCAATCCCATCTTTCATCTCGCTGGCAAGTTTCTCCAGATCCGATTGAATAACAAGCCCTTGGACAGCCTTCTTGACCTCCACAGTGAAGAGGTAGCACTGGTGACTGGATAGCATAGCACAGACAAAGAAGTCTGGGCGTTGGCTACGTAAACCAGGGTCCATGCTCTTTCGTCGCTTTGAAGGAGGAAAAGTCATATCCCTGTTGCAGTAATAAAAAAAAGGGGGAATTAAACACAAACTTAGACCACATTTAGATTCCAATTTTGTCACTCTGTTCTTACCAGAACGCGTTCAAATGCTTGACAGAGCAAATAAAGGTCAAGAAGAAAGGGTCGAACTTCTTCTTGATCAGTCCAGCTTCATTGTCTCGAGAGCCATCCCACAGCGCGGACGTACCCAGCATACTGGTCAAAAGGCTTCTGACGTCCAAATCACCTTGCCACTGTAATATCCAATTTCGAGCATCGACATAAGAGGTGTTGCTGATGTTGATGGCCACGTCAAAAACGTCTTGTACTGCCTCTGATGTTATTCGCTGCTGCATCACACTTGAAAGGATTGCATACCAAAGAGCACCTCCAAGGGCTGAAAAGAGAGAACTGAGATTCTCACCCTCCCGTATCAAATAGATATGATTGAGGGCCCTGGAGCATAAAAAAGGCAGCGTCTGGGGGATCTAGGGTCGTAGGGGGCCTAGGTCATAGAGACCTAGGTATCAAGGGAATCTGGGTCAAGAGAGTCTAGGGTAAAAGAGTGGTTTATTCAATGCTATCTAATCCTACGTTCGAAGGGCTATTATATACGAAGGATGTGGTTACTCTAGAAACTGGGCGAAGCATTCTTATGATTATAGCATTATTCTCGAATAAACTACTGTGCCTGTTGCATGCTGCATGATAGGTTTCGTTTGATAATACGAGTGGATGATGCAAAAAGCCCTGATTTGCATGATATTACCGCCCCTTACTGCCTGATCCTTTTGACCCGTGCTATGTAAAGCAAAAAGTATAAAGAGAAACGACCGGAGATAGCACTGAAACAAAGCAATTACAGGTCACCACCATGTTACAAACCTCAGAGTACTAGGATATCATCGACAAAAACAAAAAGATCCGAAGCTATGGGCTGAACAGGATGCTTACCATTCCTCAGATTGCCATCCTGGGAGACCAGTCAAGCGGTAAATCAAGCGTTCTGGCGGCCATCATAAAGCTGTCGTTTCCCCGCAACGTCGAGACATGCACACACTTTGCCACACAAGTAAACATACGCCAGAGCGAGCGAGCCGAAATGTCGGCACATATCGATGACGAGCCCGAGTTCAACGAGCGTAATGCCTCACAGGACAAAGCATGGAACATCCACACAACTATTAACGAAGCCAACGGCATTCTGTATTCAAATGTAGAGGTTAGCGAAATTGTTTTGAAAATCATTATCTCAGGGCCGACATCATCTCTGCTGACCATCATCGATCTTCCTGGCCACATCAACACCACCACTAGTACGCAGGACAAGGGCAATAGTTTCGACCATACGAGCAATCAACGCGCGGTACAAGCTCGACACCTTCGAGTCGGATCTGCTTCCAAGTTTGGTAGACACACTTCTCAACAGACTCAAGCGTATGAAGCTAGGCTACCTCGTATTGAAGAACTCGGCCTTCAAGGACATTGACATACCATGAGACGACGCCAGACAGCGTGAGGACGATTTTTTTCAAATCATCGGAGCTATGGAGACAAGTGCCGGATATACGCAAGGGGTGAGTTTCCGTCAAGAAATCCTTGGGTGAGCTGCTGTATACTCACATCAAGAAGGAACTGCCGTTCCTCAAGAAGGAAATCCTTGAGCTAATTGGCGGATGCGAGAAAGAAATCACCAGCATGGGTCCTCCAGTGTCGGGCCCCGCCATAGCGAAGATCAAGTATTCCGATTGCACTTTAAAACTCAAGAGCTCGCTGGCCACGCTTCTGGATGGCAATTATTCCTTCGAGTACATCAGCGAACACAAGCCGAACCCCGTCAAGCAAGACCACGTGGTGACTACAAACGAAATCACGACAACGATGCGGATTCAGCACCACCACCCCTCGAGGGAGAACTATCGCCTCATTCGGTCGTCACTGCAGAGACTCTATAAACTCTACAATCAAGACCTGAACCGAGATAAGTACATGCTCGTCACGAACAAGATGAGTAAGTTGGTCCTTCGGTACAAAGGAAGCGAGTTGCCCGAATTTACCTCGTTCATTACCTTCACGCAGATCTACATCGAAACCTTAATTCGCTGGCTGCCAAGGTCCGGACAGGCAGGTAAGTAATAGATAAGGGAGCAAGAGTGGTTACAAGGTAGGAAGGTATTTTATTGCAGACTAGGATTTGACTAGGGCAACTGCTAGGCCTTTTATACACGAACAAAGCATGGCTCGAGGTCCCGGCTCGGTAGCCTGTATCTTATAAGCTCCTGCGCTTGGAATCGTAATAGGAATTAACTCCCATGGCGCATGTATGGAGTAGGCAGGAGAAAAGCGGGCACGCGCGTACTTGGCACGGGGGAGCAACGTTAAACCAGATATGCTTTCTGTGTGGAGTAGTCCTTGAGACGCGACCTGATTCAGGCTTGCGTGGTAGATGTGAGGTATGATTGTGATGAGAAATTCTGCCCGAACCTCAATTCGTGACAGTGCAGGATATTTGGACAAATATTCCCATATATTTTATTCATAAACTGTACGACAGCACGCTTCAGCGCATCGCGATGGTCTACAAAAGTAAGGGAGGTCCTACTAAGCATTAGAGAGGAAGATCCGAGATATCAAATAAAGGAATTGACAACCAACATAAATGCGAAAAAAGTTCACATGGGCATGAGACTTTAGAATCATGAGTTCCTCCTCGAAACTTGCATAGTGGTGGATGTAATACCAAGGTATAGTTCTCTGAGGCTCTGGAGCAATCAAATGTACGAACGCAAAGTCATGAACTTTTTTTTTGCGCACTCTACCACTTCAAACGAGAAATTTGCAGCCAAGGTCTGCAAAAGGGGCACAGCCAAGGTCTGAAAAAGGGGTACAGCCGCAGACTTTTCCGTGTGGTGTCACGCCCTCAAGAGCTACATCTTCCGCCTCCTTTTTATCCACCCCAAAGTGGTCAAAGACACGTGTGTAGGTCTTTATGGCAGCATGGCGCGACTATTGGTCGATCATGGGCTTTTTAGCTCTTCCACATTGAACTGGATCAAGGCGACTGCCTAACGCCAGAATTGTGCCTACCTCGTCCACGATGGTGCACTTGATGCCCTCGAGATCGTGCTCTGAAAGCGGCGAGAGCCTTGGCCGTTCCAAGATCTGTGCGCCAGTCACGGCGATATCAGCAGTCCTATCCGCAGGTCCTGATCCCCAAGATTCTGTATCACAGCACCATTCGATAGGACCCCTCACAGAGACCGAGGACAGACAAGCGAGGCGTACTGCTGAGGATGCTTTGCATACGTACAATATTGCTGTTCGACTCAAGGAATATAGACAGCGACAGCGGCGTGAAAAATATAATGGCATGGATGAGCACCAGAAGGTACATGAAATGGAAAAAGCAGCACTCAAGGACATAGATTCACAGCGGTTTTGGGCCCCGGCTCAAGTATTAGAAACCATGCGACTCAAAATGTGTGTGTATCATAGGTATTTGGTTCCTCATTTTACATTAGTTTAGTAGCTTAGTGGAGGCCTTTTGTTAGCTATCTTTAGGTAACTATCGACCGGCTGGCAGTCTAAGCCGAGGTTTGGACAATGCAGCCTGTGGCACGCCTGCACGCCTGAGGGGATCTGGCGTCAATAAAATGTCGTAGTTCGTGATGGGATATTATGGCAGCCAAATTCATGATTCGCCAAAATTTCGGATATAAACCTTATCCTTTCACGCGCTCCTTCACTCTCATTTTCCTCCTCTTCCGCAACACAGTTCGCTGCACATCCCTTGGTATCTGCTTAACACCAGCTTGACAATCTTCTTTATCCATCTCGTAAGCGTTAACGAAGGGTATTGAGTGCCTATAGCCCTCAATCCGAAAGCTTGGATACAAGGCCGTTTTCTGCTCTCAGTGTCCTCATGTCGCCCCATGGAGGGTGCGTTTTATTTTTTTATTGCTTTTTTTAATAGGGAACCATCGACTAGTTAGGCCATCTACGAATAACATGTGCGAGTACCCAGCCAGACTGCCTTCAGTTTATCGAACGTCAAGAGATGTTTCGCCACGCGTGCCTCGATCGATGTGTCCTCCTTCTTCACATGAGATTCGTTAGACTCATCGACAACCTTCTTCCTTTCCTCGTCCATCACGTCTGTTTCGTTCTTTTTCCTTCCCTCCTTCCACAATTGCAGAGCCCTCTTAACCTTTTCTTTGGTATCTAATTCTCGAATTCGGACACGAAGCTCTTGCAATCGTTTGCATGCCCATTCTGACTCCTCCACATGGTCCATGTCCATCTCGTGACGTTCAAGTCCAAGGATCTGAAGGTTTAGGCAGCTGCGCGGCAGTAACTGTAGAGCTCGACCCCTCGATTGAAAGTAATCGTCCTCGCGAGGGAAGTGATCTCTTTCAGTATGGCATTCATGAACATCCCAAAAGGTGGAGATATCGAGTAACGTCGCGTTATGGAATGTCAGCGCTATAATGACATCTGTAGAGAGCTCTTTGTACGCAAAAGTGACAGACACCAGGTTGCGGAACACGTTTGCCACCAAGTCATATAGAACAGGGCTTGGTGTGACCCATGTACCGATTTGAGTCACTTTTGGGCAGCACATTCGAACCTCGGCCTTGATTCGCTTGATAGGAACGACCAGGGTCGTCACTTGATTATAGACATGCCAGTAAGTCAGGTTGGGGAAATGTGCGAGCAACGACGAGCCTGGGGGTGAGGGCTCTGATTCGGGGTCGGGTTTGAAGACTTGAGAGATAGGAGCCGTCAGAGTGGCCACTCTCGTGTGCTGAAAGGTGTCTATGGAGGAGCCTGAGAGCAGCGCGACGTCCTGCTGCAAGTCCACTCTTGTGAGCAGAGGACAACCTCTCAGTAAAGAGGCAAACGAATTCCGGCTGAGGCAGATACCATGGAGTCTTACGGAAGAGAGTCTGGAGACGGAAGAGTGAGGGACGAGCGCATCAACGAAAATCATCCGGAAAGACAGATCACGCTGGTTCGCATTTACATCTATCCCCAATGACAGCTTTCTGAGGTTGCTGTTGTTCCTGCTGATGAGATCCATGCACAAGGTGCGGAATCGGGCACTGCTGGCGCATGTTATTCGGAGAACTCGTATGTTCTTGATACTTGGAGAAAGAAGGGCATTCAGCTGCAGTTGGGTTTTGAGATCCTCGACTATGCGGATGTGGTGTCCATGCTTGGCGACAATGTCGGCGCTGAGTTGCTCAAAAGTGTTGTGGACCTTGAAATCGATGGCATACCAAATCGGAAAAACGAAATCATTCGACCAGTCTTTAGAGACCCGAACGCAAGAGATAGCATCCTTCACGGAGACTAGGCGACTGATGCGGCTTCTGATCTCGGGGATATGGAGTGGGTTCTTATCGATGAAAAGGGTTGTCATGGATGGAGTGCGCCTTTAGCATGAGTAAAAGGCGTAGAAAGAGGGAGAGAAGAGTGAGGTCGATGCAAAAGTATGGCTATTTGTGGATGAGACAAGGAGGTTTCAAACATTGACATTTTGCGGCGCGTTATAAATTTTTTGTGGGCAGATATCGAGGCGCGTTTGTGACCAAAACGCGTTTGCAAAACACCACCTCGAGAGCTGAGTAATACGCCAATTCAAAAAAATGATAGGTAGCATCTCAAGCCAGAACGCCAACAGCTACTATCCCACCTGGAGCAGCTCATCATTCTCACGATCCTCAACGATGAGGATTAAGGAACAGAAAATACTGAAAAATCAGAAGAGCACGCGGATATTAGTTGTGAGCAAATGCGCCGCAGAGGCAAATGAAGTCCGCCATAGTGACAAGGTTTGAAAGGGCGCGTTATATGGCGCGTTTATGTGCAGCATGTATTCCTTGTCCTAAATTCATGAGGACATATAATTTCTTTCTTCACCAGAATAAACACCAGAACATTGGGACCCTCAGTGATAGGAAGCACAGTGCTACGGCTACAATGTTTGACTAGGAAGTACTGGGCGTTAAGATAATAGAATGTTGAACAAAAAGGCAAATTGCAATAAACATGAAAGTATCGTAACTTTTTTCAAAGTACTGTAGGGCGCGGAAAAGTAGTTGCGCGACATGGAGGAGGCAATCAAGGATGTCAACAATTCACACACACCGAACCGAGTTTTATCCTGTGCGAGCTAGACACTCTTTGGTGGAGTCTGCGTGAGATCCGGGGAGAGGAAACGATGGTGGATACGCGAGATGATGATTGGATAAGGCTGTTGAAGGAGCGGCGAGACAGGGACAATGGTGACGAGGACAGAGAGAATGTCTACGAGGAGGAAGGAGAAGGAATGGGCAGTCAAGGAAGCGTACAGCAGGTAGCACCGCCTATCAGGCTCTGGATAACGACGGACATATATCATGGACTCGTACCAAAGTCCCTGACAACGAATTGGGCACTGCTCTTGAAGACGTCGAAGAGTATCGCGGCTTACCTGGTTGAGTGTTTTGTAGAACAAATTGAGGCATTTGGCCAAGAGGAGCTATGAAAAGAACGATGTAGTGCCACAGTGGCATGGGAAAAGTCCAAGGACGTATGCGCGAGGATGAAGAAAGCCAGGACCCAGGTAGGAGGTGAGGCCCAGGGCTTTGTGAGACAACAGCCCCAAGAGGAGGTTACGATGGCTGCGAGAAGGAGAGCAGACCACCACCTAGCGGACCACTTCCAAGGAAAGGTGGCGTTGATAAAGAGGACCCAGTGGACCCGACAGATTGCGTAGCGGTTTTGGACCCCTGCTCAAGTATTGGAGACTATGCGACTCAAAATGTGTGTGCATCATAGGTATTTGGTTCCTCATTTTACATTAGTTTAGTGGGGCCTTTTGTTAACTATCTTAAGGTAACTATCGGCCGGCTGACAGTCCAAGCCGAGATCTGGACAATGCAGCACTCCTGCACGCCTGCACGCCTGGGGGGATCTGGCATCAATAAAAAATAAATAAAAATAAAATAAAAATAAACCTCCCCTTCTATCTGCAGGACGCCCTGCTTGTTCGATACTGACCCTCTTACAAAGAGCGTGAAGAGAGGGGGAGAGAACAAGGGTCTTTTAATTCTAGCACCAGAACTGGGAGCCTCATCATTATTGTTCGTCCACATTTGTAGAAATGAACCAAAAAAAGTCTGACCCGCCAATCCGTCGCTGTGCCTAGATATGTGTTCGGAGGACTGGTATAGCATTTCCTGACGCCCATGCAGAGCCAAGGCCTTGTTACCATCATTCTTTCGTGGAGAGACCCGTTTCACCAAATACATCGAGACGGCCTGACACATGAAAACCACCATAATAATGTTTGAAGAAAAATAGCGAGGACACATCCTAGTCGATGACAAAAAGCCCTCAGGGGTGGTTCGCGGTGAAGATCGGATACAAAAAAATACGTGAAAAAGCGCGTCTGGCTCAGCCAATGGACCTGCTTTTACCACCACAACAGAACAGCAACAACGAAACCGGCTATCTGACGCACTCCTCATAGTCAATGAAGTCAATGAGTCGCGGCGAAGGTTCGATTATGATGAAGAATAAAAAGAAAGAAATGGGGTTTCCCAGAAAAAACAGCCCCTGGGCCCCTTCATTGCGGGTAGATGTGAATGTTGCACAGGTGCTCTCGGGGTTAAGATCTATGTGATGCCGTCGAGGCTGTGCATCGCCCGGGCCAGATATACGCGTCGATCACTATGTCCCTTCAATGCAGTGCGAGCACCAAGTGCAAACCCATTCATTATATTACTGACAAAGGCTTTTCTTGCTATTGTACATTTTCATCTTTTCATCGTTTGGTTCAATCCTCACTCTCCTCACTCTTTATTTCATTTTCACATTGACGTTTGCTGGTTCTACGCTGACTAAGGTGTGGGGTTCGAAGCGATACATACAAAGGAAAGTGGATTGGCTTGCCATCAGTCAGTCTTACTTGAGAAAGTAAAGACTGTGCAGGGCACACCGCGGGCAGGTTGCAAGCCATGGTACCCCAGAAAAAACCACAAGGGAAAAAAAGTTCGGCTTTTGACCTTCTTATTTTTTGGGGGGTGGGGAATTGTATTTTTCTTGTTCTTGTTCTTTTTTCTTTTTTTCTTTTCTTTTTTTCTTTTCTTTTTTTCTTTTTTTCTTTTTTCTTTTTTCTTTTTTTTAGAGAGGTGTAATAAAGCAAGAGCAGAAGCAAGAGCAGAAGCCGAGGCCTAAGCAAATGCCAGAGTCAGAGCAGTGATAGATGCGCAAGTCCAAGCAAAAGCAAAAGCAATAGCAAAGGCAGATGGAGAAGCAAAAGCAGATGTCGAAGCCAAAGCAAAAGCAACGCCGGAGCAGAAGCAAAAGCAAAAGTCCAAACAAAAGCAAAAGCGAAAACAAAAGCCAGAGCACAAGCAAGAGCAAAAGCGGAAGCTTAGGCAAATGCCAGAGTCGG
The DNA here is from genome assembly GCF_025024155.1 of Gamsiella multidivaricata. Taxonomy (NCBI): domain Eukaryota; kingdom Fungi; phylum Mortierellomycota; class Mortierellomycetes; order Mortierellales; family Mortierellaceae; genus Gamsiella; species Gamsiella multidivaricata. Next base: position 201,129 of record NW_026251726.1, read on the forward strand.
AGCAGTGATAGATGCAAAAGTCCAAGCAAAAGCAAAAGCAAAAGCAAAAGCAAAAGTAAACAAAGGAAGAGAAGGGGAGAGAGAGAGAAAGCTAGAAGCAATAGAGACAAGGGAGCGCTGGGTGAGTGAGTGGGTGAGAGAGATACGAGAAGTGCAGGTGAACGAGACTGAGGTGAACAAGAGTGGGAGAGAGCAGTGGGAGAGAGCAGTGGGAGAGAGCAGTGGGAAAGAGCAGTGGGAGAGAGCAGTGGGAAAGAAGGGCAAGAGACAGCAGAAGTGAAGGACTGAGAGTGAAAGTGGGAGTAGCTGGAGCAGGGGTAAAGGTGGAAGAGGAGGAGGAGGAGGAGGAGGAGGAGGAGGAGGAAGAAGAGCTTACCTTGAAGACCAGGAAGAAGACCGGGGAGAAGATGAGGAAGAAAAGAGAGAAGAGAGAAGAGAGAAGAGAGAGAAAAAGAGGAGGGCTTCATATTCGGTCCTCGATAGACACTCCCTCCTCCACGACAGACGGCACACGTCATCGCTGCTGTCTGCAGCGAAGAGAGTGTCTTCGAGCAGCCTCCTATCGGTATAGTCTTTTCGGGACTTTCACATGAAAGAAAAAGAGATAGTGGGCGATAGACAGCACGGAGACAGTGGACAGAGAGACAAGCAAGGAAATGATGGTGGCAAAACCGGTGACCTATCGGGACATGAAATACACTTTGGTGGTAAGATAGCCTGGTCTTGACAGCAAAGGAGCAAAGAGAGGGAGAGAGGGAGAGAGGGAGCGAGGGAGTGAGGAAGTGAGGGAGTGAGGGAGTGAGGATGAGAGAATGGGAGGATGAGAGGATGAGAGGTCTCCTTTGATGAGCATGCAAGCATGGAATAGAAGAAAACAATAGACAGAAAAGACATGGCAAAGGTAGTGCTACCACAAGAGTGTCTCAGTCAGGACGTCTATCGAAGCAGCCAATGATGTAATGATGTACCTGGGAGTGTGCAAGGATATAGAGAGAGACAAAGACACAGGAACAAGCAGCAAGGAAAGAGAACGAGTGAGACAAGGAAGAAGCGGCTACGGCGACGATGGCCATACAGGTCACATACAGCAATACTATCTTCTTGCAGCAGTACGCGGGCAGACAATGGTCCCTAAAGACAATACACCGTGAGTATGTTGGACTCGGACCAAATTGTCTATTCCAATATAACGACTGCTGGCTGCATCCTCTCCAGCTTTTTTTCTTATTTCATCAAGTGCTCACATACGGCTGTGCTGCATCCACGCCTTAAGAAAACCAGCCTGTTACAGACAACACCACCAAGTGAACACGCGTCTTAGCTGCGAATAGCAGCACTGGGAGTGGCAGAAAGGGCTGTCAGCAACGACACGCGCGTCCCTCTCCAAGGATTGTCCATGTTTATGCGCATACTCTACAGCACTCCATTTCTTCCTTATTAGTAACCACACGAGAAATCTGCAGTCGTTGTAAAAATGGGCGCAGTCCACAATTTCGAAATGTCCTTTCCTTAATCTTTTTATCCATCCAAACTTAAAGGCACCTCAGCATTTTACTACAATGTCCATCTACGCCCACATCCCCTGTGGAAGTGATGAAAGAGAGCTATTAGGCAGTTCATTCTGGACCATTTCTCATCAAGAATGTGACAGTATTGAGATATCATTAAGCTAAAGTCAATGCAGGCGTTTCGATGTATGCTGCGCAGAGCATCCTCAAGGGTTGAATCCACGCATACCCGTACTTCCAACAGAATACAGAAGACCTATCCATAGCATTTCCGTACTCCCATCAAAATGCTGATACATTAGTAGAGCATCCATAGCACTGCAAATACTGTTAGTTTTATTTATCCCATGCTCCATCTAACCAAGTCATAAGGCTCAATTTCCTGTAACAAGAGATAATGACAGCTCTTTTTTATCCCCCACTGTGTCTACACTGCTGAATGTTAGATATAGGGTACAATAGAATTACGGGATGCGACGCCGCCGTTGTAGGCAGGGTGGATAGTGAGATAGAAAGTGAACGGAGAAGTAGGGTGAAGACGACAGACGAGAATGCGAGGACAGGGAAGAGTGAGGGGCGAGAGAATTTTATGGGTTTTATTAGCGAGTCTGAACGACCACGCTCCTAAAGAGTACCGTCCTCAACGTGTGATAACGACAAAGCGCCGACTGCTAATTATTGTCCTAGCGTCCACGGTTGTCTTTGTGGACCTGTTCTCTTTGTCCCCGATGTTCCTTGTCGAACCTGTAGACACCTATAGACCACTTCAGATGTGGATCTATTTTGCATAGATGGATAGAAGGTTTTATACGAGCCTTACTCTGTAGTTATCTAGCATTCGTCTTCCTCTGGTATAAAGTGTTCCACAGGTCACTTCGTTCTAGACTTTCGTGTTTATTTAAGTTTCCAGTGAGCCTGTATCTACCTCTGGATTGTCTTTACCACTTTACTATTGATTCTCTCTATCTCCTTACTCTCCGCACCCAAATCCCTCTTCTTTTTGAATGTGCGTCGCCTCGCAGTTGCTGCCTCTTACAATAACACTAAGCAGCGTCCCCGACGAGCACCTCAGCTCATTACTTGCCCGCTAAGTAAGACGAACGAGATAGACCTCACACGAATGTGCTTCGTATTATGATATTCGCGTCGTCTGAAATTTTGACATATACGCTGTTTTCATGCTCCTCCCATGCGTTATGCTTAACTTAGAGACTGTGGCCAGCCTCAACAACCAAATGAGGGCCTCCCGCATTCTTGACGGGGAGCACCAAAACCATCCTCTTCGCATGGTACTTCAGATATCAGAGAACTGCAGCACTTAGATCAAAACAATAACAGATACCAGGTTGATTACTGACGGAAGAAGAATGTCTCACTGAGAGAATAAATGACCGAATTGTGCAGTACTGGAAGGACGCAGGACAACGAGGCGATGTCCACAAAGCAGCACGACGACAAGGCTACTGACATTAAGCAAAGGGTCATTCTGTAAATTTAGGAGCGGGTCCTGAATACTATGGTCTTATCAATGGATATCAGAGCTAGTTCTAGATTCCGCCAAAATACAGATCGATGCGACATTCAAGAAAAGATATCTCATGTGCAAATAAGTGAAGATTATTTCTTTTTATGATCTAAAACCAAAGGCTAGGAATGCGGGTTTCTGCAATGGCTCCAAAGATTTGGAGAAAGGGATAAATTGGACGTAAACCCTTCTAATTCATGACATCAAACTGAATATCCACTGTCTGGTCCATACCCAGATATCCATCGCTATATAAATGGATCTTCCACACATGTCGACCCTCTCTCTTTGGCGCAACAAAATCCAGACGCGTGGTCACTCGGTTAATGAACCCGCCTTGAGGTCCCGTACGCATGTTCACTCTCTTGAGCGCAACCAGTTCGTTCGCATCAGCGTCCTCGAGCACCACCCACCAGGACTCCCACTGCGGCTTTGGGAATTTGGGGCAGTAGACGCGTCCATCATACTCAACCCTAGGTCGCCTGACCCTGCTGAGTTCCAGCGTCACCTTGTAGGTCAAATCTCCCACTAAGAACGACTTGATGCCAGTATCGATGCTTGACTTGATCTCAAGCACTGGCAGCTTCTGGACCACCTTCCAAATGTCCTGCAGGTGAATCGGTCCCAAAGTCTGAACCTTACTGAAATAATCCTTGACCTCATGCTCGGTCATGGATGTCAGATCAAACAAACGCTCGACAGTTTTAGTAAAGGTACCCTTCTTATTGTTTCTGTTGCGGCCCTGATGATGCGAGGCGGCAAGAATAGGAAGCATATGCTTCTCGATACGGGGCAAAGTCAGCAAAGACTCGTCGCTCCAGCGTGCTTGCTTAACGGACTGCAGAATATTCATAGTCGACAAGCACGGCTGCAACATGCCCTTCTCAGCCGTGATATCGATCATTGCCTGTAAGTTTGAGAAAATGCAATAAAGACCATGTTGTTAGCAAAAACAATGGGTACACAGACACGTGTATTTGCGGTCGCTGAATGTTTTCTTACCTGGAGGACACGGACAGATTGGTCGAGGACGGACACTGTATCGGTGATATAGTCCGCAATGGGCAGTTTCATCCGCTCAAAGTATGCTTGCAGCAACAAGAACGACTTTGCGTGGGGACTGTCGTATGACATCGAAGACTCAATCAAGAGTGGTAACTCCTTTTCCAGCTCTTTGTTCAAAATATCTTCGTTGTGTCTCACTGGTAGCTCCGAGTACTCGGTGGCGCCACAGAGAATCATCAGCAAGTCCTCGTATGTCGAATCCGGCTTGAGGTGCTCCTGCAAATGACGGATGGTTGGATGCATCAAATAGTAGAACGAACAGATCTTGCCCAACGAGGTTGGCTCAATCTCAAAGTCGTCAGTCACCTCCAAACAGCTGGATCGCTCCAGGTTAGAAACCGACTTTTCAATCAGGTCTGACAAAAAGGTATTAACACCCAAGGGCGTCAAATCTTCGACGCCGTAGTAACTGGGGTTCATCTGCAGTCGTCTGTAAAAGTACGTCCAGGTTAGATAATCCATGGCGTCCTGCTTCGACTTGATAGTGCCTCCAACAATCTCGGCATTCAGGTGATCATCTAGATGTAGATGCAAACTCGACTCGACAGGGAAGGGCTCGTGCAAGAACTTCTTGTAAAAATTCTTCTTGGCATCATGCACAAAGATTCTGGCAATACCCTCCTGGTCAAACTGCGGACGACCAGCTCGTCCCATCATCTGCAAAACATCCGTGATAGGAAAGTCGACGTATGTTCTTGTCTTGGCGTCGTAAAATTCCGTTCCCTTGATGACCACCAGATGGGCAGGGAAGTTGACACCCCAGGCCAAGGTGCTAGTGGCGATTAAGATCTGGATTTTTGTGCTCACAAACAGCTCCTCGACAAGCTTGCGGTCGCTTTCGGGCAGACCAGCGTGGTGCAGACCGATACCAAACCCGAGTGACAATCTCAAACTCGAGTCCTGGACCTTCGTGAGCAGAATTTCAAGATCCTCCTCAGGCATATGCAAGAAACGTCTGGGATTGTCCTCCATGGCACAGTAAGCAATCAAATCCTGGGCGGTGAGACGAGTCTGACGACGCGACGAGACAAAGACAATGACGGGCTGGTTGGGAGAGTGGGTCTTGATGGCAGCGTACGTCGGCTTGTTCATAGTCGCCATACGTGGACAGTAGTGCTTTCCGGGAAAGCCGTCGATGTAGATTTCGAGAGGAACAGGGCGAACAGAGTGCCTAAAGTTGAACAATCCAACTTCTTGAATACCAAGCCAGTCCGCCAGATCGTGAGCATTGGCCAATGCAGTCGAAAGTCCGACCAAGCGGATCCGCTTGTCCAGCTGAGCACCAATGTAGTTCATACGAGACACAATGACCTCCAGAATTGGGCCGCGGTCGCCGCCGAGCAGGTGAATTTCGTCAATAATAACCAAGGACACCTTCTGAACATAGGGTCTTGTCTTCCAGTTACGACTAATACCGTCCCACTTTTCGGGCGTCGTAATAATAATGTCAGCACTCTCAATCGACTTGATATCGGGCGTCACGTCTCCAGTCAACTCAACTAACTTCTTGTTCATGGGACCAACCAAACGAGTTGTCCAGTCCGTGACACGCTCGCGAACCAGGGCCTTCATGGGAGCGATATATACGACCTTGCTGTCTGGTTGATCCTTAAATGCCCACCACATGGCTAATTCAGCAGCAACAGTCTTTCCTGATCCAGTAGGGGCACCAATAAGAGCGTTGTGGCCGGTATTGTACAGCGTGTGGAAGATTTGTGTCTGAATAGGGTTGAAGTGTGAGAATCGCTTCAAACAAATCTCTTCCAAAACCTCGTTATGCAGTGCGGAGACAGGCAAGGGCTGCAAATCCAGAAGATCCGTATGGGGTGGATACAACTCTGGCAGGATCAGGTGTTTGAACGAGATAGCGTGCACTGACTCGGCTCCGATCCACTTGTCAGAAATCGCGCGAACAAAGATCTGAGGCGGCAGGGGCTCAATCACAGGAATGGTGAATGTGATCACTTGGGGCTGGCCCAGCTGTCGACGCGAGAGCAGGAAGTACTCTGAATGCAGAATCTCGGTGTTGTTTGAGTCCTCGACCCAAATCCACCAAGGCTCGTTGAATCCGTGGATACGGTCGTTCCAAACAAAGTCGGGTGTGATTGTGAGAGCAACTCGGAGGACGTTCCTGGTGATGGGAGCGACTTGAGCGTCCATTTGCAAAACTGGGAACTGGTCCACGCACTTAGAAATTGTCTCACCCATCCTATGGAAGCGAACCAGCTCGCCTAGTTCGTTGACGGTCATTTCGCGCATGTCCTCGATCGTAGGTGGGTAGGTGCGGGCTTCCAGTTTGGTGATGATATCTCGAGGAAGTCCGAACTGAGCAAGTGGATGTTCAAAGGACCACATCTTCTTGTCGACCGATTTTCCGAGAGACAAAAGGACATTCGATACAGGGCCCCAGCTCCTATTCAGTGCGATTTCAAACAGGGCTCTGATGATACGCGACGCGTTCTGAGCAACATACGCACTATCAGATACCAAGGCAAAATCCTCCAACGGGGCCTGCGTGATAGCTGCCTGGAGCAGAATGTTGACCTTGGACGGCGAGGCGTCCAAACCACCCTATTGACAATCAGACCACAACGCATTAGTACAATATGCACTAACAGTGAGAGAACAAATAGGGCAATCCTCCTGGTCCGGTATTATTTACCTTGACATCGCAGGGGCAAGCTTGCTCCAACAGTTTGCCCAGCTCCGCTTGTTCGTTATCTCTGGATTTGACGTTCTCGAACTCAGTACTTCTACTGACCATGGCGAGCACGTCTGCCTCTGTCATGCGCGGCTTCATCAGGCTGTTGTAGGTGTTGACGCTATTGTGGGACACGTAGTAGTTGGAGGCGATGCGTCCGAGATCCTTGGGGGTCAGAAACCCTGTCTTCTCGTCGTAAATGATCATCTGCGCTTTATGTAGGGCCTTGGCAGCTGCCACGATGATGTCTCGGCGCTTCTTGCCCAAGAGAGGGTCCTCCGCAGGCTCCGTGTGGTCCATTCCATAGACGAGCGGATTCTTGCGCATGCGAACGTACAGATAAGTGTAGCTGAGCCAGGTGACGGCCTCGTCCACGTTTGTGATGGTTCCTAGTGACAACTCTGCGTTCAAATTGTCCACCATACTTTCGATAAACCTACAAAAATAAACAAAGCATCAGTGATCCCCTTATCCTTGAAGCATTCGACGACAAGGTAAACATTTCAACGCTACTCCGCACTCACCTCGACTCAATGGGAAGCTGCTGGGTGATGAGCGCGACATAGTGGTTCAGCTTGTCCTGAGTCGTCAGAATATATCCTACGCCATGCGTCTCATATTGAGGACGACCGGCACGACCAAAAATTTGCATCACATCCAGGATCGACAGATCAACAAAGGCACCCTTTTGTGTGTTGTAGACTTGCGTACCCTTGATCACTACAGCGTATGCTGGCAAGTTGACACCCCAGGCAAGAGTAGCAGTACAGCAGAGAACCTATCAGTACAGGGAATATCAGTTAGCGCTCGAATATGTTGAGTACGCACAATGCCCTTTGAGCGCAATGCACAAAGTCCTTACCTTAATCAATCCATCAGCAAACAGCTTCTCTGTAAGCGTGCGGTCAGCTCTCAGCATTCCTGCGTGGTGAATTCCGAAGCCATACTGGAAGAGCTCCTTCATTTCGCGATTCTTTGATCTTGCAAGGTCTTTCTTCCTGAGTTCGTACTGAGGATCGCTCGAGGCGTCAAAGAAAATCTGCTCGTCCTCATCGCTGGCCTTTTGCTTCAACATCTGCGCCGTCTTGACGGTATCCTTGCGCGCGTGAACAAACACCATAACTTGATGTCCTTCCTTGACGAGATCTACAACCTGTGGATAAAAGATGTTGTTAATAGCCGCATTGGAAATACCGTAGTTTTTTTAGGACCAGCAAGCTGCTTACTTTGTCATAACAAGTCTGGTCCAATCCTCGAGTGTATTGAGAAGAGCCGTACTTGCCGCGGATTCCACAAAAGTGCTGCTCCAATGGCACAGGTCGGAAGCCGCCATCAAAGTAGAACAGCCCCTGATAGGGATTGACGCGCAAGAACGATGCGACATCGACATAATTGGGAAGTGTAGCTGATAGACCAACAATACGGATCATAGACTGGGAGGTCTCAACTTGGCGCAGCGTACGCGCAACGATGCTCTCCAGAACAGCGCCACGCTCGTCATGCAGCAAATGCACCTCATCAATAATCAATAAGCGGACCTTCTGAGCTAGTTCAACATCTCCTGTACTCTTGCGAGTGACAACATCCCACTTCTCAGGCGTCGTGACAATGATTTGCGTGTTGGCGATCTCGGCCTTGGTCAACTGCATATCTCCTGTCAACTCGCGTACCTCGATACCGAGCCACTTCAAACGCGAGCTGAACTTGCGCACAATTTCAGCTGCGAGGGCCTTCATAGGTGCCACAAACACAATCTTGAAGTCGTTCTTTGCTACCACGTACTGCTTAGGGTCAAGGCCAGGTCGGGGTGTTGGAGTACAGTGCTGGTTCAATGTTCTCAAAATCGTCAGCAGGGAGACATCCGTTTTACCCTATGACGGGATTTATCATGTAAGTACGATAACATACTTATGGAAAATGGATTCATCCTACGACTCATGGCGCCTTGGACTTACAGCTCCAGTGGGGGCGCACATGAGAATGTTTTCGTTTGTTTCATACGCCACGGGGTATACAATGGACTGGATGCGATTGAGGGAGGCATATGCCTTGAAGGTTGTACTGCACAACGTATCCATTTGATCGATCATGATGACCTTTTCTGTAGCACGACGGGGAGCTTGCTTAGTAATCGGGATCGTAATCTCTTCATAATCCTGTAAGTGATAAATGTTTTATGTGTGTTAGGAATCACGAATGTATTATACGACACTGTATATCATGGCATCGACAGTCCAGTTACCTTTTCGTCTTCGCGTGTTGCGCCTGGAGGGAGGGCAAAGCTCTTGCCGATAGCCGACAGCATGTTTCCACCTTTCTTTGACTGATATACATGTGGGTAGTCAGGTCCGCCAAAGTTCGTTTTCTATATTTAAATGGAGTGGGCAAAGCATCGTAAATGTAAGTGACCTTCGCCATATATTCCAATCAAACCTATTATTCCTGGTGAGGCACTTACTTGCTGTGAACTAGCCAAAGGCATGGATGCATTGTTGCGAAGCTGCTCCTCACGAGCTTTGCGTAGATCCTCCTGATCGAATCCTAGGATTGTCGATGACAGTGCCGCCTCCTCTTCTTCGTCGCGTACTCCGTGCTTCTTGCGCTCCTTTCGGGCCAACTTGGCTGCCAGTTTCTCGTCCTCTGTCTGAATAGTAAAGTTGGTTCCTATGGGTGCCCTATAATTGTCGTGGCGCTCGTGCTTCTGATTCTTTGAAGGCTCTGCATCTGGATCGTACGTCGTCTAGAAGCGCATGCAATATCAAGGTCAACGAGGATCTAAGAGATAATCATTCTTCTACTGATTCTATTTCAATGACCATCGACTCCATACCTGTGCCATGATATTTTCCACGATCGTTCGCCGGTTCGTCAAGAGGGCAGTAATGAATTCGAAGTTCTCAAATCCCAAAAGGTCCACCAAATTGATTTGAATATCATCATCTAACATGCCATAAAGACAGCCGTTAGCGGCACTTCTTCCGCGCTGACGAACCCAGAAAGTCATGACCACTAATAAACCTACCAGCCTTATCGGATCTGAGAATTGTAAAAATGTCAATTGAGAGCCGCTTGGAGGTCATCTCCGTCGTGGCATCTCCAAATGCCTGCAAGTGAGAGGTACATTGGCTGATCAGCCAAGCACGGTCATAAATTATGCTGGACATTGACGACGCCCGGGTATCTGCTTCGTGATGAGTCTTTTGCTCCGTAGCACGCGGGGGTAGGAGGGGAGGCGTAATAGTGCCATAATCAGGCAACTGATCGCCCGGCTGGCCAAGATCGGCATCACGGTGATGATTCAAGAGAGAGTCCGTGTCCGAGATGGTCTCAGTGTCATCGCTGTCGTCAATCGTGGGCCAAATCGGCGCCCGGTAGGAATATCCTGCATTCTCCATACCATACTCGATCTCCTCCTCCAGTGGCGGGAAGTCGGCACTTGACAAGAGCTGCTCCTGCTGTCGTTCGCGTCGGCTTGTCAACATGGCTTTGAAGTCGATGATGTTGCGCTTCCACTCCTCATGCGCTTTATTCAAGGCACGAACAACGAGCTCGTCCTCATCCTCTTGGTTGTCATCATCACTATCGGCACAGCTGTCGCGCGGTGCACCATTGACAATGTTGATATCCTCCGTGGTATTGACAGAGTGATCCTTTTGGAACTTGGCTGGGTGAGTCATTCGAAGAATGTTGGCCAAGTGGAAACCGTTGAGATCCGCCATGATTACTGCGTCCTTGTTGATGCTGTATTCCTTTGCGTACGTATGCTGATGGAAGAATAATGAGAAGCTCGGCGAGTCGATGAGTAGGCGTAAGTGGGATAGCTGCCACTTTTAAAGGCATGTGCGAATTTATCCGCAGTTTCCATTGGATCGTGTTGGAGTTCCAAATCGGGATATCAAAACGAGCTGCGGCGAAAGCTGACGTTTGCTTCTTCCTCTTCGCAACCCTTCAATGTCGACGCATCATGCAGCAGTGAACTCGCACGCACACCCCGCCAGGGTCCTTTCTAATGCAGCTATCAACACAATGAATGAGGATGTCAATCGCAAGGATGAGGATGGGATGACCCCTCTGCACTATGCCGTGGCCAGTAACAATCTCGAGCTGGTCAGGACACTCCTGAGACGCCCTAAAATTGATGTCAACGAGAAGGACCTCGAGTCGGGTTGGACGGCCCTTCATAAGTAAAGCCCAGCATCCAGACCTGTGCTTAGCATATTGCGCATGCTGCGCTGTGAAGATCGCGTACTCAACATTCCCACCCTTTCACTATTCCGAAATTTAGGGCTCTCTATCTTGGACATCTCAGGATTGCCTTGGAATTGATTCAACACAAGGATATCAACATGACCATCGAGGTAACCATCTAGGGCCAAGACCATGAAACTACGCATTTCACTTCTACCGTTGGTGCTATACTTTAAGACATCAAAATGCACACTGACAATAGATCCATTGCTCATACACATAGGACAAGGATAGGAATACGGCAGTTGATTTATGCCAGGCAACTCTCCCTGTATCCCTAAAGATGGGGCCATGCCCGGCGGACGCTCTATACACCTGGGGATCCAATTCGAACTTCACTCTCGGACACAACGACGGCGATGACAGGAAGAATCCAGAGCTGGTCAAGTTTCCTTACCAAACCAATACCATCACGTTTCCGAGGGTCAAATCGGCCAAGCCGATATTGTACCAGCTTTCCATGAGCAAGTTCCATACTGCCATCGCGACATCAGAGCCTGGATTTACTGGCAAGTTGTGGGGCTTCGGTACTAATGGAAGACTTGGATCGGACCGAAAAATGCAGATGCGCCCGGCACCCATATCCGGAATCTCTGGCAACATTGTCTTCACCGCTCTGGGAAGGGATCACACGGTTCTCATCACCTCCAAGGGTGAGGTCTACACCCTTGGAAACAACAAGTATGGTCAACTGGGATACACCCTGGATATTCCCAAGAACGGTCAGGATCCGATTCAGGATTCGCCGAAGCGGGTTGCCCTCAACATTGCAAAACTCCCTATCGTGGGCGCTGCAGCATCGAAATGGCATACTGTTGTCCACACAGGATCAGAGATGTTCACGTTCGGTTTCAACTACGGTCAATTAGGATATGAAAGAAAGGGCGATATACAGTTGGGGCCCAGAAAGGTTGCTTCGCTTCCCCCTGGTCTGATCATGCAGGTGGCAGCGTCCGATGTAGCCACCGCCTGTCTCATGTCTTCAAACGATGTCATCGTCTTTTACAAATACGCATACCACCGAGTGTCGTTCTCGCTCTTCCCTTATCCTGATTGGTTCTCTACCTTGTGCATGCCGATGGTCTTGAACGAGAACCGCCCATGCAAGATTTCCTGCTCGGAAAACAAGTTTGGAATGATGACGAGATGGGGCGATATCCATGTCTGGAGCTACCCGGATGCAGATGCCGGAATTACACTCGGGTCTTTGCCTTCAAACCACTCCATTCCGTTCTCATCGATTACACCGCCCGAGAAACCAAGACGAGTTTGGACGTACGGTGGAGACCGAACACATGCCATAGACTTTGCGCTGGGGCAAAATGGCTCAGTTATCATGCTCACCAAAGGCGGGCATGTTTACATTGGTATCAACAAGGGAAACACTGTCGGACGAAATGTCAAGTGGCAAAGGTACAAGTTCGTGATCCGAAGCAAATGTGCTACCGTGACAAGCAACGAACTGCATGATTAAAAAACTTTTATTTTATCTGGTTTCTAGAATCCCACATCTCGATCGTATTGTGCAAGTCTACGCTAATCCTAGTGGCGCGTGGGCAGCCCTACGCTCGGAATCGACACTGACTCCAGTAGTCGTGCGTCCAGGATCCCTCGGTTTTGATATGGAACAGTCGCTTTCTCAGTTTCATCTGTACCGTAACAATGAAAAGAATCGAGACAAGAGTGTGCAGAACAGAGTTTTCAACGATGATGATGATGAGGAGGAAGATGAGGACGACAAGGTGGCAGCAGACCCTTGGAGGATTGATACCAACGGCTGGCAGAATATTGAGAAGAGCTGGGATTATGATGTCGTCCCGCTCCTGGATATGACGGCGAACCTCACCAACAACACCAGCAGCTCTGTCTCGGGAAGCCATCTCTTTGATGTGGAGATTCAGGCGGGAAAGAGGATACTTGGTGCACACAGAATAGTCCTTGCAGCCCGGAGTCCAGTCTTCCATCGAGCATTCATCGACACGCCTCGCTCCCTCACAAATGTCGGGTCTCTTGTGGTAGTGGATCCAACAGCAAGTGGATCCACCAGCAGGACGCTCTACACCGTTCTCTTGAAGGTCGAATTTGCCACAGCGGTGCTTCTTCTTCAGTTCTTGTACAGCGATCGATTCGATCCGTTTTGGGATGCGCTTGATCTGCCCAAGGCCAAAAAGCAATATGCTCTCAAAGTCCGACAACAACTCTACCATTTGGCATTGGAGCTTTCGTTGCCTACTTTGCAGGCCGCTCTTCAATACTCGTTTACTCATGTCTGCAGCGCCAGTCTTTCAAAAGACATGGATCAAGTGGTACAGAGCCCGTCAAAGCTCAAAAGTCTAGCCGATGTTCGATTGCTACTCAAGGACAGCGCTTCTATGGACGTTCATCAGATGATCTTGGGACACCGCTCTCCATTTTTCAACGCCATGTTTGTCAGGACGGACGAATGGATCCGTGAGAGACAGAGTTGGAGACGTATTTCAGACACCAGTGGAGAGATTGAGGATACGATTCTGGAGATTGACATGAAGCATATGGACTTGGAGTCGATGACCCTGGTCATGAAGTATATCTACACCGATTGCGGCCCAGAACTGTTTAATGACACTGGTAAGCGTTTTTTTTATGTTCGTAGGATAATGGATATGAATATCAAAAGACATGAATTGACCTTATTTTTTATTTGACATTTATCTTCTACAGAAAAGGACGGCATGGATGATCTCATTCAGCTGGTTATCAACGTACTTCAAATTGCAGACGAGTTGCTCATAGACCGACTGAAAGAGATTTGCGAGAATGTTCTAGGCGAGCAAGGTATGGTATTGCAGCTGGTTTCAATTGAAGAAGCAATACCCATCGAAGGTACCAACGGCAATATCCGTCCTCTATCCGCCCAGTCCGTGCAAAAACTGTGGTTGCCTTTTTAGAAATCTCGTTGATGTATGCGGCCGACTCACTAAAAGTAACCTGCATCGATTACCTGTGCCATAACATCGAAATGGCCCTTGATCAGAGGTATGCCTTAAAATGCTATTTCTTTTTGCGGCGAACATGACTTTGGGCAAGACGAAAAACAACTAACATTCTTTATTGGTTGAATATCGACTTCTTTAGATGGCTGGAGGGCGTCGATGATGATATTTTGATATTGGTGGAGAGGGCTCTGAAAGACAAGCAGGATGCCTTTATGCCTTATGTGCGGTCTGGACGCCATCTCCCGGACCCGGCAGTAGTAGGAGAGATGAAGGAATCAATCAAGGTCGGAGGCTATCGGTTCTATCGTCCACGCGGAACCTTCAAGCCCGACGTATCAAAAGGTTCTCGACAAAGTCATGAGCGGGACATGGAGCATATGCATACCGCCCAGCGATCAGCAACCATTGTTGCAGCTCCGCGAGTTTTGTCATCGTCTTCGCGACTTGCACTTGCTTCATCCACTACAGCGCCGGTCATACCGCTCTCGTCAACATCTGACAGCGCGCGTGCGCCAGGTCCCATCGAAAATATCTCGCCTATCTTGCAGGGTCTTGAGAGATCTGGATCGCTATCAAATGCTCAGGGCACTCCAGATTGGCCAATGCTCTCAGATGCGCCTGTGGCAGGGAGGAGAGATATCCCAGCACTGACGACGAGGAAGACAAGCTGGGCCCACGTTCCGAATGTGGAAAGCACACAGATGTCTCGAGCTGGTCAGGATGCAGGGGCAGCAGATAATTTGTCGAGGCCAACCCTACGTGAGATCTTGGAACAGGAGCAGCGTCAGGGACAGGCGCATCCGAACAAGGGCCTCAGCATTCCTGTCGCTACGGCCGTTACTCAAAAGACAAGTAAACTGTCGCAAAAAGAGCGCCGGAAAATGCAGCAACAGCAACAATCGCCATTATCGTCCGACCCGGCTCAGGCGACTCAATCTCCGCCTGCCTCGCAGGCCTGGGCAAAAGTACCGCCTGCGCATTCTCTGGACCTGACTCTTGGAGGCGTTGATGGATCGGGATTACTGCGAAGACAAAATTCTGCGGGAATTGCTGGGACTCCAGTTAGCACTCCTACTCTGCTTGACATTCAGCAGAGCGAACTCTCGCTCTTCCGAACTCAGCCCAAGGAGGTCCCTCGTGTCGCTATTGCCACCTCGAAGCCTGTCAAGGAGACAACGTATGATACTCATTGCTTTCTATATCAGCTCTTGGTCGCCAATACCTCATCTAATATAACCTCACTCTCAATTTTTATTATATCTGCTTAGGCGAACGAATACAGCGGAAAGAACATTTTCAGAAGCGCCTTGGAGATTGGATGCGATCCCAGAGCCCTTGCGAGCTGTTACCAGGCACCAAAGTCAGATGTATCCCAAGCTGGAATCCAATGCTTCGTCAGCAGGATCATTCTCTTCGCCATCCCTGGGTCCTGTCCGAAACGGCCTTCCATCAAATGGTTCGTCGAGTGAGCTGGCTGCAAACAATGGCAGCGCAAGCGGCGCAGACACACCGGCACCAACAGCAACAGCTCTCTCGACCTCTGGAATGTCTGTTCCTTCGCCCTCTGCGTCATCAGCATCTGCGTCTTCTTCGCTCTCGTCATTTGCAATTATCCAGAACCAGCAATTGAGGGACCGAAACATGTTGTTGCGGGCACGGCATCACAAGAAGAGTCTTTATCAGATCCAGATCGAGGAACAGGCATTGAGCCAGCTCCGAGCAATGAGCCTTGACCGCGTGCGTGCTAAGGCAGCGGGGGGTACTGGTGAATGGTTCACCTGCGAGATAGGCCAACAATATTAGTATTCCATTGCTCAATAGACAACCCTGCCCGCCCTATGGTATTTATGTTTCGTTTTTGCTGTTTTTGTTTGAGAGAGATTTCCGCAGAGACTTCGTAGACACTCGATCCCGGGCGAGGCGTAAGCCAGGACGATATAGGTGTGTCCCCGCCAGGACCTGGCCCTCAATGAGGGACTGATCAGGTCACTGTTGCTGATGTCTTGCTGAACACTAGCACTGCCTTGCTATGGTAGAAAGAACAAAAGAGTGACTCTGTGCGAGCGTATGACATGAGGGAAAACAGTGGACTGAAAGGCTGGAAAAGATTTTAAACGAAGGTGACTGTCTAACAAAGGTGCATTTCGACACTTAGAATAAGATAGCCTGTGTGGGCTTGTTTTTTGGAACAGTTCAAAGATAGGGTTTCTGAGAGCAAATTGAAGACGAAAGCATCATGAAAGGACTGCCTTGGCAGTTCGGTGACGGGACCATGGAGACCCAGCAGCCTTTACTGGGGAACCAGAACTGAAACGTGCCTTTGTGATTTCTTTATTCGGTGCGAACCATTTATCGCATGGCTGCTAAGTGCGAGGAGAGGTTAGTTGCGCGGATATCAGCGTGAGAGCCAGTTGCTGGCGTGGAATAGGGTTCTGGTGCTGAAGGAAGTACGGAGCCATGCGCATGGCTGGCGTCTTTGATGAAGACGACGAAGAGCCTCCGACTGCATGGCCGGAGCACTTTGGGTGTTGATGCGACTGAGATTGGGAACCCGAAACGTAGCTGGACGCCTTTCTGGCTGGCTGTTGTCTCGGCGCCTTATGCTTCACCCTCAATTTGTTTGTGTCCTTTGGATTACTTGCTTCGCTGGAATCATTCGACGACGGCGCAGAAGACAAATCACTATTATCATCAGCATGTCCTCGCGCCATCAGCGGAATATCCAATGGCACCCTGGATCCGCCTATCGTGCTAAGCACCTGCTCGTAGGTCAGCTCAAAGCCCAGCGTTGCCATGTCACAATAATCTCCGCCGAGAACCAAGGCAACAGACATGTCATCCTCCACTGCCCTGTCTGCCACGGGCAACCCAAAATCGCTATTCAATAGAACGTCCAACCCAGCATCAGAACGTTCAAAGCCCACAAACGTCTCGGCTCCACTCCCTCGGTGGGCCATATTGCTATTCCTTTGCTGCACCATTGCCGCAAGGGACGTGTTCGAAGCAGTAGGTGAATTTGCGGGACTACATATAACGCGTTGGTCTTCGTGCGTATCACAACTGTCGTCATTGTCGTCGCTGTCGCTGGATCGCGCCAGCTGCTCATCCCCAGCCTCTTCGTTCCCCCTATACTCCTCCTCTTCCACCTCCTCCTGCTCTCCATAAATCACTCGGGCGAGCAATTCATCTCTCTTCAGTTTGGCACGCCGGTTCTGGAACCAGACTTGAACCGTCCTCGGATCCAGGCTCAGATACTGTGCAAATGCTAGCCGCTCCTTCGTACTGGGTTTCTCGTTCTTGTAGAACTGATGCATCAAGTACTCTGTCTCATCGATTGAGAGGCGTCGTCGGCGATTAAGCCTCTTATCTGGCTGCATCGATACAACAGCGTCTATCAATGGCGATGTGACTGGAGGCGTGTCTGGAGGAGATCGCGAGCGACGGCGAAGATGACGGCGGCGTTGGCACTGCCGTTGGCAAACGCGTTGGTTTACCTGGGGCTCTTGATGATCGGATGCCACAGAACATTCCTTGGTCAGTGCTAGGAGCACATTCGATGTTGCCGTTTCTAACATCAGAAGCTCAGGTAGTGAAGGCTGGACACATGCCTCGTCCTGGTGGACGTTTCTAGGTTGGCTATGGAGCCTGGACGGCGATGGTAGGTCGTCGGGCGAATGGGGCCTGTGCAACGATTGCGACTGGCAATGGTACTGTGATACTGACACCCTGGCGCTCAATGGAGGTGAATACTGCCCTTGATTCTGTGGTACTCGTTGTTGCAAGATCTCGAACCTTAACTCATTGATCGATTGTTGTGGTTGCTCGCAAAATACTTGTGCATGATCAAGGCTGGGTATCTGGGCCGTGGCGAAGTCAAATGGTTCATGAGGTGAAGGCTGTGGTATAGACGGTATGGCTGTGACAGCAAAAGTTGGGAAAGAGCGAGTGGGTAGCAGAGACGCGATGGTGTCAGCGCCATGGTTTCGAAAGAGGTTTTCCCGATCATTCATTGCCTTGAAAAGAGGTGCGTGTGGGATAAAAGCGCGAGAAAGAGAAAGCAGAATGTAAGCTAGGGCCATGCTAATATAAAAAGGATTGCTGCCTCAACAGCGGTGCTGTTACTCTCGGCAGCATTAAACTTCTTAGTGTGTAAGCGATAGCTGGCACTCATAGTTGGTGTCCTGCAGCGAAGAAGGCGATGAAGATCGGCATTGATTCTGTAGAATAAAAGTCGCCGAGTTTACATCAATGCTGATACTGGAGGATGGCTGGTCTCATAAAGCAGACGATAAAGACGGCTATGAGCGCTGACTTTTAATGTATACGATACACACCTGGACTTTGATTGGCACTCTGGTGCTAGGGAGGTCGAGCGGGCTGATAGGAACGTCTCCAGAAGGCAATTTTCTTTCCATGGCGGGGGTGAAGAAGAGAGGGGCGTTGTCGTGCTTTTGTAGCTTCTGTACTTGTGCAAGTGGATATCAATTGAGTGAACTGAGCGAGTCGTTAGTATTTGTGCGACAAGGATGATTTCTATATGCAATGGACCTAGGACTAGCATACAACAGGCGCCTGTAGCCATCCTCCCTACACACATCCAAATTCTACCATTATCGGCACTTACTTCCATGCCCCCACTTCACTTTCCTTCTATAAACAGAATAGGAAGCACTCCTGCTCGTTCAAGCTTGCGGGGCTGTCATACAAATAAAAAAAAACATTAGCTCTCTCGAGCAAGACCTCTAAGCATGAACATGCTCTTCTCAGCAACGGGAACCCAGATAAAAGATAACAAAAATGTAGCAAAGGGTGGTTTCGATCCACCGACCTCTGGGTTATGAGCCCAGCGCTCTTCCTCTGGGCGACTTTGCTTTTGAATCATGAACGTTTGGCGTTATAAGACTATTATATTTTTAAAATTTATAATAAAGTTAGCGCTCTCTAAGTGCAATTATTCTTTAAGTGCAATAATTTAGCTGCATACCCCTGCAATCGAGCGACCTTTTACTGCACAATTCCCTAGCTGCATTATCCCCTCATAATAGAAATGAATATCCGAGGTACTCCCATCGCTGCTCCGGATTCTGCTCGCAAGGGTGCTTCTGATACAGAACCGAGCATCTCATGCGCCATTCCATGTGCCTGTTTTCCTTTTTTCTTTCCACTCTTAATTAGGCACACTTTCTAGTCTACACACTGTCGGCACCTCAGGCGCACCTCTCTTTTAAATTGAGTTCTGCAACAGCAACTACGAAACAAAGAGCTACATAGGTTTATGCTAGTATGGCATGAAAGAGCCATGTGCTCTGCTGAACACAGGTCTTATGTAACTTGACACTTTTTTAAAAACCGCTCCTCTTTCATGACTGAATATGATATATCCCAGGACATAGAGGTATCGAAATGGTTCTTTGATGTCGATATATCCAAAGAGCATCGGCAATCGTCCACACTCTCTAGGCCGTTTATTAGACGATGTATAAAACATCGCTTCATAAAAATGCCTTGCAACAGGACCCGATTTCAATCAAACAACAACAACATTATGAGAGAAGTAATTACTGTCGGCTTTGCAGCCAACTTCCGATTAGTGCGTCCGCCCTCCTTCAGCTATCCTAAAACTACGCTCCTCGCAATAACACTGTCGAAACCTCACCAAGCTTTCACCACCTGCACATCTCTTTACTCAAAACCATACTACCCTAGATTTAGTTGCAACGCTCGTGTCGCGACAGGAATGCAGCAACACCACTTCCTTTCCTGCAGTCCATTTTTGAAAACATTCACTCCTGTTCAGTATAGTCAATTTCATGCCTTCCATTCTTCCCATCAAACGGCGTTCTCGCTCCGTGCGATCCCTGAAGCGCTGACTACTTTCAAAACTTTACCGACAGCGGAGATACTTACATATCTATCAATGGTGTCAATCACCGCACGCCTATTGCACCCGTTCTACAATCGATTCCTTCAGGGTGGCAATGCTCTTCGATCCTTGCTAGAATGGGCAGCGAGTCTAACTTGCCTCACCGTTGTAGCCTTTGGGACTGAAAAAGAGTCAAACACAGGCCGATGGAAGTTTAAATTCCTTCCTTCCAAGCATCCTAATGAAACCGAACAGCAAACACGCGCCATAAGGAAAGAGCTCGAGGAAAAGGGAACTGTCGAAGCCTGGGAGGATGAGCGCATAAGACTATGGAAGCGCGTGTGGGGGAATTTGTTAAACGTGAGCGGGGACGATGGCAAGATGCCAGGGGAGGATGGCAAAGAGAGAGGGAAAAGGTGTAGGCATAGGTCGCTGTACATTTTGAGGAATGACAAAGTTAACGCGTTTGCAGCTCCGCCCGGGTACGTTTGTGTCAACAAAGGAATGCTTGATTTCGCGGGTCACGACGAGGGCTTGATCGCAACGGTACTGGCGCATGAGCTCGCGCACCTGGACCAGGAACACGCCTATGAGAAGCATGGGTTGGATATAACATTTATTGCTTGTACGTTAATCCACATCCATGAGGTTTGATAGGCGATACAGACCACGCCAGCAAGCACGGCTAATTCGTTTTTTTTTTTTTTTTTTCTTCCGGGTACGACTACAGTTTGCACGTTATTAGGACCATGTGCATTGCTCTGGCGCTTTAGTCGCTTGATTTCCATTGGCAGCCTTGCTTTTTCCGCGAACCTTCAAACCTGGATAACAACAAATCTCAACAACCGTAGCAGCCAGATCCGCGAACGCGAAGCCGATTTGGTGGCTCTTGAGGTCATGGCTCGTGCAGGGTATGATCCATATTCCGCTCTGCGCTATTATAGTATGCTCACAAAACGCTATGGGCAGCAGCGTGTGCGGAACTCTCGCCGCCAACTTCAATCAGTCGCTCGGCGCAAATTCGGATACTCAGCGAGATACAATGCAGCCGTGTGGGGCTTCGGCGAAGATATCGATGACGTTCTTGAGCCAGGCGACTACGACTTAAGTATGGGCCCCGATTATTATCTATGGTGGGATAGCACCCATCCTGAACCCTGGCAGCGGTATCAGTACCTACTGGAAGCCCTAACGGCGGCGCGCAAGAAATCTTTAGAATCGGAAGACTTGGGAGCTATGCCAGACAAGCAATTTCAGTCGAGCACCGACTCCTTGGAGATGGAGAGGTAGAATGCGATGGCATACGCGCCAAATAAATGAAGATTGATATATTTTTTTTGTTCGCGCTCACGTCAAGGCCACAGTCAAAGATACATTATGTCATGCAACAGAGGACTCTCTTGCCTAATTGGTATCTGACCATTCTCTCCTTCGCATTGTAAACGCGCAAAGCAGGATGATGAGCAGACGCACTTGAAGAAGAGCTGAATAGTCAAGGATGCGTATCGCGATGTTTTCTGTGCGATATTTAGTCGGACTAGGGGATATAATGCGGTATCTGAACAAGGGAAAATAAAGGTACAAGACTGAAGCTAAACTTTTCAAAGGAGACTGGCGAGGTAAAGGAAGGAGCCCTACCACTGCCAGAAAACTAGCAAAATCCTGTAACCGTAGTAAACTTGTTAAACACAGGAAACAGTCAACGGACGACAAACAGTTGCTTGGCGTGATCTTTGGTCGCACAGACTGACTTCGAAGCTAAATAGTATCAAGGGCAAGCGCCAAGTAGGATGAAATGAGCAGCTTCATTTTGCGCGACCATTTGCGCCGAATACTATTACGTCACAATTTTTTTAAGTTGAGTCCACTTGATCTTTAGTCCACATTAACCCTCCCTTCTCTACCATTCCTCGAGTCAGCTCAGCCTTTACGAGAAAAGTCATCACTAGAAGCACCATGCCAAGAATCGTGCTCGGAACACCCCAGGAAAAGGAGCTGACTGTAAGGCTGGGCAGATGTGTCTATGGACAATCCAGCTGCTATGCATGACCATCGACCAGACATGGCGTTGAAAGCATACTAACCTCTCAACCTTTCGACGCCGACCACCGTCTTACTCCTACCCTGCATAGACTCTGGTTCTGGGAAAGTTGAATGAATATGGCTGGGCCGACAATGAGGTCCTCGCCAACTTTATCGTCGTCATGGTTGCTAACGAGAAGTCCAAGATCGATATTATCGGAGAGCTGAACGACAGTAAGCAACGAATGGCGCACATATGGTTACAAGTCCAGTGGATCTGCACTTATTCATCATCTAACCCAGACTTTTTCGCCTTGCCCGTCCACATCTTCTGCCATTCTAGTCCTTCCCGACCAAGGTAGATCAGCATGGAAGGGGTCGTCATCACAAATTCTCAGTACCTGAAGTTTATGTTCTTAAAAAAACTCAACCAATTGCTCCCTCTCTTGTGCCGCATCTCCTATTTTCATCTATCAGCGTCCGATTTCGTGGATTGGCTTTACACCACCATAGACGGAGGAGCTCAGGCAACAGAACC
This sequence comes from Gamsiella multidivaricata, assembly GCF_025024155.1. Classification (NCBI taxonomy): domain Eukaryota; kingdom Fungi; phylum Mortierellomycota; class Mortierellomycetes; order Mortierellales; family Mortierellaceae; genus Gamsiella; species Gamsiella multidivaricata. The sequence continues at coordinate 223,574 of NW_026251726.1, forward strand.
CACGCAGGCAGAGGAGCAGCAGCAAGGTATACACAATTATCAGGATCATGTTCGATTTTATCTGGATGGGCATGGATCAAGGGCCGCGCCTTTCTTCTCTGTCAATCCATTCAAAGGCATCTTTCCCCAGCGGCTAACCACTGGAATCCATGCTTAAATCGTCCAGCCACTCTATCCTTACAACAGAGCCAAGAGATCTCAGCATCTGCCGCTGAGCCGGACGATGTCTCTATGGACGCCTCTCGCCAACGCCCATCTCCAGAGTCACGCGCACCTGGGCGTTTGCTAAAGAGCGCGATCAGCAACGCCACGAGGGAGGAGCCAGCACAACGTCGACAGGCACCCTCGAGAGTCTACGAGAACGAAAAGCGGGAGCGTAATAGTCCTAAGTCGCGCGAGAGGAGCCTGAGTCCAGCGCGGTCCAGAGAAGGTCTTTCGACGCGAGACGAACGGATCCGATTCCGGAGAACGAGCAGGGAGCGTGCCCAGGATGAAACCAGGATAGATGCACGCCTCGGTAACGGCCGCAAGGATAACGATCGCATGAAAGGACGATTAGGAGGAAGGATTGAGGATCGACTAGGCACTCGGGGCGATGTCCGTGTCCGATCTCGGGAGCGCTCATGGGATAGGCACAGTGATTACCATGACCGACGAATTGACAGGAACAGTCAACAGAATAAGAATGATCGTAGTGGTAGCAGGAGACGCGATGCCTTGAGGGACATTGAACGCCGTCTAGGTACTCGCCCTGTCAACAATTTTGACCACGATAGCGATGAGAACCTTCCCCGTCAGCCTGCATCGTGGTCATGGAACCCAGAACAGATGCTGCGTGTCGAAGCCGACATCACACGACGTACCGTCGAGGCACAGACCGCCAACGTCACACGGTGTCGGTACTGGCCCAACTGTGCGCAGGGCGAGATGTGTCAGTACTGGCACCCACGAGAGCTGTGCACGGACTTCCCCAATTGCTCCAAGACGGCGGATACGTGTCTTTACATTCACCCACTCGCAGAACCAACAGCGGAGCAGGTTGCAGCAGCTGCGCGCCAGGCTTTGATGCAGTCTATGCGTAACAGCAACAACGATTCGTCCGGCGGAAATGGAGATGGCAGCTCTACGCCCAAGATCAATGCGCTGCAGATGCCCTTTGCATTGGGGTCGTCTACGTCGCAGGACTGTAAGTTTGGAGCGCGATGCACAAGGCCCGACTGCAAGTTCCGTCATCCACAGAAAGAGTCGAATCAGCAGCCCTGCAAGTTCTTTCCACACTGCACCAAGCCCAACTGTCCATTCTTCCATCCGCCATATGGGTAAGCGACTGTCCAATGCGAGGCTTTATCATCCTACGTTCTCCCTTTATTTTCTTTTCCTTCGACTGGGGTATAATATGCTGATTATTGTTAACCATTGTCATCGTATTATTCAATTTTCGTTTTGTATCACAGGGAGCCATTGGCACAGAAGGACACGACCATGGATGAGTCAGAGGTCAATGGAGAAGTCGCTAACAGACTACCAACACTCTGTCGGTATGGCGATCAATGCACACGCCCTGGTTGTCATTTCACGCATCCACGCGATGGTCCCGCTGCTACCTCCACTATGCCTCTTGTAAGGACGATCGAAGCATGTTAATTAACGCTGTTTGGCACGACATCACTGTTCTGGAATACGTCAGAAGCTGACTGTATTTCGCATTTGTTTTTTCCTCACATAGTGCAAATTCAACCCTTGCACACGCCCTGGATGTCCATTCCGCCATGCCCCCGGCCAAACACCTGGCGTGGGTCACCACAAATCATTGATCCTCAACGGCGGCCCCAAAACCAGTGAACGTTTCGCAGGCGGTGTAGCAGATGCGAGCGAAGTAGAGAAGCTGCATGTGCCTGCTAGCGCACATTGGGCCAGTGGTGGAATCAGTCATCAGCCGGACCAGTCCACCCACCAGCACCAACAACAGCAGGAGTTGGACCAGGCGACGATCCAGGCAATGGAGGAGCAGGCAGCAGCAGAGATGGACATGGACATGGACGTTGCGATTTAGAGTGAGGTCTCTTGAAGCGGAGTTTTGATGGATATTGTTATTTTTAATCGTGGAGTCCATTCGCAACAAGCGCTGCATTGTGGTGGAATGAGGGGACGGATATGATACAGGAGAACTCGACTTACTGGAACACAAAAGGACAAAAAAATGCACAAAAATGAAAAACATAATAAAAAAGGACGAAAGACGAAAGAAAAAAAGAAAAGAAAAAAAAAAAAAAGAGAGAGAGAGCGGAATCCTTACGAAAGGAAGGACGGAGGGTACTTTTTGTACGTCGAGGCAGGAGTAGTTAGCCAGTTAGAATAACCCCCATTGTATTTTTACATGCATATAATAACATTGGTCTTTATCATCATTATCATCATCATCATCATCATCGACAACAGGGAGACATGAGAACAGATTTCGGCATTTAGAACTGTGACAAAAATAAAGCAGAAAGACGCCTAGAGAGTAACTGAGGCGATTGAACAAAAATGAGAGTACCCAAAACTTAGATAAATACAGGTTGCGGCTATCGTACGTCGCTTTCAAACCCTCCCCTCCCCCATACCCCTTCTTTCCAACGCAAACAAATAAAGCAGACCAACACGCTGTCCTTGTGTCGTCCCTCCTCTAGAATCCTGGGAAGTATGATCCGAGCTCATCGACCTCCCCTGGCGGGTAGACTCCATACTGTTCCGCGTCCTCGGGGTAGTCATCAAAATTGCTGGCGTCGCCCTCTCCTAAGATCGTTGGTCGGTAGGGCGCCTCGATCTGCCTCTGATAGACCTGATCCCAGTTGACGCCCTCGAACCACGCATGGTTCTTGATATCCGTCGCGCCTCCTCTCAAGTTTCCGTACCGCTTCGTCAGGTCCGCGGTCAGGAGCCGCTTCAACAGATCTTTGAGTGATGATGAGAAATGCGATGGGTACTTGACCTTGCCCGCCATGATTTTGCCATACAGCTTGATGTGGTCCTCGTCAAAGAAGGGCGGGAATCCTGCACACATCTCAAACATCAGCACGCCCATTGACCACCAGTCGACTGCTTTGCCGTATCCCTTCGACTGAATGATCTCCGGTGCCAAGTAATCGGGTGTACCGCACAGCGTCCAGGTCATGTTCTGAGGGACATGCTTTGCGAATCCGAAATCTGTGATCTTGATGTGTCCCAGAGAGTCGAGTAGTAGGTTCTCGGGTTTGAGATCACGGTAGATGACTGCATGGGAGTGGAGGTACTCGAGTGCAAGGAGGACCTCACATGTATAAAATCGCGCTACGTGTTCCGGGAAGCGCTATACAAGTCATCGCCGAATAAAGGGGGAAAGATCGGTTAGCATTCCTGCACATTTTGCCGCGTCTTTTTTATGGTGCGGTTGCCCTGCAGAATCACTTTGTTCTTTTTTACGCAATGTATACGACTGCGGGTACATTGCGTTTGTTGTTTGTAGTTTGTTCCCAGCCCAGATCCAAAAATATAAAGTATTCATGCAAAAAAAAAAAAAGTTAAGTTGCCTCTGGTCTGTACTTTGGTCACTCGCACCATAGGATTGACACATTTCGCGCGATTGTACCCCATATCTCTTTCTTTTGCATCCAACCTTGCTGGAGACAACAGCGCCACAAAAAGGGTGTCTCTTTGTCTGCACCCGGTCCAGATCGCGCACCCCTGGATCCCTTTTCACGGAGCCTGGAGACAACACGCTTCGATCTGGGGCGGAGAAGGCTGAGTGGGAAAAATACAGCAAATCTTTACCTGACTTTTCCTCAAAACGGAGAATAGCTCGCCTCCAACGACATAATCCATGACCATGTACAGATTGCGCTCGTCCTGGAACGTGCCCCAGAGGTTGATCAAGAACGGGTGTTCGACGCGTTCCAAAATCATCTTCTCGTTGTTCGTGTGCTCAACCTGCTTCAGTCGGACGACCTCCGTCTTCTTCAGCACCTTCATAGCATAGAACCGAGAGTTGTACCGAGACTGCACCAGGTGCACACGACCAAACGAGCCTGTACCCAGTGTTCGATGGATCCGGAAATCATTCAGGTTGAACTTGCGTCGGGCGGCTTGTTGTTGTGGTTGCCGTAATTGCCCTTGCTGATGGGCTTGTTGTGGAACTTGCTGAACTTGTTGCTGTTGTTGCTGTGTATGCTGCTGGGAAAGCTGTGCTAGCCGCTGTGCCTGCTGGGCTTGTGCTTGCTGCTGTGCAAGTAGCTGTGCCTGCTGCTGTGTTTGCTCTGTTTGCTGCTGTTGCTGCAATTGCGCCTGCTGTTGTTTCTGCTGCTCCAGTTGCCGCTGCTCCAGTTGTTGACGTTCGGGCAAGTTGGCGTCGGCAGAGACCATTTCGACAGATTGCATGCTATTTGTTAATTGACCACCTTGCTGCTGCTGGTAATACTGTTGTTGCTGGGGTTGGGGCTGCTGTAGTTGCTGAAACTGAGGTTGCTGCTGCTGGTTCTTTGAGGAACTCAACTGAAGCTGGTCCAGTGACAGATTATTTCCAACGGGGCTCTGGGATGTTGTGGCAGGCGTAGCAGGTGTGGCAAGCGTCGTTTGCTGCTGCACTGGGACTGAGGTTGAGGTTGAGGCTGATGCGGTGTTGTTGGACGAGGTCAAGGGCGAGGCCTGGCCAGATGGTGGAATCTGCTGGATGTCGGGGTTGGACTCGGAGGCGGACTGTAGCTTGGAGTCGTCGTGGCTATAGCCGTGGCCGTTAAAGTGAGTATTGTAGTCGAAGGTGGTGAATGGGTTTGAAGCTGATGTGTATGAGCCAAGGAGAGAGAAGGTAGGTTGGTTAGCAGGCAAGAGAAAGAGCAGATAAATAAGTCGTGTTCTCCCTTCTCTCATTTGCTCTCGCTTTCTCTCCCGCAAGTCCGCAGGTCCACAAAATAGCAATTGACCGAGGGAGAGAGGCCTGCGGGAGTACATAAAGTTGAATGAACCCATAGAGCAACTGACCAATTGAACCAATTGGCTTGGCCCTTCAGTGGTCAGGTATGTCTTTTCTTCTGGTGATCCTCACTCTTGCTCCACTCATGACATGATGAGAGACACTGATTGCGGCTGTGTGCAGTGAGTGAGTGAGAATTACTCTGTTTTTCTGCCTCGACGCATTATTGGATCCATCCGGAGGGTAGTAGTGCGAGGGAAGGGGCCATCAATAAGGTCACTTTCATAATATAAAAAAAAAAAAAAATCCACGTAGCACACGTAGCACATACGCACACTGGTATTTCCCACACTGCAAGCATCGCCACAAAAAAAAAAAAGCGCCAGAAAGTAGTGGAGAAGTGGGCATGAAGGTGAGGATGGAATGATAAAAAGTAGATATGCAAAGGCCTTCTTTCTGCAAGTTGACATATATACCTGTGAATTAGCAATTGAAAAGGTGACAAAAAGAGATGAAGAGGGTGAGAGGGTAAGAGGGTGAGAGGGAAAGAAGGAAAGAGAGAAAGGGAACAAGCAGATTGTGCAATTGGCCGGCCTGCCATACAATAGTCTTCGTCCCAAACAGAAATAGGAGCGAGTGAAGTGGTGTCAGTTGCATAAAGCGTCGTCGTTGAGAGAAAACGTTATTCCGGTGGAACAACAGGGTCCGCAGGCATCCGAGGAAACCGCACTGCACTGCATTGTATGGCCCCACAGTGCACCAGCATCGCAGCTAACCTCTGTTTGTTCAACGCTCAAGCACGCTGTTGATATCCATGAATATATTTAAAAAAAAAGGAAGCCCCAGTCGAAGAATACTACTTTGTCAAGGATACACGTCCAGTCGAGAAAGAAATGAAAACACGCTACCATCGCCGGTTCCCTCTTCTTACCTCGACGACTCTGCTGATATCCAGAGCCATTTTTGTTACTGTATCCTCCTGCCTGACTGCTCTGGATATTGGCTGTGTTGCCGACACCAACGTTGCTGTTGAGGGTCGTAGCATCACCCTTATAGCTGATAGGTGAAATCATGGTTGTGGCCATGGGGGACATGTTATGGCCGCTGTTTGTGCCGACTCGGGCTTCATATCGGGGCTGCTCATCGTGCCCAAAGTCGTTCGAGTCAACGGAGGCTATGTTGAGAGAATGAAAAGTGTTAATCGTTTGACAAAAAATGGCGGGAAAAGTAAAAAAATCAAAAACAAAGCACCGCGATAATGAATGCCGTTTGCCGCCTGGCCGTTTCTCACTGGTTTCGTTGACGCACATGCTCTTTTCTCCCCCTTTTCCTTCTCCATTCACATCTTTTGATCGTCCTGCACGCATTGATGGAATGCATGATGACAGCAATATCTGATTGCCGAATGTGCATGTGCATACACATGTGGAAATATCAAAGAATGTACCCAAAATGGATTTCTAGATCCTTTTCTATGGAAGCGTATCTTTTTTTTTTTTTTAAATGCCGAGAGAGTCTGGTCCCATTGAAGGTCATATTGCGTATTGCACGTCGGCTACCCATCGGCCGCTGATGGAGCTATGCAGGTTATGTCGATGATTGGCTGGAACGAATGAAATGCTTCACATTGTCATATGCACATCAAATGCACTAGCTGACCGAGTTATGTGTAATCACAAAAAGGCGTGGGACGAAGAAGCGATGGACGAGACGACGGTATACCATCAGACAACGGCGCCCAGGAGAGTGGGAGGAAGAGGAAGAGAAGGTGGTCTCAGATGGTGTCCATTATCCTGGTCCATGCGCCATCTATGGTGCTTCTCCTTCATCTCGACAGCTCAAGAAAGAGGTCATACTCGCATCATGGCGTCTCCATTTGCCACCAATTCGTATCCACGATGTCTTTTGTTGTCGCTCATTCCTATTGCCACCGGTGGTTTTATTCAAGTTCTGTGTCACCTTGCTACAACAGAAGCAGACCCTGCATGTCGCTAGATAAAGGATGTTGTTGTTGAGGAAGAAATGAGCATTGTTGTGGATGGTTACAGTGGTTTGTTGTCCCCTTACCACCGACATGGTCCGTGTCCATGGCATGTTCATGCCCAGACCTTTTCCGATGGATGGTCTTGTCCAGAAACTTGTTGAGCAGTGACATGGATTATGCCGCGAAATTATATGACAGATGGTGATGGTCGACGTTGCACTGCAAGAACAAGAGTAGATGGCAAAACTAGAGTGTAGTGCAGGGAAAGAGTCGAAAGAGGGTGGCAAGATGAAACCGGAATGGTGGCGAGAGAGAAAGAGATATAACATAAATAAAAAGAAACTGAGACACTCGAGTCACGCATCGCAGAGCGCGTTCTGTTTCATTTCTTCATTTACGGGCCTTCCTCTCTTTCATGGGAAGCAGACAAAGCGACGCGCTTTTTTTTTTTTATTTATTTTTTATTTTTTTAAATCGCTTATCCTGGCTATATCTAGCTTTAACCAGCTGCCATGACGATCTCGGACGGGTCAAGCATCCTCAGCTTGCGGATGAACAGCGACAATAGGAACGCAGCGCAGGCAATCGGCGTAATGCACTTGAAAATGAACTGGAACGTGTCTACATACGAACCAATCACTAACACCTTCACATCCGTTGGCAACTCCTGCACAGCCGTGATCGATTCTGCGATGTGGTATTGATAAATTATCGCCTTCGCAGAGTCCGGCAGCTTCAGGAGGTTCTCCGTCAAGTGGTTGTTGAACAATGCGGAGCACATCGCAATGCCAATGCCTCCTCCAATACTGTTCATAAATCCGCACAGTGCCGTTACGACTGCCATATCTTCTTTCTCGACCGCTGCCTGTGCAGCCAGCATACATGTTTGTAGAATCAAACCGATGCCCACTCCGACGATCAGCAGGAACCCAATTTGTGGACCCATTCCAGAATCCGCATCCAGGAGTATGCAGAGGCCAATGCCGATGGACATCATCGTGGTTCCCATCCAGATGAAGACACGATAGTCCCTAATCTTGCTCAATGCCGCACCCGATGCAATGGACGCGATGACGAGTCCCAAAACCATTGGCAGCAGATGTAGACCCGAAGCCGTCGCACCCACCCCCTTCACGACCTGGAAGTAGATGGGGGAATAGAAAATTACACCCAAGAAGGCTATCCCTGTCAAAAAATTGACACCAAAGAGTACAGCGACAGTCTTATTGAGGAACAATCTCGGCGGGATAATGGCCTCAACGGCGCGGCTCTCAACCCACATCAAGACCGCGATCAAAACTGCAGCAACGCAGAACAGAACAATGATCACGGCCGAGTTCCAGGCATAGGTCGTACCACCCCAGGTGATCGGCAAGAGCAAGCAAATGACCGCCACGATGATCAGGAGCGTGCCCAGGTAATCGATACGTGCCAATTGCTCACGAAGTGCTTGACGCTTGAACGGCAACCGCAAGAAGAGGAGGACCGAGGCAATAGTGACCACGCCCAATGGGAGATTGATTAGGAAGCACCATCGCCAGGTGACCTGCTGGACAAAGACACCGCCGAGTAAAGGACCGATCACGGATGAGACTCCGAAGACACTCCAGATAATGGACTGATACTTGGGCCGTTCTTCAAGTGGGAAGATATCTGAGATGATGATCAGAACGATCGAGAGAAGACCTGAGCCACCAAGACCTTGGATCGCACGGAAGACAATCAACATCGTCATGCTGTTGGCACCACCGGCACCGGCGGATCCTACCATGAAGGTAACACTTGCAAAGAGGATCATGATCTTCCGACCAAAGATGTCGCTGAACTTGCCTATACAATAAGCAGTGCACGACATGGAGAGGGTGTGAATCGCAGGTAGATGCTAGCAGTATATGCTATGGAATCAAACGCGTATCAAAGACATACCATACAGGGGTTGGAACGCATCTATGCGCGTAGATAATCACGTATGAAGGAACTGTTAGATGCTAAAGACACAAACCGCAGACGGACAAGGGAAGACAGCGCATAAAAGTAGGGAGCACTTACTGTAGGTGAGAAGGTATGCTGTGGCTACCCAAGACATTTCTGATTGGGCCTTGAAATCCGAAGCGATCTTTGGCAGGGCTGTCGCAATGATGGTTCCGTCAAGACTTGCCAGGAACGTGGCCATAGCCAACCTGCAATATGAAACGATTTGAACAGCATAGTGTTAACAGTGATTGTTATACCGGTCATTATCTGAGGATCCTTGGTAGCAGGGACCGTAGAATGAAAGGCGACGGCTAATACATGAAGCGTGGTAACGTGGAAAAAAAAAAAAAAAAAAAAAAAAGAAAAAAAGCTGGGACTGAGGCACCGCAGTCGAAAGAAGTGGACGATGTGGATATGGCATGTCTAAGGCATATCCATTGCGGAAGTATCGTTTTGGAAGGGGAAGGATGAGCCATCAAAAAAGAGTGAATGTACGAAACGTACCCGATAAAGAGCAAGGTGGCAGCCTTGTGTCCGATGGCCGCTTCTGGTTCCTTGGCTCCTTGCCGTTCAATATCGACTGTTTCCCTTTCTGATTGTCCGTCAGAAAGGTCCACCTTTTGCTGTGATTTAGGCTCGCCGTGTACTTCAGGCACAGCAGCGTCCTTTTCGCTAATAGCATGGACAGGGGTCTCTTGCTTCGGTGCATTGTTCGCTGCCTCAAGCCGCGTCAACGAGGACGAGGTGGACGCAGCCATTCTGTGCTATGAATGGCGAATGTATCGAGGAAGGGCACTGAGTTTTGTTGTGGAGTGGTGCAAATAAGGGTGCTGAAGCTGCAGAAACACTTGGATCCGCGAGACAATCGAAGTAGAGGAAAAAGAAGGAGAGGGGGCGCTGGATAGAAAGAAAGGCGGACAGACAGACAGTTGGTGGCAAATGATCGGTGGAAGAGTGCAAAAGTGCAGACGAGGAATTGAGGAAGTGCCATGGGTTTTATACGGATTTCTTTGCTGAATAGTCGAACGATACTACATGAGCATCAATAAGCATCTTTGAATGAGGAATCGTGTTTATTTGTTTGTGTATGTGTGTAGTGTTCAAACGGTATCGGTTGCTGCCAAACTTGTTTGCGAGCACTGGCACGCGCAATTCGCAATCCACCTTTCCCATCTTTCAGCAAAGTGCAACAACCTGTATGTTGGCCGCTACGTCGGGCATCCTCGAAAGGTCGATGGACATTTATATTCATTTGTATCATAATGAGCGCCGCCGATTCCTTGGATGGTCATGTAGGCGCATGCAGGGAGAGCTCCTCTTCTCCACAGGCAGCTAACCAGGAAGATATGGATGGGTCCAGCTGCTGCGATGATGACCCGATTTATTAGCTTTAACCATTTAACATTTAATGCCTAGGAAAGGATAACCTTCTTCATCCCCACCTCGTTCTCTGCCACATACTTAGACTAGTGCGTGTGTGCATGTGTCTTTTGATTGCTCCGGGAGCTAGCAAGAGCAAAAGAAGCAATTGAGCGCTTGTATGCCGAGGAAAAGGGCTGCAAAAAACCGGTTGTGTAAGCTATAGAGTGGCGGCGGTAGTAAACAGGTTTGTTGCACAGCGCGGTACACAAGGTCAAACAGGTCCTTTTTGTTCATTTTAGAATGTTATATCGCTGGTCTATCTGGGTCGATGCGCTTTGTTTGGCACAGGGGGTGAGGAAAAGAAGTAAATGAAGAAAGAAACAGGTAAAACAGGTAATAGGAGTGCATGCTTCTCTCTTACTTGACTACTACAATCGAACCTATCCTCCAAGCGTTACGCCTCGAAAAAGCAAACCAAGAAAACAATCCGCTGCCAAAAATTACAAAACGCGCCCACGACTGGGTTTAGACGCGGTTACGCTCGTGCCTCCTATGATGCCATTACCGTACAGAGCGAGGGAAGGGACGCTTTTTGCACTTGTAGACCGTAGAATCGCTCCTGCGCGTAAATGTTAATATGGATGTCTATCGAGTGCTTCTCTTTATTCCGGTTTGTGAACCGGCGGTATGCCGTTACTACTATTCCCCAGAAGAGATACGTTTCGAGTATATCACTCTTTTTAGGAGCTCCTAGCTATAGCTCCCTTTCTTGGCGAAAGGAATTATGGTATCTAAGCCCAATCTAAATTTCAATGACTATATGTGCGGTTGATTTACCGCAAAGAGTCGGAACGCTTTTTTTTCCCTTTTTCTTGACCACCACCTCTACCCCAGACCTCCATCTCTGATAACTTCATATTCTTACGACTCTACGATGGACATCGACGGCTTGTGCTCTTCTTGAAAACGAAAGGGTACGAGGCTACTGTGCACTAAAAACACCGTTCTCCTCAGTCATTTTTACAGTGGCCCGACGCGTCGAGTTGACATCCCAGAATCTCTTTTCTCTATCATTCAGTATGCCTGCACACCCTACATCATGGGGATTGCACACACCGCCGTCGAGAGGGCGATAGAGAAGTTCGGGACCTCTGCTAACTCTGTTCTTTACTTGGACGGCCCTCATTCGCAAAAAAAGGAGCTCGTTTATACCCGTCGACAAGCGATCCGCGCAACGGCTATGGCGCAGGCTTAAGGCAGCATCAGCCCTGCCCTACAGAGCACAAAAGCATGGAGAGAAGAGGACACGGAGGGGATGATACGGGCAACGAAGAGGAAGAGAAGGAGGGTATGGAAGGCCAAGGGAGTGCTCAGACCCAGTTCGTTGGCATGCATCTCTATCCCTCTGGCAAAATGCAGATCGGTCAGTGCATGCAACAGTTCATCGATCAAGCACAGGACCAGGGCCTGCTGGGTAAAGGGAATAGAGCTGCAATAAAGACCAGAATGCCATATAAACTCAGGAAACACATTGCTGCGATCCGTTTCCTCTCAACTCTTAGCTGAGCTCAAGCGAATCTGCATGAAAAAGTAAAGGATTTCACCGACTTTAGTCGCCATTGAGGTTTAGCTCGGGAAGCAATTTGAAAGAATGCAGAGCTAGCAGAACTGACTTTCGCTATAACAGCTCTAGACTTAAAAGGACAAGGGGCTCTTGCCAGACGGGCGCAGTATCGAGATCCGTAATAACTTCTTGGCGCTCGAGAGTTTTATCCATTTGAACCAAACCAGTAAGAACCTTCGCAGGCTAGTTTACGTGACATCCATTAGCCAGCCTTTCGTCCCGTACCCGAAAGTGCCACTGCTCCACATCTTCTGGCGGAGCAAGACGCCCAAGGAAAGATTAAGGAAACCAATTGAAGCAACGAATTATGATCCTGTGCTTGTTGACGCATTCGATTGACTGGTGGATCAAGAGCCAGGTTTCCTTGTTACAAGGCTGCTTGCAGATATAGGACGAGGCGGACCCAAACGGCGTAAACCAGAAGCCTCGAAATTGTACAAGAGCGCAGCAGCAACGATGCCCTTGAGCAAGTTTCAACAGCACCTTACACTCATTTGACAAGGCAACTTCGATCCCAGTACCTACATCAAAGTCGAGGCTTCCCATCTTTGTTCAGAGAATAAGTATATATTACCATCGCTGGGGATTTTTGAATAGTTGAAAGTGGTATGGGTGGACTCTAACTTGGAGCAGCGTTTATGATATATTAGGCTAGATCCTCCCGCTATATTGTCACGGGCGCGAATGAATAGTACGTGTCGAAGAAGTGCCCAACGGGTTAGCAGTTTGTGAGGTGGGTCGAGATTCGTAGATTGTATTGCAAGACCTACAAAATATGCGTGCATCGCGAAATCATGACAGGTCATAGTATCTGCAACGTCGTTCGCGGGCATTTGCTTCACCAACAGTGACCTCTATGTCCTGAGCCAATGGATGAGGACGGGGTGTATCCTTGAGAGCAAGCTGCAAAGTAGCAGACAGAGGATAGTAGCAGCACCATCAGCACCAGCATAGCTCCTGCCTCTGTAGGACAAGAAGGCGGCTGAAGGCTTAAACGAGCAAGGGTCGGATCCCAAAACGAGGCCAACAAGCTACTTCAGCTCTGCTTGTGTGTGTCAGCAAGCACACTAAAAACGATTGGGTACGCGTGAGGAACCAGGCATCCCGTTACAAGAATGAAGTTTGACAAAATTTTCTCCGGTGACGTAGCTATGGTGGGATTCCTGTTGTGGCCCGGAGCCGACGGCAATCTCGGTGCGATTGAAGATTTGATTTGCGTTCTACTTTTATTACATCCTCTCATCACCCTCTCCGCTCTACCTCCTCCTCCCTCTCACGCCTCCCTTTTTTTCCTTTTCTTTCTTTCTTTTTTCCTTTTCTTCTCTCTTTTTTTTTTCTTCTTTTCTTCGCTTCGCCCGCAAAAGGATCAACCTACTGACAACAATGGCTTCTGTTGCGCGCCTTCTCTCGCGTCGCTCGACGACTTTCTTGAGCAAAACCGCCGCGGCTTCGGCTGCTCGTCCTGCACACACGGCCTTCTCGCCTCTCTCCCTCCGGAGCAAACCTACGTTTGCTAGGTTCATGTCCACCCAGGAGAGGGAGCGTGTCATCGAATCCGGCTCAAGCAGCTCTTCCACGCACCACCACCACCTCGACCCTGACCTGGTCGGCGCCACTATGCCCATCAGATCGACCATCTCCGAGGACGTCGAGATTGACGACGGCGTCGATGTCACCTCTCGCCACTTTACTGTCAATTTCGGACCTCAGCATCCCGCCGCTCACGGTGTGTTGCGTTTGATTCTGGAGTTGGAGGGAGAGGAGATCCTCCGCTGCGATCCCCACGTCGGTCTTTTGCACCGAGGTACCGAGAAGCTGATCGAGTACAAGACATACCTCCAAGCCCTTCCTTACGTAAGTCTCATTGGCGATTTCTCGATTGCTCCTCACTCCTGCTGCTGCTCCTGCTATTGCGTCTTGGACAGGATAGCTCGGATCGACTGACCATTATGTATACTTCTACAACGTGCATATCGATCGGACGCTGGATAATTATTCTCACACTTGGACCAACGGCGTATGACACAACAGTTCGATCGTCTCGACTACTGCTCGATGATGGTCAACGAGCAGGCTTACTCTCTGGCTGTCGAAAAGCTGCTGAACATTGAGGTCCCACTTCGCGCCAAGTACATCCGCACTATGTTTGCCGAAATCACTCGTGTCATGAACCACTGTATGTCCGTCATGTCACATATTATGGACGTCGGAGCCTTGACCCCCTTCTTGTGGATGTTCGAGGAGCGTGAAAAGCTGATCGAGTTTTACGAGCGTGTTTCTGGAGCCCGTATGCATGCTGCCTATATCCGTCCCGGCGGTGTCTCGCTCGATATCCCCAGGGGCTTGTTGGAGGATATCCATGTTTGGGCTGATCAGTTCGGACAGCGCATGGATGAGGCTGAGGAGTTGATCACTGGAAACCGTATCTGGCAGGGTCGTACCGTCGGTGTCGGTCGCGTTACTGCCAAGGAAGCCCTCGACTGGGGCTTCTCCGGTGTCATGTTGCGTGGATCGGGAGTCAACTGGGATTTGCGCAAGGTCCAGCCTTATGATGCTTATGATCTCGTCGACTTTGATGTCCCCGTTGGAAGCAAGGGAGACTGCTTCGACCGTTATCTCTGCCGTATGGAGGAGATGCGTCAGTCGCTCCGCATTATTCATCAGTGCATTAACGACATGCCCCCTGGCCCTGTCCGTGTCGACGACCTTAAGATCTCGCCCCCTCGCCGTGCCGATATGAAGGACAACATGGAGGCCTTGATCCATCACTTCAAATTGTACTCTGAGGGTTACTCTGTTCCTCCCGGTGAGACCTACACCGTCGTCGAGGCTCCCAAGGGAGAATTCGGTATGTGCCTTTTTTTTTATCATTTCTCGGGTTTAGCTGATGTTTTTGTTTCTTCGCTTGAATGCAATGATTAATCTTGTCACCTATATTTTCGATATCAGGCGTCCACCTCGTCTCTGATGGCAGCAACCGTCCTTACCGCTGCAAGATCCGTGCTCCAGGATTCGCTCACTTGGCTGGTCTGGATTTCATGGCCAAGGGCCACTTTATTCCTGACGTTGTCACCATGATTGGAACCATGGATATTGTGTTCGGAGAAGTCGACCGTTAAAGGGCTGTTAATGAAGAGAGATGAGCGCAGAGATGATACTACCGCAGTGAAGAGTGAATTACATGAGCTGGATGCATTTTTTTCTTTCCCTTCTTTTGCACCAACATACGACCTGGGATTAGAATGCCTCTTTCTTGTTTTCTTTTTTTTTGCACGATGCCAAACTTTTTCTTAGAATAAAATCATATCGTTTTCAATACTTCTGCATGCTTTATGCTTTAATCGACCTTTGCGAAACATAAGGAAGCATTTGTGCCTCCGAATCCAAATGAGTTCGTGAGTGCGGCACTCAGGATCTTTTCCTGTGCCTTCAAGGGAACATAGTTGAGTGTGAACTCGCCGCTGTCGTCGTGGTTGTGCAGGTTCAGCGTTGGAGGCAGGATATTGTTCTTGACAGCCAGGATCGTAAAAATGGCTTCGACAGCACCAGCGGCGCCCAAGAGATGGCCCACAGCGCCCTTGGTGGATGAAACGGCGATCGAGTCGTGATGTCCGTCAAAAACGCTCTTGATGGCACAGTTCTCGGCAATGTCGCCCAACTGTGTGGAGGTGGCATGGGCATTTACGTATCCAACATCTGCGGGTGTAAGACGTGCAGCCTTCAGGGCCCTGCGCATGGCCATGGCGGCTCCAGCGCCGTTCTCTGGTGGTGCTGTCATATGATGTGCGTCGCCTAGGAATAATCAACGAGAATTTTGCATTAGGGTTGAAAACATAGCAAATTAGACGCGACCTGAGTACTATCGCTACAAAAGTACCTGAGAGTCCATATCCTTTTAACTCTGCATAGATGTGTGCACCGCGTTTCTTTGCATGCTCATATTCCTCCAGCACGACGACGCCGGCACCCTCGCCAATGACGAATCCATCCCGATCCCTGTCAAAAGGCCTAGATGCCTCTGCCGGGTTATCATTATATTTAGTCGCCAATGACTTTGCTTTTGAGAATCCAGCAACGGCCATGGGGTGAATACAAGCCTCGGAACCACCTGCAATCATGACATCTGCATCTCCGTATTGAATAAACCGCATGGCGTCTCCGAGCGAGTGCGCTCCGGTGGTACAGGCGGTTGAGACGGCGTGATTGGGACCCTTGTATCCGAATTTCATGGTCAAATGTCCAGCGGCCATGTTGATCAAGATCTTTGGAACGAACATAGGGCTCATCTTGCGGTAGCCCTATAATCAAGATACCGGTTTGTCAGTATATATTATCCCCTGAGAACTGGTTGTAGCAGGATGCTTGCTGTAACCTTACGCTTTCGGCAAATGACAAAGTGGTAGCGGCCATATCATCTAGACTTCCGATGCCCGATCCAAGGCAGACGCCTGTACGCTCCTTCTCATCCTCGGTCGTATTTTCCCACTGTGCATCCCGGATCGCCATCTTTGCGGCTGCAATCGCGTACTGTGTAAAGAGTGCCATTCTCTTTTCATCCTATGTGATCAATAACGAGTACTCGACTGTTAGCATTGGTCGAAGGTGGGCACATGTACAGCGTTGCAATAGCCTATTTGAGGTCGAAGAAGGACCTACCCCACGTTCAAGCCATTCTGTCGAATCAAATCCCCCAAGAGCTTGTCCACCTTCGCGCTTGACCACTGCGCCGACCTGAGAGGGTAAGCTGTCGTAACCAGGGAGACCACTGGGAGAAGGGTGATCCTTCAGGGAAACGACACCACACTCTGCGGCGATAAGTCTTGACCACGATTGTTGGACGCCGATACCGAGGGGCGTGATAAGGCCGAGACCAGTAACGACGACACGACGAGCGTTGACAGCCATGTTATGAATGAAGAATGGAGGGAAGCGTGAGAGAGTTGAATGGAGAAAGGGGAGTGAAATAAGAACTATGTTCAGCACTGTCACATTTTGCCCTTCAAGCGGCGAACCCTCGGACAAATTGGGAGGGTGTTGCCAGGGACACGCTGAAAGAGGAGACGGATGTTGCCGATTAGAACGGCGGACATGATACCTAGCCTATTCTTGTCAATATCGTTGAGGAGAGCATGAGCACCGAGGTATCATGGTACGTTCGCCTTCTGTGCTAATGCTTGCCCATATTAGTATCCAGGCTCAAGTCAAGGATCCCTGACCCGCATATTGATAGTCCCGTGGCTTGCGGTCACTTTCTTGTTTACTTGACCTCGGTGCATAATTGGCGGGGACGGGCCCTACAAGGGGAGCTCTCTTCGTTCTCACCTCGACACCATCAACACCTCAATAATAATGGCATCGCTCCTCAACTCGGTCAGGGTCGGCCTTCGCGCTGGCCTTACAACCGAATGCCGCTCCTTTGTCACAGCCGCCACACAGCCTGCTACCTGGACTAGTAAGGATTAGCATAACCTCGCGGGATCTTACGTTCGACGAAAGGACCGTAAAAAGGCACCCGAAAACTTCAGTGCACTGTTCCTAACCGGGTCCGTCACCTTGATTGCAAACGGATAGGCAAGTCATTGAGGTCAGGAGTTATCGCAAGAAAGAAAGGCATGACCGCCATGTGGGACGAGTGGGGTGTGAGGATACCCGTCACTGTTCTCCAGGTACGACTCGGCATTTTTAAAACCGCAAAGGATCGGCAGGATTGAACGCCGAACAGGCTGTCTCCAGACAGGGAAAGACTGCTGCGACTCTTCAGACTGACTGTTGATTCATGTCACAATCGTTTCCATGGATTTATCTTTTTAGCTGGAGCAATGTCAAGTTGTCCAGGTCTTGAACGAGGAGGCACACGGATATACTGCTCTTCAGATCGGCAGTTCGGATCGCTCGGAAACGAATGTCACCAAGCCCATGTTGGGTCACTTTGAGAAGGCTGGCGTCCAGCCCAAGCGCAAGTTGTTTGAGTTCCGTGTCACGCCTGATGCGGTCTTGCCCGTCGGTACTGAACTAGTTGCCTCTCACTTTGTTCCCGGTCAATATGTCGACTGCTCTGCACCGACGTAAGTGCTTCCCTTCCTATTTGCCTATGGAATGATCATATATTGATTTTTTAAGGGATTGATTTCGCTAATCATACTTCTTCATTCGACCGAATGTGGACACTTGGGAACTACAATCATATTTAATGGACACCAGTATGGGCAAGGGATTCCAAGGAGCCATGAAGAGACACGGGTTCGGAGGTCAGCCAGCATCACACGGTACCTCGGTTACTCACAGATCGCTTGGTTCAACGGGTCAGCGCAAGGACCCCGGCAAGGTCTTCAAGGGCAAGAAGATGGCAGGACGCATGGGAGGCGAGCAGGCGACTGTCCAGAGCTTGAAGGTCATGAAAGTCGACAACGACCTGAACCTGATCTACGTCAAGGGCTGTGTCCCCGGTGTGGATGAGCAGTTTGTGAAGGTCCAGGATGCGGTCAAGAAGCGTGGAGATAAAATCGCACCAGCTGATGTCTTGCCTCTGCCGTTCCCCACAGCTGATCCTAAGCTGGTCAAGGCTATGCCAAGAGAATTGGTGGCCAAGACCGGTGGATCGGATCCGTATGTCATGCAGGAGTAAGGATTAAGGAACGGGTTCATGAAGTTGGAGAAGAACAATAGATCTAGCTTTGCCATCATCATCTTTTTACATACATTTACCAATAAATACAGCAAACAGACAGAACTTATGGGCACATCGTTGTTTTTTGATCCATGATGTTTGTGGTCGTCAGCCATTGTATGTTATGGATGGAGAGTATGTATTGCCAGTCTAGCCGTCGTTACGGCTATGGCGGTTCTATGCAGCGATTGCGACGCGTGTTTCGATAGGTTCAGCAGACCATCCGCCCAATGCGTGAACATCTGGGATGCGTCTCCTCCAAGAGTGAGAGCCAGACTTTTGTCATCAGCGGAACGACTGGTTTGATCGCCCTTTTGCATCCACTTCTTCACGCTCCCCCTTTACTCTTAAAGCTGGAGGATCCAGGAGACATGGACTGGCCCATCTTTTTGTTCTCTCTTATTGTTGTACATGCAAGTAGGAGTGCCCGCTTTTGGAGCCAGCGGAGAAGGGGATAAATCCAGGATGCCCTTCTTTTTTGAGGGTGCCAGAAAAGACGACGGCATCCCCCTCTCGCCCTCCTGGCGCCTCTGCATTTCATAGACTCTAGCCCCCTCTGGGTGCATACTATCCTCCGTTGGTGTCCAGCCAACGGTGGTCGATCTTGCCTTATTTTTCTTTTTCTTCTTCTTCTGCCCGTTAGTTTTTTCTGCCCTTCATCTCCCGCCCATTTTCTGTCGTCTCCTTGAAGTCCCTTTCTTCTTTTTTTTTTGTATGAGCCTGAACTACATCTATTCTGCTCTCTCCTTTGGTACAGGCATGATAGACATCCCCGGCCTTAAGGTTCAATGCTTCCTTAGTAGCCGAGGCAGAGACTCTTGTTAATGAGTATAGCGGGGCAAGCAGCATACAGCTGTAAATGAACGAACAAACGAAAAGCATCACGCGCGCTTTGGTCAGGGCCTCTTCTGCTGGCCAAAATCAGTCTAGGTTGCACAGGATACCCCCATGTACTACCTGTGACAAGATTTCACAAAAAAATTGACATACGCGTCGTTGAAGAGGATGGGCATTCATGTACGCGTCTCGAGTACGATCCTGCTCCGGATTTCGAGCTCGCTCGTAAATACTCATTCAAGCAGCCGATGTTTTATTTTAAGGGACATATCAGTCTACCGCCTCGAGCCCATGGTTTCCTTCCTGTGGTTTCTTTTTGGCTTGTTGCTTTGCTAATTTGGTTTGACAATGACTCTCGCTCACAGGGAAAAGACGGATGGATGAATACCTTGATGCCTATGCTGATGCTGGCGCTTCTTCGTCTAGCAAGTCGATTTTATCCCCAAGGAATGACGCATGAAATAAGAGAGCGAGGAGAGAATAATGTGCTTAGAAATGGTTACAATAGTCTCTTGACAAATGGTAACCAGATGCCCCCGCCCCGGAAAAAGACAATTACTCGGCGGTCAGCCTTGGTTGCTCCCTCTTTTCTATTTCAGTCCTGGTCTTTGTTTGTGCATGTCCCTGTGTCCCTTTGGTTCTACTTCGAGATGGCTGCTTCGAAGATGGATAGGCAAACATGGGTAGCGTACACGCACACTTAATGCGAGATAGAGAGGTCCTCTGGCGTCTGCAGGTTGCTTCCAGAGCGAGTCCGTGCCCATGTTCGTTTCTTGAGGAGTGCCCCGGTGTCAGTGGCAATCCCATTTGGGCTAAATGAAGCACAGCACATCAAGAAGGAAGGAGGTTCGTATTTTCTGTTTCCTAAGGCCCCTTCCTTCCCTTTCGACGCCTCTTCCACTCGTGAGCAAAAGGCTATTTGTACTGTCTACGTGCCGCGTTCATTTATAGACTGAAAGACAGGCAAAAAGACAGACAGTACGTTCATTCACCCATCCATTCATTCATTCGTTCTCTCGTTCATTTATTTAATTGACGCCCCATTCTTCCATCCATTCATCTACTCATCCGCGTCGCCCCGCTTTAATATCTCCTCTGCTCTGACTCGGATTCCTTTTCCACGCGTCCGTTCTCTATCCCCCCATCGTCCAGTTGCGTTAAGGTGCATGTTATGCTTATCCGATCCTCTTCCAGTTCTGGCCCGACTGTCCGAAAAGAAAACCTCAGCACCAGATCTGCATCTTTCATAATAATCCACATATCGCTTTCTTCGCGCCCATTATTTTCCTGGCCAACAGCTTAGCCCAAACATCCAAACCATATCGCACACTTAAAACGGTCGCGCTCACACATCCCCTTCGGCTTTGAGGCAACCCGTTCTTCCTCCCGCTCTCTGATTACATATACGGTATTACCCCATCAAAGCTTTCCTTTCTCCGTTTCGTCCCCGTTTCTCTCTCTCTTTCTCATGTATGTATCAAGTCAGCAATTACCCCGGCTTCTTTATATATCGTCTTGATCTGCAATAATCTCTCTTATTTCTCTCTCTCCATCTATCCACTTCCTTGAGGACCTGTACGGCCTGCACGATTTTTTTTCTGCGGACGATCCATACAACCCATTACGAATTTCAACACGGCTCATTCCACGTTACACCATAACACAGCACAACACAACACAGCACAACGCACACCCCATCCTCCGCACATTCCGCTTATTCACACATCCCTCTTCTCTGCTGTCTATCTTCTTATCCTCATATATACACATACACACCCTCTCTCTTGTTCCCAGAAGCTCCGCCTATTCATGACCAAGACCAGTCTCTACTATCACTTTTCTTCACAGTTCACAATTCCCCAAATATAAAAAAGGACCGTGATCACGACTTTTACAAACCTTTGAACGAACATACCCAATTCGCGACGAATCACTCTCACACTTGGCACGACCAAGTACCGGACTCACTCCTCATTCCATACGACCGCATCAACCCCTCTGTTCCCGACCTACATCCAATAAATACGCCCACACTCCAACACTTCACGTCCACCCACAACGATCCAACCTGGTTCTCCCCGAACATATAAAGCACTACCAGTTCTAGCTCAAGCAACAAGCGCCCACACACGTATACGGAAGAGCAAACGTACAGTGCTATTATCAAAGGCCTTTTGTCTAACTAATTGTTACTACACCGTTGCTATAATTTGCATCGCCTTTGTCCACCCTCAACTCAGTCCCGGCATCCACTCCCTTGGCTTCCCCGCTGCCCTTCTGGGCTATCATTATTTCTCTTCCTCCGTCTCCTCTTCTCTAATCTCTCCTCCTTTAGCAACTTGACTTTCTTGACTGCTCGGTCGGCTTTCATCTCTTATTAAAAAAGAAAGAAAAAACCCTAAGATCTACGAATCATGATCAGGATCGCCCACAAACAGCCTGCTGGCAGCAGCACGATACAATATCTGGATGCATCCCGCAGATTCCTTGATCTACAACGGTGCGGTACTTCTGTCTCCTCGTCACCGTCCGGAGGTATCGCTCTCACTACAGCACACGTTCGACGTATATCCTCAATAGTAAAAAAATCATCCTTCACCTCCTCTTCCAAGAGGCTAACGAGCATCACACATACGAACCGGCGACATTTGTCAGCCCCCTTGGACTCTGGAGCCGCTTCCATGGCGCCATCCTCCTTGCATTTCAGCCGCCCGATCCATCATGTCTACCATTCTGCTATTCTTGGTCATCGCACAGCCCTTCCTCCTCCGTTGTTGCAGCGTCAGCAGCAGCAGCGTGCATTTCAATCAGCAAGGATTATATGTCGAAGTAGAGCACTTGACGACTTTGGTGGCAGCGGGGATCGAGTGTTGGGCAAAGACAGCCTGAAAAAATCATCCTCATCAGCGGAACCTGGCTTAAGGACTTCGATTCTTTCAGATCAGGTCTTATGCCCGCGTCCACATCCTTCGGGCTATCAGAAGACGATGACACTCGAGGAGGTCATGGCTGATATCAAACCATTGGAATTGAGTCCTGAACTGACGCTGATGGAGGAACAAGAAGTCCGGGCCGCTAAAATCATTGACGGGAAAGCAATTGCAAAGTAAGTAATAACCATAAAGATCGAGAGAAGTGACTAAAAGCAGTGCAGGCCACGTATATTTTCCTTCCTTACAATATCGTCGCTCGAATTATTCGTTTTGTGCTCATCCTCTTTTCGCCACACTAACGACTATCACGCTTGCCTTCTGATATAGAGCGATTGTCAAGAACGTCAAGACCGAGATTGACCAGTTCAAACTCCAGAACCCAACCTTCCAACCGCGACTTGCGATAGTGCAGTTGGGAGAGAAGGAGGATTCTAACGTTTACGTGGCAATGAAGAAGAAGACGTGCAAAAGGGCTGGGATCGAGTATACAGAGCACCACATGCACGAGTCCACTTCACTCGCAGAGCTGCTGGACATCATCGGGAAGCTGAACGCAGACCCCGACATGCATGGTATCTTAGTTCAGCTACCATTACCACCGCATATTGACGCAAAGATCGTTACGGAAGCGATTGATCCAATCAAGGACATTGATGGGTAAGTTGGCTGCTCCGTGTAACCGAACGACCATCCACATCGCGCATAACCTTAACGCGTTTAACGTTGCCCCGTCCAAGGTTTCATACGACCAACATTGGACGACTGGCCAAATTGTCAACAATGCCCGACTTTGTGCCATGCACACCAAAGGGGGTTCTGGAGTTGATTCGATCTACAGGAATTGAGATCGAAGGCAAGGCTGCCGTTGTTGTCGGACGCAGCGACGTTGTTGTAAGAGCCCCTTTCCTTTTGCATATTGGGCACAAACCGCTACAGGCCCCATTAATCGGCTAACGCGTCTATTATCGATTACTGTTTGCTAATATGGGATCCAGGGTGCTCCAACATTTCATTTGCTTAACAAGAACAATGCCACAGTGACGCTTTGCCATGACAAGACCAAAAATCTTGCTGAGACTGTAAATGGGGGTTTTTTCCTTTCAATGCAGCAGATGTGCAAACATAATCCAGTCTCGTTTCGTAATACCGTCCCGAACATTTGTTGGTGATATAGGTCAAGACAGCCGATATCCTAGTGGTTGCGACCGGCCATGCTGAGCTCATCAAAGGGAACTGGCTCAAGAAGGGCGCAGTGGTCATTGACGTTGGAATCAACACTCAGAAAGGTACAGTCAAGCATCATATTTGTTCAAGCCTGAGTTCATCACCTTTCTATTTGTCTCTGCTGACTCGACGGGCGTTTTTTTCCTTTATCTTTTGTTTCAATCTTGCACCGATGGAAAAAAAAAGACCTTACCAAAAAGAGAGGTGTCCGCCTCGTTGGCGATGTCGAGTTCTCTAAGGCTCAACAGGTCGCTGGCCACATCACCGCTGTTCCTGGGGGCGTGGGTCCCATGACCGTGGCAATGCTCATGGAGAACACGCTGCTCTCAGCACGTCGATTCTGGCAAACCCAGGTCGAAGCAGGCGCACTGTCCAAGATCACGCCTTTACCACTAACTCTCAAGGAACCAGTCCCTAGTGATATCGATATCGCGTTGGGACAGACACCCAAAGTCATCAAACAGGTCGCAGAAGAGATTGGGTTGGGGCCTGATGAGGTGAGTGCTGGAACGCTCGGAGTGGTGATGACATGTGGGGCTATTGGGTTTGCTGCTAACGTCGTTACCTTTCCTAGTTTGAGATGTATGGCAAATATAAGGCCAAAGTCGATCCCGGAGTCTTGGAGCGTCTTGAGCACCGTCAGAATGGCCGCTACGTTGTTGTGACGGGTATCACGCCCACGCCCCTGGGTGAAGGAAAGTCAACGACGGTCGTAGGCCTAGTTCAGGCGCTGGGAGCACACTTGGACAAGATCGCGTTTGGATGTGTGCGTCAGCCCTCTCAGGGTCCCACATTCGGTATCAAAGGCGGTGCTGCTGGAGGTGGATACTCTCAGATCATCCCAATGGACGAGTTCAACCTGCATTTGACTGGAGATATCCATGCGGTCACCGCTGCCAACAACTTGCTTGCTGCTGCGATTGATGCACGCATGTTCCATGAATCGGGCGCTACCGATACGGTAGGTCATTTATTGAAAGTCGGATGATGGGCTACTGACCAAACTTTAGATAAGAAGATTAAAGTAATTTGATTTTTGTTTCTTTTAGATGCTCTTTAACCGCTTGTGTCCCAAGAAGAAGGGCAAGCGCATGTTTGCGCCAGTGATGCTCGAGCGATTGACGCGCCTTGGGGTCCATAAGAGCGGACCTGATGATCTGACGCCCGAGGAGATCTCGAAGTTTGTAAGACTTGACATCGATCCAACTACGATCACCTGGCAGCGCGTCATGGATACAAATGACCGATTCCTACGCAAAATCGAGGTTGGACGCAATGCAACCGAAGAAGGCCACGAGCGCATGACCGGATTTGATATTGCTGTCGCGTCCGAGGTCATGGCCGTGTTAGCACTCAGTGCGGACCTGAAGGATATGCGCAAACGGTTGGGAAGGATGGTGGTGGCGAGCAACCGGTCCGGCCAGCCAGTAACGGCAGATGATATTGGAATCGGCGGTGCATTGACGGTACTGATGAAAGATGCGATCAAGCCCAATTTGATGCAGACACTTGAAGGTACGCCGGTATTTGTTCATGCTGGGCCGTTTGCGAACATTGCACACGGCAACTCTTCCGTGATTGCGGATCGGATTGCGCTCAAGCTGGCAGGAGTGGAGCCAGGGATGAATCCAAGTAACATGGGATACGTAGTCACCGAAGCCGGGTTCGGCGCAGATATCGGGATGGAAAAGTTTTTCGACATCAAGTGCCGTGTCAGCAACTTGGTCCCGAACGCGGTCGTCCTGGTTGCGACTGTGAAAGCACTCAAGATGCATGGTGGCGGGCCAGAGGTCGTCCCGGGAAGGCCTCTGCCAGAGGTATACTTGAGCGAGAACTTGCCGATGCTGGCGGCTGGATGTGCCAACTTGAGGAAACACATTCAGAACGCAAAAAAGTTTGGCGTGCCAGTCGTGGTAGCGATCAACAAGTTCACGTCGGATACGGATGCAGAGATGGCGTTGATTCGTAAGTTAGCCTTGGAAGCTGGTGCCTCGGATGCGCTGCCGTGTGATAACTGGGCCAAAGGTGGGCTGGGCGCTATCGAGCTCGGTAAGGCGGTGGTGGAGGCGTGCGATAAGCCGAGCGATTTCAGGTACCTGTATGATGTCCAAGACGGCATTGAAGCCAAGATTGAGACGATCGCGAAGGAGATGTATGGAGCGGATGGGATCGATCTGTCCAAAGAAGCTCAGGACAAGATCTCGACATACACGCGCCAGGTAAAAGAAAAAAAAAAAAAAAAAAACCGCGATTCTTCGCGATTGTGATTGAAAGATATGACATTTGTCAGTCGATGCTGACGAAGATTGCTTTGGAATGGTATCTAGGGATTCGCTGGATTGCCGATCTGCATGGCCAAGACACACTTGTCGCTCTCGCACGACCCAACTAGGAAGGGGGTGCCGACAGGGTTCCGTCTGCCAATCCGTGACATCCGCGCGTCCGTAGGTGCTGGATTCCTATACCCACTGATCGGCAACATGCAAACTATGCCCGGTCTCCCAACGGTGCGTTCTTACTTAGTGTGGCATCGTCATTCTCCACCGCTGCTTTCATCATGGATTTAACTGACAGTTCTCTCCGTGGACTTTTTTTTGTAATAGCGGCCATCCTTTTATGACATTGATATCGATTTCAAAACAGGTCGCGTCGTCGGCCTGTTCTAAACCGCGACTCTTTCTTCCATATCCATCACGAATATCGATCTTTAACGTATTTATTCTCATGCACTATTTTTTGTTTTTACTATCATTTGTATACCCTATATACAATACCCTTACGACTATTCATGCCCTTACTCATCTATGGACGATTCTTTAAGACCCATGATATGAAGCTTTTTTACGATTTCTAGTTTTATGTCAAACTACAATAATGAGGCGTGGGGATTTGCAGTAAATCAGGACTTTACCAAGAATGTAATATCGATTAGAACGGATGTCGGTAGGCCGATGGGGTAATAGTCGATGCAAGCATCTGGTCTTCCATACTTGGCATGGCGCAAAAGACATGCTCATGGGCTGCGTGGTGAAAGTGTGGCCAACGCGCTTATTACTTGTAGGGCAGAAGGGTAATGTGGAGCGGTTCACCGCATACTCATATCATCATTGTCTACGCCGTCCGCTATCCACACCGAGGGTCTGTTGACTCAAAAGTACTGTGGTAACGGTGCACCGAGCTGGGTTATTCTCTTAAAGGCAAATATCCACATCCTCGCTTCTAATCTGTATATAAAAGACCTGAAATCCTAGTGCTCTGTCTCCTTCTGTCCGTTGTGCTCTTCTCTAGCGCCCAGTTCTTTGTAGAACACTACTCACAGTCTCAGCATCCGCGCGCATGTCTCTAATCCATCGTGATGGAGTTGTAGGTGGAAAGCCCATTTAACAGGCTGCTCTTTTCAGACGCTTGGTTTCAGCCTTGTCCACATCTAATGCTCTTTCTTACAAATAGACGAGCCCGTGTTTACATGAGACGATGGGTTTACGGAAGACCAAGAACTTTTTCGGCGTCGATCAGCGTAATGTCCACAGGTCCTTCTGCTGCCGAGAGCGTCCTCTTCACTCTAACTTCCATCCATGAAAATGTACGAGACCAGTATTAACTGGATGAGGACGAGTGGGAGCAGTGTCCGCGGCCTTTTTTTTTTTTTCTTAATTGCTTTTCATCCTCATCTTGATCTCCTCAACACTATTTCGGACCCATCTCCAACAGTGCTTCATGCTGGCAGATTCGATCTTACCTACTCTGAAGAAGATGGAAATAAAAGTAAATGTATCTGTACACTCTGGAGCTGTCTGTTCGCACTGAAAAAAAGGAGCCGTCGTTATCGGGAGCCTACGTTAAGGAAAGAATTCCAGGAGGATCGCTTTCCTTTTTTAAACGCGACGGACGGTTAGTCGTGATAGTGCTTAATATTCTTGTGCCGAGAAGCCTGCAGCTGAAGAATATGTAAGAAGGGGATGTAGAGGTAAGAAAAAGTAAGAGAAAGCAAGAGGAAGAGGGAGAGGGAAAGTCGGGGGATCAGGAGGGGGAGGGTGTGTGAGTGCCGGGCTGGAGGGGAGGGCAGGCTCCCTATTCGCTGGAAAGGGTCGCGTCTTTTTCCCACAGTGGTGGGGGGCGTGGTGTGGGAAATACATCTCCCCGATTAACCTTTACTTCCCTTCAAAGCCCATCCGCGCCGTGCGTGTCCCTGCTCTGCCCCTCCGTCCGTCCCTTTCGTTTTTCCTCTGCCCTGCTCCACCCGTTCCTTCCTCCTGAGAAGCATCCACTTTTAGTTTGAATGAAGCTCCCGTCAAGAACACTGCCCGCCATCGAGAGAACCATCCGCCATTCGAATCTTTCCCACCCTTCCTGCCCCGCTCCCCATCCAAGGCTCACCACTTCTTTTTCTTGTGCGCGTTTTTATTTGTCCTCTCCCTCTTTTACTTCTTCTTCTTCACTTCTTCACTCCCCTCCAGCCCCACCCTCGATCGCACCCAGCTCCTCCAGGTGCATCTTCTCGACCGCGCCTCATTCAGGATTCCTCCTTGCTCTTCGCGCTCTCAAGCCCTCGTTCTCTCTCCCGACCCGGGCTCGTTTTTTCTCCTCTTCTCCTGCCACTTTAACCAACACCAAGACTACCGCCACCAACTCTACTGTCACAATGGCCAAGGTTATCGACGGAAAGGCAATTGCCCAGTAAGATGCAGACTCTATCTTTATTTTTTTTTGTCAATCACCATAATGCAATCGAGATATCAAGCAGCATTTGTTGACCTGACCTGCCTCAATTGCACAATCGTATCATGTCATGGAATAGGCACCTCCGCAACGACATCAAGTCGCAAATCGAGGAGATGCGCAAGACTGCACCAAACTTCAACCCAAAGCTGTCGATCATCCAGGTTGGAGCACGCGAGGATTCAAGCGTGTATGTCAACATGAAGAAGAAGGCTGCTAAGGAGGTAAGAGCGCATTCCATACCAATTGGGACACGGATTGGGTTTGCTTCAAATGTTATCAACCTCGTTTGTCGGCGTTGCTTATTCTCGAAGGGCAGTGAAGGGAAGGGAAGCCGCTCCATGGGCCCCCGATCTGCAGGAGCAGTCGACCCGCCCTGAGTCACTCACAATGCAAAAAAAAAAAAAAAAAAAAAAAAAGATGGTTACCATATACGGCTCTTTATACTGACTACCCCGGAATGTGGTCCTGTCTGAATCTGAATTTGAATAAAACGTCAATAGGCTGGCATGGACTTCGAGCTCTTCCACTTACCTCCCACCATCACTCAGTACGAGTTGCTGGCCAAGGTTCAGGCCCTGAACAATGACCCCAAGGTGCACGGAATCCTCGTTCAGCTCCCTCTTCCCGACCACTTGGACGACAGAATGGTCACGGAGGCAATTAACCCTAAGAAGGACGTTGACGGGTACGGTAGATCAGATCAGGAGATGCATTTGAGTGTCGGGGAGGGCCAAGAGTCAAAGGCGCGCAAGGAAATGGATCAGAGCAGGCGATGCTAATTTATACGCGTTTGTTTCTTAATTTTTAACGTGTAGTTTCCATGCCATTAACATTGGTCATCTCTCCAAGCGTGCCTCTGAGCCGGCTTTCGTCCCCTGCACGCCCAAGGGTGTCATTGAACTCATCAAGTCGACCGGCATTACCATGTCTGGCAAGAAGGCCGTCGTCGTTGGACGCAGTGACATTGTCGTACGTACCATTTATCGTTGGTCTCCTCGTGTTCTTGCTCGTCCTTATATCTTTCCGTGTGTGCTGATTTCTGTTCCTCGATTTTTTTCTTCTCAGGGTACCCCTGTGTTCAGCTTGTTGACCAAAAACAACTGCACTGTCACGCTGTGTCACTCCAAGACCCAGAACTTGCCTGAGATCGTCAAGGCGGCTGATATTGTTGTCGTTGCTATCGGAAGCGCTGAGTTTGTCAAGGGCGAATGGATCAAGGAGGGGGCTGTGGTCATAGACGTGGGAACCAACGCCGTCGAGGGTATGCGAGGCATTTTTTTTTGATGATATTTGTAACATGGACAGAGGATACCATAATAGGCATCCCAGGGCTCAGCAGATAGGAGGGCTTAGCTCATTGGGGAAGTTATTGTGTGAACAGTTTCTTACCGTTTTTTTTCCATGTTTCTTTGGACAGATTCAACCAAGAAGTCTGGGATCCGCTGGGTTGGGGATGTCGAGTACAATGTTGCTTCTCAGCATGCTAGCCATATCACTCCTGTTCCTGGCGGAGTTGGACCCATGACTGTCGCCATGTTGATGCAGAACACGTACCTCTCTGCTGTGCGCTTCTTTAATGAGGGACGTCAGCGCACGATCAACCCTCTTCCATTGCAGCTTTTGGACCCCGTCCCCAGTGACATCGCCATTGCTTTGGCTCAGAAACCCAAGCCTATCAAGTACATTGCAGAAGAGCTGGGACTCTTGCCCAGTGAGGTAAGTCTGCATTTTTTTGTTTGGCAAATTGGTTTGTTGACACTAGACAGGATCTAGGATTCGATGACAGTGATGCCGGATGACTCATCATTGTCTAACCAATTTTAGCTGGAGCTGTATGGCGAGTACAAGGCCAAGGTCAACTTGGACATTTTGGATCGCCTCTCTCACCGCAAGAACGGCCGCTATGTGGTTGTCACTGGAATCACTCCAACCCCCTTGGGTGAAGGAAAGTCGACCACGACCGTTGGTTTGGTTCAGGCATTGGGCGCTCACCTGAATAAGATTGCCTTCGGATGCGTCCGTCAGCCCTCTCAGGGTCCCACATTCGGCATCAAGGGTGGTGCTGCTGGAGGTGGATACTCTCAGGTTATTCCCATGGACGAGTTCAATCTACACTTGACAGGAGATATCCACGCGGTAACTGCCGCCAACAACTTGCTTGCTGCTGCAATTGATGCACGTATGTTCCACGAGAAGACCCAATCGGACAAGGCTCTTTTCAGTCGTCTGTGCCCGGTTAAGAAGGGCAAGAAGGTCTTTGCTCCTGTCATGCTGGGCCGTCTGCAGCGTTTGGGCATCAACAAGACCGATCCTTCGGATTTGACACCGGAGGAAGTGTCACGCTTTGCCCGTTTGGATATCAACCCCGACACAATCACTTGGCAACGCGTCATGGATACCAACGATCGCTTCCTGCGCAGGATCGAGATCGGAAGGAATGATACCGAAGCTGGCCATGAGCGTATGACTGGATTCGATATTGCTGTTGCTTCCGAAGTTATGGCCGTCTTGGCTCTCAGCACCGACCTCAAGGATATGCGTGAACGGTATGGTGTATTCTCTGTCCTTGTTATATGCAGTGCTGATTTTTCGCCATTGAAATCCTTCTCATGCCATATTTCGTGCTTGATGTTGTTTCTTTATGATAGTTTGGGCAAGATGGTGGTTGCAAGCAGCAGAGCTGGCGATCCAGTCACTGCCGATGATATCGGCATCGGTGGAGCATTGACTGTTTTGATGAAGGATGCGATCAAACCTAACGTGATGCAGACGCTCGAGGGCACTCCTATGTTTGTCCATGCTGGTCCTTTTGCCAACATTGCTCATGGCAACTCGTCCATCATTGCCGACCGCATCGCGCTCAAGTTGGCTGGTATTGAACCCGGCGAGGATGAGGATAAGATGGGCTATGTCGTGACCGAGGCAGGATTCGGAGCTGATATTGGAATGGAGAAGTTCTTTGACATCAAGTGCCGTACCAGTGGGTTGGTCCCTGATTGTGCTGTCCTGGTTGCGACTGTGAAGGCGCTGAAGATGCACGGTGGTGGACCTGAGGTCACTCCTGGCAAGCCCCTGCCCGAGGTTTACAACACGGAGAACTTGGAGCTGTTGGAGACAGGATGCGACAACTTGAGGAAACACATTGAGAATGCCAAGAAGTTTGGTGTCCCTGTCGTAGTGGCGATTAACCGATTCACAACGGACACAGATGCGGAGATGTCTTTGATCCGCAAGATCGCATTGGAGGCTGGTGCGGATGATGCGGTCGCTTGCGAGAACTGGGCTAAGGGCGGTCTCGGCGCTATGGATCTCGGAGAGGCGGTTATCAAGGCATGCAGCAAGCCAATTGATTTCAAGTATCTATACGATGTGAGCGCAGATATCGAGTCGAAGATTGAGACGATTGCCAAGGAGATGTACGGTGCTGATGGTATTGAGCTTTCAGACCTTGCCAAGGAGAAGATTGCCACCTATACCCGTCAGGTAAGGATTAATTGTCACTCCACATATATGCTCTTATATTCTTTATGTTGAGAAAAAGCGCTAAGGAAGGCCTACTTGTTTAAATTAGGGCTTTGGCAATTTGCCAATCTGTATGGCCAAGACGCACTTGTCACTGTCGCACGATCCTAAGCTGAAGAACCGCCCATCAGGGTTCAAGATTCCTATTCGTGATATCCGCGCATCTGTGGGAGCAGGGTTCCTGTACCCATTGTGCGGTGCTATGCAGACGATGCCTGGATTGCCAACTCGTCCTTGCTTCTATGATGTCGACATTGACTTTGAGACCGGCAACGTCGTCGGCCTGTTTTAAATAAGCAATCAGGCACGGAAGGAGATATGTTTTCCAGGGGATGCAAAGAAAATAAATGAAAACTGCCGATCGGAATCTTAAGATGTTTTAGCATTCGAATAAAACCGAGGAATATCTGTTCTCACACTGTGTTATTGTTGCATTTTTGCATGGAGTGCTGTGTTAATGCAATAAAAGAAGGATTTTTTTTCCTCCGAATTCGCTGCTCGCAATCTCCTACCATGCATGTCCTGCCAAGGTAAATAAATTGCAACGGCCAGTTTTGTCCCGTGGTCCAATAGTCCAATTTTTCTAATAATAGTGCTCAGCCCACCATAATACCATGCATATGCTGCATGAGTGCGAGGCGAATGACCGCATTGAGAGCACTGCAGAGAAATGGCGGAGTAAAGAGGAACAGGAAAATCCGCGCATGGTCATACAAGTCAAGTCAGTGCCTGAGGAAGGGGGAGGTGGGGTGTCCGTGTGTGAGCACAGGAACCAATATATAAAAGGAAGCTCGCCTCTTCCACTTCTTTAGCCTCCCACTACTCTGTTTTCGCAGCTTGTTTTTTATTTTCCCCTTCTTACATCTCACTCACTTCTCATTCCTCACTTCTCATTTCACGGCACACTCCTGCTGAACATTCATTACCTATCATACGCATCAACAGCACCAAGAGCAACAACAACACCAACAGGCGTACAGCACATCATCTTCATACCCTTACACACATCATGCACAAACTATTCGGTGGTCGCCACACACCCAGTCATGTCAACAAGCCCCTGCCAGAGCCGCTGGTCGACCCAGACGAGG
Source organism: Gamsiella multidivaricata (assembly GCF_025024155.1). Lineage (NCBI taxonomy): Eukaryota > Fungi > Mortierellomycota > Mortierellomycetes > Mortierellales > Mortierellaceae > Gamsiella > Gamsiella multidivaricata. The sequence goes on from NW_026251726.1 coordinate 256,441, forward strand.
GCAAGACTCCAATTGGTAACGAAAAAAAAGAACACCTTCCTTGATGGTGATGGTGATGGTGATGGTGGAGTGTATGCCACGAACAGTGTAGTATTTTTAATGCTTGGTCGTCTCACTGTTTTTTCTTTCTTTCTTTTTCTCCTCAGGTGAATTGGCGATAGTTCCTATCCAAGGACGCGATCTCCCCAACCGAGAGCGGTTCGGGAAACAAAACCCGTTCATTTTGTTCAAGCTGGGCAATGTCACGAAGCGGAGCTCAACAGACGTACGCGGCGGACAGAGGCCACGGTGGAAGGATGACCAGGTAAGGACGGTTTCGGGTGTAGACACTAGCGGATAAGGATTATGCGGGTAGTTTAATCTAACTGTTGGGAGGGGCTGATTGCTTTTTGGGTGTATCTAGATCAATATCCCACTGTACGAGAGCGACGCGAAGGATGCAACGTCGCTTTACGTGACATGTCTGGACGAGGACCACCAAAAGAATGATCTCATTGGCGATTGTGTCATTAACCTGGCCAAGGTGCTGGAGCAGGGCGAACATGATGGTAAGTTCAACGTATCCCGAAGCGGATAACGAATGTTATGACATGCTAGTGGGGGCGGGAGGATGAACGTTTGTGCTGGGTTAAAACATGCGACTCGCGGGAAAGTGTTCCCCCCCTTCGGAAAAAGAAAAAGAAAAGATGCATGCGGTCATAGTGAATGTAGTCTAAGATGCGCTTTTTGCTAACCTGGGCTTTGATATTCTGCAACTTTCTTTCCCCCCTGGGAATCATCATAGACTGGTTCGAGCTGCACTACAAGGGTCGCGAGGCAGGAGAACTCATGCTGCAGCTGACCTACTACTCCTATGTAAGTCATCACCCTCAGTCATCACCCTCAGTCATCTCCATCATCGTTGCAGGGAACTATCTCCCTGGACGTTGAAATGAAGAGAGAGCACAATGCAGGGCTGAGTAACTCACCGATTGTATTGTGTTACTGAACATGAAAATAGGAACCCACACACCCCACAAACAAGATGAACCGTGCACCCAAGACACCCATACCATCAACTGGCGCGCCTGGTCGCCGCCCCATCCATCCTACAAACACACCATCCTCAGAACACTCGTCGCCATCCTCAAAACCCGCAGTAACAGCAACCGCATCAGCAGCAGCAGCAGACCAGGGAGCAGTTTATAGACCACCGGCTATGACAGAACCAGTGCCAACACCAGTTCCAGCAGCACTGTTGGGAGGAAGAATCTCTCCCCCTGGCCAGAACCACTATCTTGGACAGATCATCCAACCCAACGCGCATTATCCTCCACAGCAGCAATATCCTCCCGTTGGCATCAACCCATACGCGGCTATGGGCGCGTACCCTAGCTACCCCAACTCCAACCCCAACCCAGGACTCTATCCACCCGTAGATCTTAGCCAAAGGCGGCAGTCCTACCCTATGCTCGGGGGCGCAGGGTACCCGTCAGTCGGATACCCCAACAACAACACCATCAATGGCGGTGGATATCCACCACAACCTAACCTCGGAGGATACCCTCCTGCGACTATTCCTCCTCAGTTTAACACCATATCTGGATACCCACCCCAACATCCAGCGATGATGAACGGCTTCGGATCCGGATATCCACCACAGCTCAACAATGTCAACAATACGTTCAACGGATACCCGCCCCAATCAAACATCTATCCACCTGTAGGGACTAGTGCCAATATCGGGGGCTTGTACCCACCAGTTCAACAACCACTTACACGACCAGCCTCAGCACCCGGTGGAGTAGGGTACCCGCCTGTGGGATACCCATACGCGGCGTCAAACTTGTACCCACCCACGCCCATGCCTCCGACTACCACTGGGATGACGAATGTGGGAGGACTATATCCACCACAGCAACCGCAGGTGTCTTCACCATCACCAACGAGCTCTTTGTCGCCCCCGGCACCGATGCCAGTACGGGGGTCGCATGCGGGAGCAGAGGGATCTAATTTCAGTAGTTCGTTGCCAGGTTCGTTCCCGGGCGCGTTTCCGGGCGCATTCCCGGGGGCGGATGGTGGAAATAAGCAGGGTACAGGAGCAAGGGCACGGTCGGCTAGTCCACCAGAGTTGCCGCCGAGGAACCATAACCAGCCGACGTCGTATTCGCACACGATGTATGGAATCTAAAACCTAGGAATGAGGATAGGAAGCATTGTACATATTACACCACCACCACGACAATAAAAAAATATAAAAAAAAAATACAATAAGGGGTATATGACAGTTCTGAGGATTTGCTGTGCAGAATAGGAGGATATGAGGAACAGATGAAGGGGAGGAAGAATTTCCACCTACCCCACATAAATGAACAAACATAACACCGGCGCGTTTAGTTCGCTCCCCTCCGGCCATTCTTTTTTCTTTCTTTCGCGTTATTATCTCTATTCGGGTACGGTGGCGATGAGCGACGACGGCGACGAGAAAACGAAGTACGACTATGGGGGCTTTTTTTCTTTTTCGGAGGTCGGTATTTTTTGGGCTACTCGCCATATCATGTCATCCAAGACCACGACGCAGATTGAAGGGACTCACGAGAGCGGACCTGACCGAGCACCCATGCTTTTCCTAAGGCCAAAAAAAGAAGAAAGTAAAGGGCCAGTAGTAAGCAGCGCAGGATCAATCGTATATGAGGAAAACAAAAATGGACGGGGTGTGAATTGACTTATTCGACATAGACCACACACATCTGCCAATGTTATTGAGCTGTTTCCGTAGTTGAGTTATCTCTCCTTGATAATATGATAATAGAATTGCATCCATTCGGTAGGCGACCAAGGTATAATGCAATCATTCGGTGTCTCGCTATTTTTTTTCTTTGCTTCTTTGCGGAGAAAAGAATATGTTCATTGGAGACAAAAAGCTTGAATTGAGAGCTGCCATGGATCTAAAATGGGCAATTACCCGGTTGAATGGTCTTTTTCCTCAGTCGTCCGTCGTCCGTTTCCATAAATACACGGACGGCGCTTTATATGTATGTTCTTCATCCACTTGTATGGCTGGCTTGCTTTTTGGATTGCGCCATTGGCAAAGTATTGAGTTGCGATATCATCGTGAGGGTGTAAGTGATCATCTAGGCCACGAGAACATATGCACCGAATAAACCAGGAGAAGGGGGGAGGGTCGAAGGCGCAGAACCTTGAGCGAGAAAAAAAAAATAAGAAATAAGCTAAGGACACAGGTGAGTATGGGGGGCATTGGGGTATTTTTACATGCTACAAATAGCGATTGCCCACAGTACACGCTAAATTTAATAAATATATATAGAACGATCAAATGTAAATGGAAAACGGGTTGAAGGCAGGCCGGCCAGGCAGAGGGTCATCCGGAGAAAACCTGAGACGGCACAGCGCCCTGCTACTGTATACTATGGTCGCACGCAGTTCAGACGGATGCTACGACATTGGGTGTATAACATGTGCGGAAGAGATCCGCTTTTCCTTTGCAGGAGGAAGGAGATAGCCCGCGTGGGGACCAATCGACACATGCACACAGAATACCGACCAGAGAATCAGAGGATGAACATTGGAGAGAGACACCTGGACTGAGAGGGCGTGCGATCTAATCGCCAAAATTTAAGCTTCCATTTCCTCGCTCTTCGCTCTTCGTATCTCTCTCTCTCCTGCTCCCCTCACTTTCGTCCGCTTTCTTCTCTCTTCACCATTCGTCCAGCTTGAATTCACATCACCCCACCAAACTCCATTCCTCATCTCCTCACCCAACTGACTGCGCTTGTGATTCCTCTGTCTGTTCCTGGACTCATTCACAGGTAACGACACGCCACAGCACACCTGATCAGCTCTCCTTTTTTTTCTTTTTACACTGTATCACACACAACACTAGACTGTACAGTCCACACGCATGCATCTTTTGTTTTTTATGCTGCTTGAGGTCGCTCCTTTCCACCAAGCGCTTCAGTGGAACTTCAATTGCGCTTATCGTTCCTATTCTCTCGCCGAGGTCGCCTCCGCTTCACCGACCCAAAGACCCAAGGAGGGTGCTGGGCGAGCAAGGGGGGAGTGTGAATGAGACAAAGGGCCGCACTGCGATTGGCGGAAATTAATCGTTTTTAATATTTGATCGTATGGAGGGAAGGGTGTGCAGAATTATCTTCAATTGGGACCCATTCCCATCCGGCTGGCTCTAGCCAAAAACTGCTGGTTGGAGGACTGGGCTCATTCTTTAGGTAAACCCCATCGAAGCAGATGGTGGCCCCTCCACCCTCCTTTTGACGAAATCCTCCCTTCCCTCTATTACTCCTTTCTGATGTGCTGGCTGTGTTGGGGATGACATTCCATGGGGGGGGGGGGGGGGGGGGGGAGGGTTCGATTGAGGTGCCGGACGGGAAGAGGAAGACAAGATCCCAAGACAGTAGTCGAGCGAGAAAGGAATAGGAGGATAGGATATCGAGGGATCTAGATGTTCCCGCACTACCAGTTCAGTATACCGCTGGTTTTGTTCGTTAGTTCACCGTCTGTTTTGCTCCTTTCGAAAACGTGCACCCAATTTATGGGTTTATTGTTATGAAACGAGGCCATGCCGTTGTTACATGCCCCTTCTTCGTCCTCGCGTGTATGTGTGTGTGTGTGTGCTCTTGTTTCTTGCTCTTTTGGTTTCTTTCCGTCTTCCTTCCCTGTTTCTGCCTTGCTTTTTGTCATAGCGCCAGCAGGTCTTGTTCTAGGCAAAGGGTATTACGAGAGAGCACTCGTTTTTTTTTCTTGTTCTATTTTTTTTGTTCTACAGGTCTTCATTGTTATTGTCCACAACCGTAACGGTTCTGTGTGTTTCATCAATTCCAGGCCACCCTAGACTGTTCGTATATCGTTGTCTGTGTGAGAGGGTCTATTTATTGCCCAGTTGCTCTATTCACACACGCAATAGTGTAACACATGTGGCATGTTCATGTTGCGAGCGAGTAAGGTGGATCGAGCGACATTTCCTTATAAGAGGACAGTGCCAGTAACACGATGGTAGCAGTGCAACACAATGCCAATGCAACACAAGTGAGGTGAAGCGGGATGCGGTGCGGTTGCTCAAGGCGCTGGAGTCGTTTCTGCTGGTCCCCTTGCTCCCCTTCCTCACCGGATTCCATTCCGAGACTTTGTGTGTGCCGAAGGCGTATTGCGCTTTACGTGGTGTCATTGGGGCTATTAATAAGTTCAGCAGTGTGCCTCACCATCCAGCTTGGCCCACAAACTAACCAACCCCCCGTAATTTGTCGTATCAACCAAGCAGGCGCCCCTCTACCCGTTACTCCTCACGCTCGACGTCTTTCCTTTAGTGCGGTCCCTGGATCTTCGCTAACACCTGAGAAAAGAAACGGATTAGGAAAAGCCTCTTTATCTGTCATCCTTGGTCCCGTATACTCTTCTCGCTTTTCGGCTTTCACACCCCTCACCGAACAGACCACGCCCTTATTACCTACAACATCGTGAACCGTTTCATATCCATCGGAATGTCTATGGTTCTTTGAAGAAAAAAAACAACCTCGCCTTCTACAACTGTTTCGTTACCTATCCTTTCCTGGTACCCTTCACGACCCATTCTCCCTACCAGTTTTTTTTTCTTTTTTCTTCTTCTTGAAGCTGTCCCTTCATCTCCTCCCTCGCTCCCTGCTCCCTTTTCATCATTTCCCCTTCTTCTTCCCCTCTCACACTCGATTGACGGAAATAATTCTTGCTGAGTTCCTCAGCCCTGTAGATTTAAAAGCGACATGAGTCCTACAGCTTCTTCCAGCCCGAAACTACACCACCATAACCAGCACATGCAACATCACCAGCAACAGCAGCAGCAGCAGTCGTTTTACCCGCAGCTGCCCAAAGTTGCTCGGCCTGCTTCTGTGCTCCTGGAGCCTTCGTCCGCTGCGGTTGCAATCCAGACACAGGACAAGAATGGGACTCGTCCTCGATCTCAGTCTCATACTGTTTACTCGAACTATCCTCCTCCGCCCTCGGCTTCTTCAACACCGCCGCTTCCTATGCCCGTTACTAACTCTTCGAGCCACGAGCTTGTATCAGGTAAATACAAAAAAGGATCCTTAAACATAAATTGAATTTAAAGTGATGGCCATGCATAGCCAGGGGTCGAAATTCATTTTAGGGGGGGGGGGATGATGGGCCATTGATCTATAAATACTCCTGGTCTAGGGATTTGATAAGAAAGGGAGGTGGAGTCTTGTTCATGAGTTATTTATTGACGAATTCGAATTGTCTACTTGGTACAATGTGTTCAAACCCGAATAGATAACCCAGTTCGGTTCCAGAACTGGAGACAGCCCGCACACAGGTCCAAGTTGTCGAAGCAGTACACGCCATCCGAGGACGAGCTCGACAGCGATGACGAGTCTGATATCAAGCGGCGAACTAAATTCATGTCGGGCACTGCGCTTGAGCTGAACACCGATGCTGAGGCTTTGAACGGTATGGAGAGATATCTGATACCAGATATGGAGCGGTGCCCTGTTGCTGTTGTTGTTGTTGTTGTTGTTGTTGTTGTTGTTTTTTTATTACGCGCCATGTCTCACTTTATTTGATTGTGTGTAACCTGGTCAAAACATAGCCCTGTCGAAGCTGAGCGCTTCGTCGCCCACAACGTCGTCCCTTTCAGAGGATGTGGATTCAGGGTCTTTAGTCTTGGACAAAAAGAAGAGTAAGCGCGCATACCGACAAATACATATGCACAAGCGCTTAGGTATGTTGTTTCAAATACCGGTACTCATGATGAATTTTTAATACTTGTGTCAATAGTGTCTCTGGGAAAGAGGATATCCAAGTTCTTTGGAGGCGGAGGAAGCAAACCTGCCGCCTCTGCCCCCTCTCCCATCTCATCAAGGTCTCCTGCTTCCTCGATCTCTGGATTCGAGCATTCTAATTCGGCAAGGTCTTCGACCACATCGCTCACCCCGATCGACGAACTGATTGCCCCACCAAGCCGTGCCCATGGCGTGTACATGCACCAGAGATCGTTTTCTACACCGGACCAAATCGGCAGCCTTGCTCACGGGCAGAATGGCATCAGTGGTCAGTCTGCTCTGGCATACAATCCCGCAGTAGAGGGAAGCAGACTTCGCCAAGCAAGAGATAGTGGGTTTGGTGAGGCCGAAGGCAAGGGACATCACCGAAATTCGAGCTCGTTTGCGGTCCCACGTCCAGGAACGTCGTCGCGGTGTTCATCACCAAGGTTACAGCCTCATTCTCATAACAGCAGTGACAGCAACCGATCCTCGGTACAAAGGATCGAGGGGGCCATGTATATAGATCAACCGCTCCGATCCGCTCATGGCGGCAACAGCACGCCACTCTCGACATCCTTACCACAGATTCGCGGACATGCCGATCGCGATCTGCAGTCCCCAGCACCGCAGCGACAGGGCCATCATCACGGCTTCATGGGCGGCGAACTGGCTCATTCGGCGCTTTCGCCCTCATCTTCGTCATCGCAGTCGATGCCGCGGAGGAGCAGCACACCAGTCATTGTCGCGGAAACGCTGATCTCTAAGGTCAGTCGCGAGAGCGCCTCGGTCTGCTTCCAAGCACCCAACGTCAAGAAGGAGACGTTCACCAAGGACGCCAACTTGGACCCTGTCCTGTCCAACTTGGTGCAGCAGCATCGGAAAGATTTCAGGACAAACCAGCGACTAGGTGGTACACCTCCACCTCAGTCTCAACAGCAGCACTCGCCCTTATTGTACCAGAGCGCTTCTCCGAGAGTGCGAAGATCGTCCACGTATAGCGAGGACACATTTGCGCCACCGATGTTGACACGAGACCCAAACGCGCGACGGGACTCAAGTGGATCGCAGCATCTATATTATCCGAACGGGTTGAACAGCCCGCAGTTGCCAAGTCCGGGTCTGCATGCGACCTCGATGGAAACCCACATGAAGAGGCTATCGAACAGCAGCATTGTAGCTCAACAGCAACAGCAGCACCCATATATCTCGACGGGTCAACGCGTGAACTCCTCAAGCAGCCAGAATTCTCTGCATCAGTCTCAAGGCGGCCAGCACTCGCCCCTCGCTGCTTCCCAGAGATCTCCACGCAAGCGACTATCGTCCACAGGGTACTTCACACCTCAGCAGCAACAGCAGCAGCAGCAGCAGGCGTGCTTCGATTCACCAGCACCACCTCAGCTGCTGCAGGTATCCCCATTTCCAAGCCCGAGCCTTGGCAGCAGTTTCTCTCCTTCGATCCATGCTCACGACCTGTCGCTTCAGCTTCAGCAGCAGGCGCAGCAACAGCAGTTGGAGCAGTTGCAGCAGATCCGAATTCAGCAACAGCACCTTCTTCTTCAACAACAGCAACAGCTTCAGCAGCAGTTGCAGCAAACACGTGCAGTGACGGTGGCGATGCAGCAGCAACAGCAGCAGATTGGGCTTGGTTTGGGAGTCGTTCAAGTACCGGTACCGATGCCAGTCCAGGTGTCAGTGCCCATGTCGATGCTGATGGCGCCGCCGCAGAAGCAGATGAGGGAGAAGCCTACGGGCGTGAAACCGTTGATGGTGACGCCGTCTGGATATACACAACAGCAAAAGAATCCAAAGTATGGCTATCATCCCACAACGGCGACAGCGATGGCGACGACGACGGCTGGATACCGGTAGGGAGCGGACGGAAAGAGGAGAAATCCCTTGCAAGGCCACGTTTATGATAAACAAAAAGCACTTGACGATTGGTGGCCTTCTTGTACTTTTACATATACGAATATGTGTTTGCTTCATTCCTCTATGGGAATAAACCTACACTTTTTTCTCAAAAGCTGTTGAAGTCCAAAAGGCTGAAGGAGGCTGCGAGGAGGGGCAGAAGATATTAGCCTGCGTCGTCAAACCAGACTGTTCTATTTAGAGGGATGTTTCGAGCCCTTTTTGGGGAAAAGTTTGACTTACCTATTTGTAAATCGAAGAAGGCAAACGCACAGCGCACAACGCACACCTTCCATGTAAAGGCAGAACGAACCGCACACGTTCTAATCTGAAAATGAACAGTTCGATTCCACCGCGCAGAGCCATCATGGGCCAATTACTTGACCTACAGGATTATGAGAGTGATGAAAGATAATGGCGTTAGATGTTGTTCAAGACTTTCCTGCTGTAGGATCTGCATTATATTGACCTATGTAGTACGTACGAGCAGGAACCGCTTTATAAGGTACCGTCTGTCCTGAAAATAAAGATCCCTCTCTTGTCTTGTTGACTCTCTTGTTTGTAAGTGAAATAAGGGTAAAGTATCGCACTGCGTTCGGTGATACGGCTGTTTGTTTTTTATTCCTTACTACTGGGTAGCCAACATCTAGCCTGGCGCCATCCGGTCCTACAGCAGGAAAGGTTTGACCAATATCTATCTAGCGCAATTATCCCATCGCTCTCGCAAGCCTGTAGGCCAAGCAATTAACCCATGATGATTTTGCACGGTGGAAACGAACTGTTCGTTTTCAGGTTGGAACGTGTGCGGTTCGTTTCGTTATGTGTTTGCCTTAACGAGAAATTCTTCGATTTACAAATAGGTAAGTCGAACTTTTCCCCAAAATGGGAACAGTGTGGTTTGACGCAGGCTAATGTAACTCTGTCAGAGTGCTCGGGTTTCAGACTAATTTAAACCGGCGGTGTGCCTGAATCCACAATAGTCTGGAAGGACGCGTCATTTTTTATGTTTATTTTGAGCGTTCGTTGCTACATTCCTCATCGCCATCTCACCAATAACACCCGCAGAAGGCGCAGGCATTCCGTGGATGGCCTCGCGGTCTGCAACTAGGGAGAGACGGAGAGATAGAGAGATAGATAGAGAGAGAGAGAGAGAGAGAGAGGAGAATAACCGTTCCCGGACTGAGGATCTACTGTCATGCATGCGCTGTGGATCCCATTGGAATCAAAATCGTTATGTTAACAGCATATAAAAGATATCCGTGTATGGACCAGCTCGCGCATCGAGCCATCGGCCATTATCTCATGAACATTTGTCTTTCCTTGTGCCTGCTCGAACTCCTCTTCTCTTTATTTTTTTTCCCCTCGTTTCCTTCATCCAGCCCGCATATCCCACCCCAATTTCTTATTTACGCGCAACCGCGTCTCGGACCAGCTCCCACTCCTACTATCTATCACATTAAACCCCTTCCCCTCCTCTCCCTTCAGAAGAAGACCATCGATAATGCGTACCACAACCCTTTGCCTCGGTCTGGTTGCTCTCATCTCCAGCGCAGTCCTCGCTCAGGAGATCATCGCGCCCGAAGAATGGTTTGAGTCCCTAAGGCTTTCCCGCAGTCTCGACGCCCGCAAACTGCACCGAAAGAACAAGCACCACCACCACCATCGACAGCGTCTGGCTAGCATCCGGTCCCGGAACGTCAATCTGAACAAACGCTCGACCATTCCCATCGTCCTCCCTGATGTCGAGTCTTTGTCCTCCAAGTTACAGAAGCGGTTTGGGGAGTTCCCGCTGCTCCCAGAGCTGGAAGGTCGAGCAACAGCGTTTAGGAAGTTCCAGGAAGAGGGGGTTGTAGAGGTGCCGGAAAATATGAGGCCTTGAAGGAGATGTCGCTGAAGGAGGGGCGGCAATGAAAAGGACCCAGGTTGAGGGAATGGCGAGTGGGTAGGTCAAGAAGTGGGATACGAAGAGGGTGGCAAAATGAACAGCAGCAGCAGCAGCAGCAGCAGCAATGGTAATGAGAGTCGTTCATAATTGGGTGAGTCGTAGCGTAGATTAATCGTCCGCTAATATGGTATCCCATTGTGGCGAAAGATGCAGATCGCAACAGACTTAGTAAAAAGAACATATACATTTCGCGCCAAAATGTGTCTGCATCCAGACGGGTATTGGGATTCGAACAGTGGGTATCCGGATACACGATAGCAGTATCCTACGTGTGCCAAAGATGGTGCTCTTTCTTGCGCTATATCATTTTTTTTTCAGTGCCCCCAAGATTCGCAGGATCCATAGATTATGTGGGGATTGTTGAGTAGACTGCATAGAAAAGTAGGCACGATCTGTGATTAAGCCAATACCATCAAGACGTAGGCGGCGGTAGTGGTAGTGGTTGTGGTTGCGGATACGGATTTCAAACCATCCCACCTCCCCTTTTTTTTTTACCCCCAGCAAATATTCAAATTCGTCTTTGGAATAGAGAATGAGCGAGGCATGAACACATTCATTTCTCACTCTACAATAAAAAGTCACCAGAACAAAGCGGCATTAAAGTCTGTCCAGCGATGGTCATGGAACACCTCTCAGTCATCTCCTAAAAATCAACGTGGGCAAGCATCCACCATTTGAATAGAACGTGTATGGATCATGTCACACCATCACCACGATGCCCGCTCATTCCCTTAGCTGGTCTGAAGGCGCGAATCTTTTTTATACGCGAATGCCCCTGGAGATAAGTATAGCTCGACCAAGGCATGAACACCTGAAAATGGAGGTGCCCCATCCATCGCACTACACAGCATTGCGCGTGAAGATCACAGCGGTGGGATGAATGTTTGTTTGTGGTTTGTTTGTGCCTGAAGATTGAGGTTTTAGCCGCATCATTCATGCATTTTTTTTTCTTCTCTCCCTATCCTTTTCCGACAAGCAAAGTCCAATGCCAAGCGATTCGACCAACAATTGTCTCGAGAATTGAGCGCACACAAACTGTCTCAACAATTGAGCAGACGCGATACAAATTGATATATTGAAAGAAATGACGAGAATACGAGAGAATACGGACAAGAAGATGTCAGGCACTGTGGCTTCAATTAAGGCTCCCGGACATGCTCATGCATCAACTTCTCAGAGAAGGCCCACAGCTTTTCTTGCAGTTCCTCATCCAGAGCATAGTGACCTATGGCAAAAGACGAACCACAAAAATGTCACAATATTAGTTTAACTGTGAGAAAGCTTCAGACCTGCATTACTTCAGCAGTCTTTTTTTAATCGCCACAACTTACTAGGTCGACAGTCATTTCCGACAGGCACAAAGTACCGTCCCCTCAAATCGTTCTCTTCGATCTCTGGGCTCGTTGCACAATACAACTGGTTCAGGGCTCCGATCTCCGGTGTGGCCGCACACATCTTTCCTGCCATATCATATACTCCCGCTGCTACGGTGCCCAGCGAAGCCTTGTTGTTGCGTGCAAGATCCGTGTACACAAATCCAGGATGAGGCATGTTTACATAAACTTTCTCATTCGCCAAACGACGGGCCAGAGCCTTGCCGCAGAGCAAGTTTGCGAGCTTGCTGCGTCCGTAGCGTGATGTGGGGCTGGACTTGCTCTCGTCGTTGAGGGTATCGAAATCGATGCCGCCTTTGGTGGTCATTTCGTGGCCGATTGAGCTGAGCATGACGATACGTGAAGGCTGAGACTCCTTGATCCGGTCTAGCAGAGTCATCGTGAACACAAAGTGGCTATGTGCCGAAATAGCTGAGAGTTAGTACATGGTGCAAGGTAGTACCTGTCATGCATGAAAAAAAAAAAAAAAAAAAAAAGGACCTGAAAATTTCATAATCAGACCAGTTATCTCACAGAACACAAAATTGAGGGTCCAGATGCATACAAGTCGACCAAAGAAAAATGCTTGTGTTGTCCCTACGTCAATTGCTTACCCCATGTGGTTGACCGCAAATTGCTGCTCGATTCCGTTATCACTCAGCGCAAACGGACTCGTCATGATTCCTCCGTTATTGACCAAGATGTGCAGAGGCAATCCCCTAGCCAAGAACTGCTGAGCAGCATGATGACACTGCTTCATATCGTTCAGATCCAATGCCAAAAAATCGAGCTTGGCCTCTCCCTTGAACAACGGATTCTTTTTCTTGACATCGACCTTCGCTTGCTCGATGGCCTGCAAAGCCTTCCCCTGAGATCTGCAGGCAAGGAAGACGTGGGCGCCATGGGAAGCGAGGGCAACGGTGGTGGCGTATCCGAGTCCAGAGTTGGCGCCGGTGACAATGGCAACTTTTCCTGTGAGGTCTGGGATATCCTCCGCGGTGAATTTGGCCCGCTGGGTGAATGACTTCCAGTAGGCGGCGTTGAATACGATGTTGGTGTATGGCATGGCAGGTTATTTCGTTCCTTTTTTTATCTTTCTTGGTTCGATGTCTTGTCCTGTCTTGTCCTGTCTTTGTCGAGGTGTGGTGAGGATGAAGAGAAAGAGGGAAAAGAAGGAGGGAGGCACTACATCTCTTTCTTTTTATATGGCCGGAGGGCTCATATTTTTGCAATCTTCCTTTACTCCCCTCCATCCACATCTACGTCCACATACACATGCTAGATCAGCCCTCTAGAATAATTGTCAGTATCTTTCTTGTATGTAATGCAAAAATGAATACAGCACATATTCTCTTCCTCAAATGAAATTTTTTCTCTTCGATCGCTTACCTACTTTGTGCTCCGCGCGATTCACGAGGGCCAAAACGTTGTCAATGCTATCCATAACTCTCTCTCGTCCTTCCTCGTGTCATACAAGGGCAATGTGTTATAATTAGTATATCCCGTTAACAGCACAATCTATGCTGCCAATCAATATCCAAAACGAGAGAAGAGGCTGACGTGGACCATGCGTTTGAACCGAGTCCATGATTGTGAGCACAGGCTACCCTCCGAGGTATGAGCGTGTGGCAACAGTAAGGGGAGCCGAGTGAGTGAAGGCCGTCTTGTCGACTCCACGCGAGGCACAATATAGAGGCATTCTTTTTCTCGCGCACATGTTAAAGAGCTAGCAATCGAGAGTAAATACGCAAGCAATACGCGCAACATTAAGGACATTGTACTGGTACCAAATGGACCCTGAGATCGACGATCATTCCTCCTCTTTATCGTTGTTAGCCTTTTCGTTTTGGCGTTTTTCCTGTTGGGCATCGTCAATCGCCTCAAGGGTCTGAACCCAACTTCAACTAAAGTTGAGTTGTGATGTTTATTTATTGTATGTTTTGCACGATACTCATATCTGCAGTGCCTGGGATTGTTTGGCAACCAATTTTCGGATGTCGTCCACATACGCATCTGTATTTTCATCCGCCTGCATGCCTGCATCGATATGCAGCATAAAATCCGGCTTAAAGTCTTCGAAATATTCATGCTCGGGTATCTCCTCAGGTATCTCTTTTCCTAGCACAAGGCTTGTCAAGTACGCATAGCACCTTGCCGCCGACGTGGTCTTGTACCCGCCGCCACCAAGTATCATCAATGGTTTTTTCCAGGTCAGAACCCTCTTCAGACATTCGCCATAGCCCTTCATGCTCAAGTTCCACTTCCCGAGCGGATCGCCAGTCATACCTAAGCACAGAAAATCGATACAATAAGTCATCTTAGAACTCGATACCATTTCAAAATAAAGGCCGATGGTGTTCACGGCAACATGTCTCATACCGTCTACGCCGCACTGCAGCACAACAGCGTCTGGAATGTAGGTAGAATAGAGCGGCTCAATCGCCTCGTCAAAGATCCGTACCAAAGTACTCGTCGACAGTCCAGACTTCAACGGGACATTGACAACAGCTTTTGTTTTCATGGATGTGGCAGTACCGCTTCCTGTTCCTGGGTAAAAACCATCAGCAAAGTGATGAAGTGATACTGTCAACACTCGATCCGTGAACTGGAAAGCGTTTTCGACACCTGGAGGAAAAGAAAAACAATGAATAAATAGGCGCGTTATAAATAAATGTATAAAAGCAACCCTAACAGAACGCATACCATCGCCGTGATGGACATCAAGGTCAATATATATGACTTTTTTATGGATCTTTTGCAGCTCCATGATGCTCAGGACAATATCGTTCACAATACAAAACCCAGCTGCCATGTCTTTCTTAGCATGGTGTCTATAATTACAGATACAAAGAGTAACCGTTAGTCCGTTAATCCGTATGATGGATTTTTTAATCTTCGGACTCGGTTTTACCTTCCTCCGTCCCAGTGAATAACAACGTCAAAGGCATCGTCGTTGAGTAGCATGGCCGCTTCGATCGACGATCCACCGACCATTTCCGCATACTTCGCGATCCCCTCAAACACAGTGCAGTCATATCGTAAGCCGTATTTTTCCAATTGATCTTCCTTGCTGTCTGCATGGTCATCATCGTTTATGACATTATCATCATCCCCACTCGATGACTCGCCATCCTCAGCTCCTCTCAGAAATTCTAAGTTATACAGTCAAAGATTATAAGAAAGCACAGATTAGAAGAAGCCCCCCCCTCAAAAAAAAGAAAAAGAAAAAGAAAAAGAGAATAGTTCAATACCCAATACAGGCGCGCCATACCAATGTAGTCGCGAGAATGATACCGACAAAGTTCTCTGATGGTTGCCTGACGTGGCGATATGATAGTTAAATCAGCAGCTCGCAGCAGCCCATACGCGTCGACCAGAGCATGGATTTTCTTGGACTACTTTTCGTTCGTCAAAAAAGTAGTATTTGAGTAACTTGCAGGGCGTTGATCGTGCAAGTGGATTCGCAAGACTGAATGTAGTACCCGGCCGACGTTCGATGGCAAACGCGAGGCAAGTTCAGCATACTCCTCGCTATAGATGTATGCGATTCGTCTGGTAGCATGAGAGGAGATCCGGGCCATTAGTTGAGATCAGGAACGTTTGGTGGCAAAAACAGCAATCGCATAATTTTTAGTTTTATTTGGGAATGCAGGTCTTTTATTTCGATGATGGTCCGCTGTGTTTGCTGCCGTTTTTGCCCTTGGTTTTCTTGGTCAATGCTCGAAACTTCTTCATGGCTCTCCTCTTGAGAAAAATCAAGCTCGATGGGTGCTCTGGAAACAATTGCGATATGATATCATCCATCGTTTTGACGCCCGTGGTGTCGCCTCTTGATCGAAATGCTGCTCGAAATAGGGTCAATGTCGTGAACCGGAAGTATTCATGGTCTGTTGCAGGCATCCAAACAGAGTCGAGCCTTTTCTGGAAGGGCACGTGCGTTGATGACAATACACTATCGTCCGATCTAGACGGCGATGACAAAGGCTGGATAGGCGCAGCCTTATCGTTGTCAGTGTTGTTGACATCGACGCTATCCTGTGGGATAAGAGGCCTCGCGGTAGATGGCACCACCTTTGGTTTAACGGCATGCCAGAGCTCTTTCACAGTCGGCAGATCCACATTTCGCAGTTCCAAAGAATGCTTGAGCTGAATGAAAAGAGTCCAGTCATCCGATTTCACAGGCCGTACCACTGTCTTCATTGACTGTTTGCAATCATTGTCGATCGACTGTGTGATACCATCCTTCGCAATCGTATCCTGGCTCTGCATCACATCCGGGTCACCCTCACCAACAATATTTTCTTCCTCGCAACAGGCGGAGTCTGACACTGAAGGCGTCTGCTTATCCCTAAAATACCGGTCGAAATATGCGTCGAACCACTCTGTATTCCCAACACGTCGGTACCCCTCCAGCAGCTGATTAAATGTGACCAGATCCGGTGGAACCATCTGCCCTGAAGACTGCATCACCCGGAGCAGCTTACGAGTCGTCGTTAGATCCATGCGTGAGCCCAGATACGCCTTCATCACCAGATTAAAAGTTCTAGTTGTCGGGATCAGCTTTTGCTTGAGCATATGTTCCGGAATCATGGCTGCAGCCTCGAGATCTCCTGCATTCCCATATCCGTTGAGCAGTCCGTGGAACGAGAAATGGTCAGGCTTGACGCCATCTTTCAGCATGCACGCCAAAGTCTTCTCGGCGACTCGAATGTGTCCCGCGGCAGCGGCGGTCGAGATGATGGCGTTGTAGATTGTGGAGTCCAATTGCCAGTCCGGGTGACGGGTTTGAACCAACTTGAAGAGGGTCAGGGCGGACTGGAGGTCAGATCGACGGCAGGCCGCATAGACAAGGCGGCGATAGGTGTGCAGATCAGGCACAAGGGATCCGCCGAGGGTATACAGAACCTCGAGATAGTCGGGGTAGTGGGAGGAACGACTGTGGTTGACCATGTAGCTGCAAAGTTGGTGGAAATCGATACCCTGTGGGGTCCATCCGCGTGCAGAGATGTGTATTGCAGCACTCTGCGCTCCAGTCAGATCGCCCTCGTAAATGCGCCACCTTAATAGATTAGAGTATTCCGCGACAAGTATGCTGTGCGGCGCTTGTTGCTCTGCCAATGACTGGGACGGGTCCAATGGTGATGTGTCCTGCGATCTGGAGCGCTGGATGGTAATGGTATCCCATTGATCAATGGCATGCTCATGATGCGCCTTGTCTGTGAAAGCGTGTGCCGATTGCAGGAGATGCAGGCGGATTTGATCCAGTCTTGGTTCCATGCCGTGTGCGAGCGTCATGTCCAAAACCCGGGCGGCCTCACCAAAATGACTTGACAACAATAGGCGTTGCAACAATGGAGTCAATGTTTCCACGTCCTGAGTCTTGACCAGTAATCCTGTGACCATCCTTGAAAATACCAGCACACTGTCTTCCTCAGGATATCTCGCAAAGACCTCCATTACCCGTGAAACGTCCGTGAGCCTTGGTGGTTTGGGGCGAGCTGCAAACTGTACAATTGCACGTTGTGCTGTAGTTCCCGGGTGCAGCATGGATTTGAATTGGCATAAGAAGAGCCTCCTGTAAAGACTATGTACAAACGATGTCGCGCTTCCGTCCTCGCTGCTGAAAATAGGTAGTTGATCCAGAAAGGCGATCCCGTCCGGTATCATCTGATTCGCCCCAAATGCATCAACTACGGTCCAGAGAACCTTTTTGTGCTCAAGCGTCCCTTGTCCCACCATATCAGTAACATCCTGATATAGTCGTATCGACTCTGGCAGTGCGCCCACCATAATATGCGCCTGCAAAACCACCTCGTACATCTTCCGCGTCAGATTCACTCCCACAGCTTGCAAATCCATGTACAGTCTCAGAATACGGGTTGCTGCCAGAGATGAATTGTGAGATTGGCGGAGAATTTGCAAGAGCCTGGCGTAATCCTGCCTTGAAAGCAGGTCGTCGTCCATGTTTGTTTTCATGGAAAGGTACATGTATTCGCTCCATATCGTCTCGATGGCGTTCCTGTGTTCAATTGGAAGCATAGGTTTCCGATTTCCCTTAATCTTTTTGAGCGAGCGAAACAATGGTGGCAGCTCGTGGTCCCCGACCGGTATCCTACTCATTGATGCACTAAACTCTGATATTTCCATGGCTGAGAGGACTGAAGAATGCGCTGGGATGTCATCTGATGTGGTGCTTGGCTTTGTAGATGATGACCGCTGCTCATGCTGGCTGATTACTGGTCCTTGAGTCGTCATGCTGGCCCTCGACACATCTACAGTACTATAAGTAGAGGCCGTAGTGTTCGGTAGACGCTTCGCTAGGCTTGACTGCATCCTCCTTTGTCCCGAAAAAATGATTCTGGTCCATCGGTCCATGTATGCAGCGAGCTCTGGATCGTAGCTTGAGTGTTGCGACCGCCTGGAAGACAATAACCGAGAATGATGATGTCGCGTCGCTATGTGACCTTGATCAATTGGCGAGGATCTGTGGAAACGGTGGTGATGATTATGTAGAGCTGATCTATGTTGCACGCTAGGTGGTTGTTGCTGAGTATGTTGACGATAACATTGGCTGGATGGCGACTTTACACGGGTCGGATGTCTGTGTGATGGTGATATATTGCTTGTAAATCCACAGGATATTGACGAGAAGACATGCCGAGCAGCCGCGGAAGACGTTGCTGTGGTGGAAAGCGGATGGTCCTGAGTCGACCTCTGAGGGGCCATCCCCAAAATCGTCCTGTAGACCTCGCCCCTCCTCCGAAGCATAACAAAACTAAAGAGTGATGAGAAGATAAGAATGACATCAGGATCTGTTTTTTGGCCAAAAAAATTCAGATTCCCAGCACATGACCAAACGCAAAGAAACAGCGCGAATACATACCTGTAACTGCGAGCTAGCTCACGTTGGCGACACTGGTGGTGAGACGTGTAAAAGCGGTGTTCCTAAGGAGTTCCTGATTATGATGAAGAGGGCATTGTAGTCATGTGCCGAGGTTCGTGCTGTTGGCGTCCTTAAGATAGTTGCAGTGCGATTTCCAAGAGTTGCCGAGGTGGTGAGTAGGAGAATAGGTGTAAAATAAATATACGGTATAGAGTGGAGAGTGGTGATGAAGGATAAGAGTGCTGTATGTGCCTGAGGTAGGTCCAGCGGCATCCGCGGGAGATCTCCTTTGTCTTTTCGGACAAAATATGGTGCCTGTCTCCATGTGGCTTACAACCGAGGGGCTCAAAACAAACCAAGTTCAAAGAAAAAATGGTGGCAAAAAGTAGCGGTCTTCAATGCCCATTTTTGGACGCCTCCATCCCTCGCGTTTTGCGAGCTTATTTTTTACCCACACACTTGCACCTTCTTCGCCTTTTTGAGCAGTAGCCAACGCTCGACCATGTCCGCACTGCTCACACTCTCAAGATATATTCGCACTCGACCATAACCGCCTTCACCCCCTCAAGTGCATCCTCAGCAAGTTGATTTCACTCGCCCTGTATCTCTGGTCTCTAAAATGGCCCTCCATAATCGAGAAACCGCACAAGACAAAAAAGGAATACAAGGCAGGCACAGACCAAGATGGCAAGGAGATCCCTCCATCATCAGTATACTACTGCTCTTTCACATCTTCGCGAGCACTACCAAAACTTTGTGCAAGAGAATCTCATGGTCCTGGTCTATCAACACTCTTTTAAACCAAAGGCTGCCATCCCTGAAGAAGTGAGGGTCCAGCTCAAGGGTAAGAAGCATATCAAGCCATCACCCAGGGCGCCTTCACCGCGCCATATCCCGAAGCTAGTCAAGATAGACATACACCACATGATGAAGGAGATCATTGCCAGCAAATATCATCTTTTGAGTGGGATCATGGCCATATAGTCCATTGCTGGAGAGGTGCTGGAGATAATCAAGTCAAAGAAGGGAGTCCATCCATGGAGGTTGCGTGCAAGTAGCGAACTGCATGTTTTATCTAAATGTCGCTTTCTGTTGCTGCCAGATAGCAGGATACCTTGTAATTAAAATCAATGGTGCATACTCTATGGATATCTTTTTCATGAAGGCAACCCAATTGGATGCAAAGTGATCTTAAAGAACGACAAGATGTATTAATTCCTTGACAGGCTGATTGAAGTGGTCCTCCCTCGAATGAAAGAGTGGCCAGGCTTGCCAGAGTCTGCCGGTAATGCCACAGGCAATGTTGGGATGGGACTTCCATCTTCCGCCTTGTCGTTGTTCCCCGCGATTGAGTACAACTTTGACGTATATCTAAGGATGGCTGGATTCGATGTCGCGTTTGTAACGACGGTAAAAACCAACCTGGGGGCACAGTTGTTGTTAAACGGTTTCAATACGCCCTTTCAGCACAGACAGCATGACACACCAGCTGGCCGCTAAATAAAACTTGAAAAAAAAGCACTATTCCTAGCAAAGATATAGTTAAATGGATATGATATCCATGTGGGAAAGGACGCGCCTGGGAGCCCGGCTACCAAGCAAAAATGTGGTGTGGCTTAGAGTTGGATCTAAATAGTGTAGTTGCTAGACTAGCTCCCTCTTCCAGCTACCATCCCCTCTTCACGAACACATATTCTTTCATTCCAGCACCTGAGTCTGTCCCAATCCGACCGACTTGATCACCAATCATCCTTTTATTGCTTCCCTTCGAGCCACCACTCGTTTTTAGACCGGAAAAAGTATCGGACATTCAGTCTACAAAACAGGGATCAGTCCACGACCAGTCTTCCTTTCCTCGACTCAATTGCACCAAACAGACCCGTGGATACTACGCGACCGCAGCTGCTGCAATCGTACCCCAGCAGAGATCCCATCCAGTCCACACCAGTCAGGAGAAAATAACCACGATGCATATCGACGAAACCACACACGATGATCTCAAGGCCTACTTGGCTAAGGAGCTCGCTGAAATGTAAAAACCTTAGACCAGTTGGTCGCCCTTGCAATTGTATAATCATATCATGGCCTCATTGCTTACACACAATACTCCATCCCTGTATAGTGCGGATGCCGACCCTGGAATGCTGGCCGACTATGTCATCGCCCTGCTCAAGCATGACAAGGAAAAGGACGACCTGAGGGCCCTGTGCATCTCACAGCTCGAGGATTTTCTGCCAAAGCGTATGCTATTCCTTGCTATGATCTGGTGCTGTTTCTTACTGATATTTGCCGACGTTTAGTCTAACAAGTTGCTTTGTAATCCATTTTGATTCTAGAAGCGGACGCCTTTGTAGACACGCTGTTTAAGGCCCTGGATACTAAATCCTATATGCAGAGTCATGATGCAAAAAGTCGCCATGAAGCAGACCCTACTCCGACTTCACCACCTTCGGCCCATCCAGCATCAGAACGCAATGCTGGCTTTGAGGACATTCCTACAGGGCCTGCGGCCGAACGCCATCGTGATGATGGTTCGTCTCATGGACATATGGAGAAGCATCGCCGTGGAGACAGTGACGGCTCTGACGACGAAGATCGGAGTTACAAACACGCTCGTCGAGATGATGACCGAGATCACCGTCGTCGGGACTATAGCCCTTCCCGTCCTAGTGATGACGACCGCCATGGCTCAAGACGTAGAGGGTCAGCCGACCATGGAAACGGAGCCCCGGATCACGGTTACGAGCGGCGTGGAGATCGTCATACAAGACAGCAAGGTCTTACGACCGCTGGATTTAACAACCGGAACAACGTCAATAATTTTAACAACAACAGCATGGGCAGCAACCAGAATGCTTTCGATAATAATGGCGTGGATCGTGGCCAATGGAATGGTCCTCAGCAGAACCGGGGTCGGTTTGAGGGCAGTCAACGAGGCGGGTTTCAAGATCAGCGAGGAAACAGTGACGCGTGGCGCGGGGGATCTAACATGAGAGGAGGTCGTGGCGGCATGCACGATACAGGCTCTGGATTCGGACAGGACAGACCTAAACGTCAGAGGTGTCGCGACTATGATGGTTAGTGCTATGCTTTATTATCCTTTTGTCAATAGTTTGGATGCTAATGCTAAGAACATTTGTATTGACCAACTGCCTTTTTTTCTTTCTTTTTTTATTCTTATCGCATTAACAGAGAAGGGATATTGCATGCGTGGAGACTTGTGCCCATACGACCATGGTGTGGACAGGATTGTTGTTGATGATCTGCCAAGGTTTGACATGATGGGAGGGGCACCAGCCATGGGACCAAATGGTATGATGGGCATGGCGGGGGGCCGCCCTCCATTTTTCCCTGGTGGACCCACTGGAGGCATGATCCCTAATCCATCAGACGTGTACGACCCTGAAGCGGCCGCACTCTCAGCAAACGAGATAGGTCTCCCAAGGCAAGGAATCGAAGATATGGAGGGAGGACATCGTCGTGGCGGTCAGGAAATGGGTGGTCGAGGAGGCATGCGTGGTCGCGGCAGTCTCAGAGGAATGCGTGGTCGTGGTCGAAGCGGTGCCAGTCATCCTTATTCAGCTCCTGGACATTTTCCTGGAGCCGGACCTGGCACGGCAGGATCAAAGACTTCTCTGGTGGTTGAACATATACCCGACGAGCACAACACTATCGACAAGGTGAACGAGTTTTTCAAAAAGTTCGGAAGCCTAACTAACATTCAGGTCGATCAGAGTGCGCATAAGGCCTTGATCCAATACAGCACCCGCGAGGAGGCGGGCGCTGCCTATAACTCCCCAGACGTCATTTTCGGGAACCGATTCGTGAAGGTCTACTGGCAACCGGATGATTTGGACGCTTCTACGTTTGGTCGCCAGCCGAAGCCGACGGGACAGGTTCGACCTGAGAAGGGCCCAGGAGGCGGAGCGCCGCATCATGGCCATCCAGCTGTACCAAAGCCGCCGGTGTCGAGCGTTTTGATGACCCCGGAACGTGCAGCAGAGTTGGCAGCAGAGCGTGCAGCAGCGGCGGCCAAGCTACAAGAGAGCAAGAAGGCAATGCAGGAGATCCAGCGACAGAAGGAAGCACTGATTCAACGTCAGCAGGAGGAGCAAAAACTTCTGCTGCAAAAAATGTTTGCCAACAAGAACATGTCTCAGCAGGACAAGGATGAGATCCTGAAGGGGCTGAAGAATGTTGCGATTGAAGTCACGAAGGAGCCCGTGGATCCGCATGCGCAAGCACGCGCTGCAGCGGTAGCAGCAGAGGCCCAGAGACAAGCAGATCTCCAAAAGGAAGCTGAGAGGAGAGAGAGGGAACGACTGGATCGGGAGCTTGAGACCCTCAACACAGTCCCTGTGAAGGCTAGCGGAACAGGCGCGGACTCTGCTGCAACGACGATTCCTAGCTCAGGCACGAGCCCTGATGCTGTAGAGACCACTGCAGCGTTGAAAGCCAAGCTGGCGGCACTTCAGGCTCAGGTGAGTGATCTAAGCGAGTTTTATTTTCGGTAACGGTTGAGTTGAATTAGGACGAGATACTAATTTAGTGGGATTGCTATTACGTGATCCTTAATAGGCTGCTGCTTTGGGACTAGAAAGCCAAGGGGGATATGCAGGGCGTGGCCGTGGCGGTTATATTCCACGCGGCCGTGGTCGTGGAGCGCCAGTAAATATGTGGACTCGCGGAGGCGGGCGAGGTGGAGCCATGGGGTCACACAATCGCACATTCAGACTTGATAACCGGTCCACAAAGCTGTCCGTCAGTAATATCGACGAGGCCTCCAAAGGCGGGCTTAAAGAGCACTTCGAGGTATATTATCATTTCATTTTGCTCTGTGAGGAATGGAGTATGAAATTGAGTAGGAGCGTGATATTAACGGCGGATTTTCTTCGTTTTTACTGTAGTCCTATGGCGAACTCGAGTCGTTTACTCTTGGACCCGATGGCACCTCGGCCACTGTTCAGTACAAGATCCGAAAGGACGCAGAGACAGCGATGCAGCAAGGGTCGCAGGTACCTAATGCGACTACTTCTCTGAAGCTTGCATGGATCTCAGAGCCCCCAGCAGCACCAGTCCCGACAGCACCGGCATCTAAGACGTTAGCTCCACAAACAACGCCTACCCTCTCAGCAACAGGCCCTACTACGAATGCATCATCAGTGAGTGTAGCTGCGTACGAGAGCGAGGAGGATGAGGATGGCGAGCGATCTTGGAAGCGATAGATCTAGAGGCAACTTCTTCATAGCATCGACACACATTTTTCATTTTCCATTTTTTGTCAGTTTTCTTTTATTGTAATTATTTTTTTGCTGTGCTATTCATTATCGATCAAGTAAAAGCTCAAGATCGTTCTGCATCGGCACGGACGCACAGAATATCAGCGCTTTCATAGTCAGATTCATTCGACTTAAGGATTCATACGAGACTAACCACAAGCTATGGGCACCACACGCCATCAAACGCAAGTAATAATTGAACATTTCAGAGATACCCAGGGACATTTTGGATTGATCATGAGCGGCCACTGCAGTCTCCTTCGCAACAGAATCAAAAATGGGATTGCCAGTTTCCAAAGAACTCGTGTTCAAGATGCATATGCTTTTGGTTGAGAGGTCAGCCAGTGTGAAATACAAATAAACCACATGGGTTATGTTCTCGGTAAAGTGATTACTGTCATCACTCCTCTCGAACTAAAAAGCACAAGCATCTCGAACGGTCATTCTTCCTGTGATAAGAAAAAAGCGAGCGCCCCATCCTTGTCCTGGATTCTCCTGCGGATCCCATTTCTTTCCTTTGATAATTAAGTCCAATGAATATTCGCTTGAGTTCCTCTGAAAGTCCATTCTGCTCCTGAAGAAAAGAAAAAAAGCTGATGTCGATGGGTACAAAAAACCGAAAAAAACTTCGACTTTATTGAAAAGCGACCGACTGACACGAGCGTCGATAACCCTCCAATTATTGCTCGTAAGCAATAATTTAGGCAACGAGAGCGGAGGCAGTGGCAGACTCACTATACAGTTGAAAAAAAGATGAAGTAAGGAGTTAGTAAAAAAAAAGTGGAATTAAAAAACCTCTCTGGCATTTTCTTAAAGCAAACCAGAGGTCACTAAAAAAAACAATAAAAAAAAACTCCAAACTCCAACGCAATAGAAATGCCACTTACTACTTCCAGGTGGGAGGGAGCTGACCAGCGGTCTTGTAGTAGCGAGCAAGACGGTGGATACGCGACTCAATCAAAATGAGGCGGAACTTGCCATCGCAATCCTTGCGGTTGCGCTCCAAGTGCTTGCGGACGGCGACAGCCTTCTTAATCAAGTGGTAAAGATCCTCGGGGATCTCGGGGGCGAGACCGTTGGACTTCAAGATACGGAGAATCTTGTTACCGGTGACGTTCTTGACCTGGGCAATACCCTGGGAATCACGGAGGATAACACCGATCTGGGAGGGGGTCATACCCTTCTTGGCGAGCTTGAAGATCGAATCGCAGACATCCTCAGGCGAGGTCTTCAACCACGAAGGAGGAGAACGCTTGTAGGGGAGAGCGGAGCTCGAGATACCCTTACCACTGCTGTGCATGCGACCCATTTTGAATAATTCTGTTGATGAGAAATCGGAAAGGGGAGACGAGTCAGAGATGAGCCCAGAAAAGTCCTTCCCAATGCTTTGGTAGATGATGCTGTTGACAACTTGGATCTAAATCCTGTTCAGTCAGTAGATGCTGGCCCACTTTGAATGTTGTTTACAAAAAAGTCGGATTCTATAAAGAATCAATGATCCATGATGATAGTTCCAGTATGCGACCCTTTCGCTTTGTCCTGAAATTATCCAGTTATCGTTCCTTATCGAGTTCGTGTCCCAAAGACGAGTTCCGTCGCAGATGGTATGCGCTGAGTGAGTCGATCCCAGTGGTATGTATACCTTTGTGGAATGTGCGAGAGAGAAGGAAAAAGGTCAATCCCACCAGCGTCTACTTTTTGTTTACCCAGCAATCGTAAAAATTTTATTTGGCGTATTACGCAGGACCCTTAATTCAGTCGATTTATCACGTGCACTACCCATTATGTATCCTCCGACCTCACACGCCAACCTGAAACATCACATCGTCCTCCTCAAAGGCCTTGATATCGCTGGCAGAGTCCTCCAGCCTGGAGGTAGTGTCTTTGATCTTGGCTACCGAGTCCGATCCAATATCCGGCAGGTCGCCTTCACTGCCATTCTCAGAATTGTATCTGTTTCCGTTCGACTGCCTGTTGTATTGCCGCTGAGGCCTTGGTGGGTTACCGCAACGGTCCCGTCCATAGCTGACCTTGACGGTCTCATACGAGGGGTTGTGGCGAATATTTTCAACTGCCTTGACCGCTGACAAAATGTTGGTAAAGTTGACGAATCCGCAATTCTTCTCCTTCAACAGGTTCACGAGCTCGATCTCGCCAAACTCGGCAAAGTCCTGTCGCAGCCTGTCCTCTGTAAACGATTCGTTAATCGATCCCAGGTAAACATTACGTGTGGCACCTCTTTGCGCTGCTTCAATGACTTGATGCGGAAGTGCATGCGCATTCTGGCCCCAGCCGACCTTCAATGTGCGTCCGTTGAGTACGAGTCCTTGAGTCGCGATGTTGTAAAAGTTGGTAGCCGCCTGGGGATCCAAGAAGCTGACAAAGGCGATGTGCTTCTGTGGAAGATAGCGGATATTACTGAGAATGCCGCCACGAATGATGTTGCAGAGCTCCTCGCATGTTGTCTCGTCACTAATGTTGCCAAGATAGATCGTCCGGTTGCCCTCTGCCGTCAATGCTCCACCGGTAACTCCCATCATCGAGTTGGCTCCATTGGGACCAGATCCCATACCACCCATGCGACCACCTGCTGAAAACCCGTCAAAGGTTGGATTGAATGGCATCGATGATCCGTAGCCCGCGAATCCAGGTGTACCAAACGTAAAGTTATTGGGCATTCCGCCAGAGACTCCTACTGTACTATTCTTGGCACATCGGTCCTTGCCATAGTTGACGCGGCGTCCAGCGTATCGAGGATCGTGAGGTAAGGCCGAGACCGCCTTCATGGCATTACCGATGCTTGTAAAGTGCACAAAGGCAATGTTCTTCTCCCGCAAGATCTTGACGGTATCAATTTGCCCAAACTCGGAAAAGTCCTCGCGCAATCCCTGTTCCGTGACCGAGTCGTCAATGCCGCCCAAAAAGACGTTTCTGGTAGCCCCCTGCTGAACAGCTTGAAGAACCAGAGGAGGCACCTGCGATGGTTTACCCCAGCCGACCTTGAGATCACGTCCTCCAATGTTGAACTTGTGCGAGTTGGCCACGCGATGGAAGACTGCAGCAGCATTCGTGTCGACAAAAGAAACAAAGGCGCAGTTCTTTTCGGGCAGAAGTCGAGCGCTCTCCACAAGACCGCTCCTGACCAGGTTCAAAACCTCCTCGATTGAGCTCTCCGGTGGAACATTGCCGATATAAACGGTGCGGCCAGCAGGTGCTCCCATTCCTGCATTGGCTTGGAAAGAGCCTTGAAAGGGGACGTTCCCAAAGGGGCTCATCGAAGCAGGCGCCTGATATGGCTGAAAGGGCGTAGGCATGGCCATGGCCATGGACATGGATGGATCGGCGCCATAATGGTTTCCATATGAGTTGCCGCCGGGCATCTGGCCATAGCCAACCATCGCCATAGGATTTGCACCATATCCACCTCCGTACAAATCGCCCGAGGAACCGCTCATACTGCCGTGGTTCGAGTAAGTATTGCCCATGTTATAGCCCTGGGCGACACGAGGCTTCTTGAAGGCATCATGGCTCTGAGCGTAATCGTTGCTTCGCTTCATGTCGTTGTGGTTGGTGGAGAGAAGCAACTAAGAAAAGATTGCGGAAAAGAATATAATAGGGCCCTCTTGTGTGCAAAAGCCGCGACTGAAAGGAAGCTGAAGTGACGAACGAACGAACAAACGAACGGGCGAAACTGGCGAACGGAAAGGATACTAGAAGTAATGGCAGTTGCAGCGGCAGCAATGAAAAGAATACAACGATAGAGAGAAAGAAAAAGAAGACAAAGAAAGTTGATCGCAATGTAAATACAACGAGCAGAAGACGAAGACACAGCCAACAAATCTCAAGAAGTGGGTGAGCAGTTCAAGATATAGAAAAGGCCCAGATAGAACATCCACAGGAGGGTGCCATGACCCACCCCACTGCAATTGAATCCGGGTGCATTGTGGGCGTTAAAGCAGATCTGAGGACAGAGGTATCAGTCGGAAGGACAAGTTGATCGCACCGAGGGGGCAGCGCGAAGACGAAGAAGGGGAGCAGCAAGTAGATAAATCGAATCAAAAAATAGAACAAGAAGAAGAGATAAAACGAACGTACGTTTGACAAACGAGAAGAAAATTGTAAATAGCAGAAGCAGGATTTCAACCGAGTGAGAGAGGGATGAGTATCGACAAAGAGATGAAAGATGAGAGGGTGTGTGCGGATGAAGCAGAGGAGATCCGGATTGTCAAGGGTGGAGGTGTAGGAGGGATGGATCTGAGGAACGATGAAAAGAGCTGTGTGAGAAAGGTGATGGTTTGGAAAAGAGAGAGAGAGACCAGTTCATTAAGGGTGTTGCCGCTCCAAAGATCACAAAATAGAGGTTTGGTGGCAACAGGATGGTGTTCCACACTTCTACCATTTCAACAACGACCCAACCATGCAACGGACGACGCGTCAGGGTGCGGCTAGGGACACCGCCTCTCCAAGAAACCCATCCCAAACGATAAAGACTATCACGCCATCATACCCGTTACTCAGGATGACATTGGTGGCCATGGTCAATCTCATTGTGGCATACGCAACCCTCACCTGGATTCCAACAAAGATGATCAAGCACGGCGACAGCGACGCCGCACAGGGCGCCAACATCAGCACTCTGCCATCACTCTCCTTGACGCTAGTCTCGCTCTTCCTCTTTCAGACACTTACAGGACTGGTTCAGGCTAAACTGCATTCTGCATACCAGACCACGGCAATGAACAACTCAGGCAAAGGCAGGAACCAGGCCTCATTGTCGCTCTTCGCAGCCTTCAACACCTCAGTATCCATTGGCGCTGTTGGAACGCTGCTCTGCCATGTATTCGCAGTACTATTCGGCGCAGGATTCGTCTAGTATGTTACGCATGAACACTGCTTGTATTGTACTTGAGTCTGGATCGTTTGTGGACAATTTTAAGGGATCTGACTTACATTCTCCACTCTATCCTCAGTCAGGCAATGGAAACAAGTCAATTGGCATGCTATTTATCACTGCTGACGTTTTACCCGGCCTCATTTGTTCTGGGCACAGACCTCAAGAGCTGGCTCAGGATTTACATACATACCAGGTACCTTTGTCTCAACTGCGATCTGCCCTATCCCTGATCGGTGAATAGCACCGTTTGCATCGTACTGTCACAGTTTTCACTAACTCGTCAACGGCCATTGGTCATCATGCATTCAACGTTTTAAATAGTCCGCAAACGTATACAGAGGCAGCACTTTATTGCCAGGGAATGATGGCTATTTTTGGCGCATGGTTGGGCTCGATTGTGATTCCTTTGGATTGGGACCGACCCTGGCAGGCATGGCCCGTTCCTTGTATCCTAGGCTCATTTCTGTTCTATTGCATTGGAACGGTTGTAGGGCTGGTGGCCAGCATCGTGATGCGCCATCGAGCAGCAAGGAGCGAGTTCGGGATTGGGGCTGATGTCAAGTCGAACATTAAGAAGGTCAAGAGTCAGTAATAGATAGGCGTACTCTTTCGGTGAAGTGAATGTCAAGCAGAGAGGCATGAGTAGGAACGACTTTAGGAAGAAAATAATGAGCGCTTCATATTAGATCGAATAGTTATGGTTATTAGCAATCTGAACAGCGATAAAGGACGAATGCCATGTGGTTTCTATGCTTTGTCAAGAGACGAGGGTGTGACCCCAGTGCTCTTCCCCCTTTTTGAAGGCACCACCTTGTCCTGGCAGTATGGCGATATCCTTTTGCTCTTTGGTAAACGTCCGTTTGGGCTGCTGCACCGAGCATGCGGCTGCAGCTTATAGTGCCCTTTGATTTAGATATTTGTTTGCATCCTCTCTTCCTTTGCTCTGACGAAGCGGGCTGCTCTCACTCCTCTCTCTTCGTGGCTCTCTCCCCATTGGCCGTAACATTCTTCCATCAGCATCATAGTAGGCACCATCTTACTTCAACTCCTTCTCTTCCTCTCACTCCTTATCCGATCCTTATCTATCCAGCTCTTGCTCATTCTCCCATCCAATTTCAACTGAAGAGCTACATAGCCTCATCAACAACGTATCACATCAGCCCCAGACCAACCTCATCTCACTCTCAACTTTACCGTCCCGCTCTATCATCCCGCCCGTCATCTTCTCGTCCGTACTACCAAGACAAATCCAGCTTCCGACCTCATCGTTAGCTCTTTCAGGATTCCGACACGACCCTGTCATCTTTTACCTCTCAGGAACCAGGAACGCGTACCTGACGATCGCACAACGTGGCATTTTGAATCGCCCAAAAAAAGTGAAGCCAACCCCCGGGGGGCAGTAACGTGGACGGACGGGTGACTTTTCTTTGCCACGAACGCAGGACGAGCGTCAACAAGGAGGCCTACAGCGATCCCTTAGTCGCAGCATCACCCTTCTCAGCTTCGGAAAGCCTCGTCCATATCAGCTTAAACCATGAGCAAGGGAGGCAATATCAAGGTGGTGGTCCGCTGCCGGCCGCTGAATAGTCGTGGTATGTCACTTGGGAACCTCGCTTGGATGTTCTACCAGCCATCATCAGTAAGAGTAACAGAAGATGGCTTCGCAAAGAGTTGCTAACACCTTCTCTATGCTTTGAACCTGTAGAAATCAGCAAAAAGGCGGAATGCATCATCCACATGGACGGCAATATGACGACCATCACCAAACCCGAGGGGCCTGAAGGCGGCGGAAGCATTACTAAGTCGTTCTCGTTCGATCACTCATATTGGTCCTTCGACAAGAAGGATCCCAACTATGCAGGACAGGAGCGGTTGTACGATGATCTGGGCGTAGAACTTCTAAACCACTCGTTCAATGGATACAACACTTGCATTGTGGCATGTAAGTTTGAAGAGACGCAGGAATGATTAACAGGGCGTCCAATTTAATATACGATGCCTACGAAAAGTTAAGATTCTTATTTCCTACGACTCTTAAAACTTGAATAGATGGACAAACTGGAAGCGGCAAATCGTATTCAATGGTGAGTTACTTTTCGACGATCAGGTGTAGAGAGTCAGGAATGTACGGAGAGGATCAACCATGTCAGACGGCAATGCGACTAACAGCTACCCTTCTTTCTTGAATCCGCTGTAGATGGGATACGGCGAAGATCGTGGCATTATACCCCTTTCCTGCTCAGAGCTTTTCCGGCGAATAGAGGCTAATAAGGATCCCACGTTGAGCTATAGAGTTGAGGTTTCATATATGGAAATCTATTGCGAGCGGGTCCGAGATCTGTTGAATCCAAAGAACAAGGGCCATCTCAAAGTGCGCGAACATCCGTCCCTGGGGCCTTATGTCGAAGACCTATCAAAGCTCATGGTCACGTCCTTTCAAGACATTGAGAATCTGATGGATGAAGGCAACAAGGTACGGGAAATGTTGGCTGTCTCTGTGTATTGAGGGATTGTACATGGCCTCTTAACTGACCAGCCTTGTCATTCAACTGTAGGCCCGAACGGTGGCGGCAACAAACATGAACGAGACTTCAAGTAGATCCCATGCAGTCTTCACCGTCCTACTCACTCAGAAGCGATACGATGTCGAGACAAAGCTGGAGACAGAAAAAGTGTCAAGGATTTGGTATGACCAACTCTTTCTGTACGCTTGACACTGCTGAATTTTTTTATTTAGATGTTTCTTGTTGACCAGCTTTCCCTTTCATGCCATTTAGTTTGGTGGATCTTGCAGGAAGTGAGCGAGCCAACTCTACAGGAGCAACGGGTGCACGACTGAAGGAAGGCGCCAACATCAACAAATCACTTACCACGCTAGGTAAGGTCATTTCAGCCCTAGCAGATGCATCGAGTGTACCTGCGCCGAAGAAAGGAGCCAAGAAGACGCCTGAAGTATTTGTACCATACCGCGATTCGGTAAGACATCGATATCCTATCTTATCAACGATGAGGCCTTATGATTGGTCGTTCCACGCTAGTTATTAATTTACTCCGAATGAACACAACTAGGTCTTGACATGGCTACTGAAGGATTGCCTTGGAGGAAATTCCAAAACGACCATGATTGCAGCACTATCACCGGCAGATGTCAATTACGACGAGACGCTTAGTACTCTGCGATATGCAGACCAGGCCAAGAGAATCAAGAATAAGGCCATCGTTAATGAGGATCCGAACGCCAAGCTTATCCGCGAACTCAAGGAAGAACTCCAAGAGCTGCGGTCAAAATTGGGTGTGAGCGATCCCCTACAGACAGGTTCAAATTTGGCTACCCCGAATGCACTGGTGACAATTGTGGATTTGCATGGCAATTCTAGAACGCTCACGAGAGAGCAGCTACAAGATGAGGTTCAGGCGTCGGAGAAGATCATGGCAGAACTGAACGAGACGTGGGAGGAGAAGCTGAGGAAGACGCAGGAAATCCAGCAGGAACGCGAGCGGACGCTGGAGGAACTTGGCATTTCGGTCGAAAAAGGGCACATTGGTGTGCATACTCCCAAAAAGATGCCCCATCTGGTGAACCTGAATGAGGACCCTTTGATGTCAGAATGCTTGGTGTACCAGCTCAAGTCTGGCAAGACGCATGTGGGAAAGCTGGGATCATCCACACCTGCTGATATCCGATTATCAGGTAGCAACATTCTGGATCAACACTGTTATTTCGAGAACAACAACTCAGTCGTCACAATATACCCCGGCAGCTCATCCATGACGATGGTGAACGGCCTACGGATTAGTAAACCGAAGCGACTTCGCTCAGGGTTTCGAGTCATCTTAGGCGATTACCACGTCTTTCGTTTCAATCACCCGGAAGAAGTTCGGAAAGAGAGGGATCAGCAACAACAAAATACTGCAGCGTCAAGCTCTGTCTCATCGCCTGCTTCCAAGATCCTACAGCCTGGTCATTCGAACAGCATGGAGGATGATCGGCCTGAGGATCGCCCTGACTCCCCAATCTCGTCGGCGTCGGTCATATCGGAGTTCGTCGACTGGAACTATGCGCGAAAAGAAGCTGTTATACATGCACATATGCTGTCGGAATCCAGTATTCATCAACTCAAGGATCAGGACCTGGACGTTCTTTTCGACAATATTGCCAGGGTCAGATACCAGCGAAAGGGTATGCGGCCCGAGAGTCGTGGAGGATCCTACTTTGATGACGACACTGAATCGAGATCATCAAGACTTTCGACAGTAGAGCGGTGGCATGGTGAGCACGCAGTGCTCGAAGAGGATGGACGAGAGAACCAGGTACCGCCATTAGAATCATCTGCGTTGGCTTTGAAGGAGAAACTTCGGATTGCAGAACAGGAGATGCAGCAGATGAATCAACAGCGACTGGAATACGAGGCTAAAATCCAGAACCTGTCCGCAGTGGAGGCTAAGTCAGACGAATTGTTGGCTGAAAAGACACTCATGGAGGAACGGCTGCGACAGGCCAAAGAAGATCTCATGGCACAGCTAGAGGAGCAGCGGGAGCAATTCGAGGAAAAAATGAAGCGCATGTCATTACTTAGCATGGCGAGTAGCAATCTCGACGAGACGAAGCTCAAGGGGAAATCTTTGCTACTATATACCGACCATGAGCTGGAGCTGATTCGCAAGACCATATCGCGTTGGAAGGAGTACAGAAAAATCCAAATGGCTGAAACCATTCTCACGAACGCGGTCCTGGTCAAGGAAGCCAACATCATTAGCCGTGAACTTTCTAAGCAGGTCGTATACCAGTTCACCATACTCGAGGCAGGACCTTTTGGGAATCCGGAATCACACTGGGAATCGAATTCGGGACTTTCACAATTCAACAGCGACGAAGATACGTCCCTTCAGACAATCAAGCGACCTTGCGTGGGTATTAAAGTCATCGATAATAAGCACAATTCAATCTATACCTGGTCGCTTGAGAAGCTCAAAGCCCGTCTACATCGAATGCGGAACCTATACAACTTCGTGGACCGACCTCAGTACCGAAAACATTTCAACATGGAGGATCCTTTTTACGAATCGCCAGCCCCCAGATTCACGTTTATTGGGAGTGCTTCGACATCCTTGATGTGTCTAGCCAAGCTGCAGTTCAAGCAATCGGTCGTACCCATCCTTTGCAGGATGACCGGACGAATACTGGGACGGGCCAGGATAGGAATCACGCCACTCAATCACAATCGCGCCAAGAGTCCGACCGCTATAGAAGCCCCAGCTACCCCACCACCTAATCAAACAGACGGACGCAGTCTACATCACGAAGCGAATGGAGACCAGGACCAGCTAGAGCAAGACCCAGCAGAAGCACCGGACCCAGTCAAAGTTGGCGACCAAGTCTTGTTTGAAATCTCACTCATCGATATTGAAGGGCTTTCTGAAAAGCAATATACCCATGTCCATGCTCAATTCAGACTATCTAACTTTTCAGGTGCAGGAAAAGACGCTTCTGGGTCATCTCAGACTGCGAGCATCCGCAACGATAAACTGTTTGCAACCGAGACTGTGAGCGGTTTCGATGACGGGCCCATCTTTTTTGGATTCTCGCAGACCCTATCAATGGTCGTCACTGAGTCCATTTTGGACGTGCTGCTACACGAATCGCTGCATTTTGAAGTGTTTGGAGAAGCAACAACTACGGCACTCGCTAGATGGGAAAAGTGGGACATGGACCAGGAGGAGGCCCAACAAGGTCCAGCACCCAGCAAACCTCTGGCGACAAATGGAAATGGTTCGCAGCGTAGCGGATGCAGAGCAACTGTACGAGGCGCTTCAGCCGCATCTCTTACGGAGCGCCGCTCAGAGGATGAGTTGATGACGGAGGAACAGCATGATGTCCTCGCGCATATTCAAGTATGCGAGCTGGCACCTACTGGCGAGTATGTACCTGTACAAGTGGTGTCGAACTCGACGGTTGACACGGGGTCCTTCCAGCTTCGACAGGGACTGCAGCGACGTATCGTTCTGAGAATGTCGCATACTTCTGGCCGTCAGTTTGTATGGAGTGGCGTCTCTGGGATTAAAATAGGACGAGTTCGACTCCTCGATAGTAAGGGCAGGATCACAGACTCGCCACCCAGAGAAGACATCTCGCTCAACATCGTACCAGGACAGAAGGTGGAGTACCCCACCGACGGCACTAGCCTACTGGTCGCTCAAGCTTCGTGGGACAGCACACTGCATGAGTCCCTGTTCTTGAACAGGGTGACGGCGTCGAATACGCGAGTTTTGTTGACATTAACCTGGTTTGTGGAGGCAGAGCGGTGTATGGATCCTTTGTGCTTCCAGATGGATATTACGGCTCAGATTCAAGACAGGGAGGCACGGGCCACATCTCATTCGCCTTACAGGCTTGTTCCCATGTTCCTGCAACAATCCAACACAAGAGTGCTTAAAAAAGCAAGCGGATTGTTCTTACTGACGTTGCGGCCGATTGTGGCCAAGAAGGCATCTGAGCTTTGGCGGATGAACACTGCCAGCAAGTATGTGAGAGGAGAGGAGTTCTTGGCTGGAGTTTGGAGACCTCGAGGAGTCTCGCTCCTGAACGAGTTCAAAACCACAAGGGAGGCGATCCAGAAGCGTGAGGAGGTTGAGAGGACGAGACATTGGCTACAGCTGTTGAAGGGGACTACGCAATCACGGCCGATATCAAAGGATGGAGACGAGTCATCAAAACTCGGCACGGAAGCAGGCAGTAACCAGGGGGCGGTTGATCATGAGCATAAGCTACTGCGGCGCATCCTTGACC
The DNA here is from genome assembly GCF_025024155.1 of Gamsiella multidivaricata. Taxonomy (NCBI): domain Eukaryota; kingdom Fungi; phylum Mortierellomycota; class Mortierellomycetes; order Mortierellales; family Mortierellaceae; genus Gamsiella; species Gamsiella multidivaricata. Next base: position 292,283 of record NW_026251726.1, read on the forward strand.
TGTGGCTCTCCAAATCCATCTCGCTGGAAGAGGTATGATTGCGACTGCTTGGTTGTCTAAGCAAGACGTAGGCACTCTAATCTTTTTCATTTTACTTATAATGCAATCTACTGATATTTTCTTGATCCATAGGTGGTGCTCAGTCAGGATCCTCCATCGCTCGACATGGATAACCCAGAAGTGCTCAAACAACCTCGTCCTTCCCCTCAGCTGCAGTCTGAAGTGAAGATGGTGACCAAGAGGTAATCATCTGCGCATAGTGATTTGTTTTGCGCCTTCTGTCACTTGGAGTCGGCTTTCTAATTATCTTTATGCATTCCTATGCTTGATCAGTGACAATGTCTCGAAGAAAGGATATCTTTTCTACCCCGAAAATCGCGACGAGACGTGGGTCAAGTGCTGGTTCGTGATCCGTCGCCCTTACATGTACATCTACACCAATTCGACAGAGACGGACGAACTCGGAGTCGTTAATTTGACCCATGTTCGAGTTGACTACCAGAAGGACCTCGAAAACATGCTCAAGGTAAGGGATGCATTACATGCTTTCAATCTTCTTGATATCTTCGCCTTCTTTGCTAACGTACTAATCGATACTTTTTGCTCACCCTTGTTATGGACACCAAACAGCGGCAATATGTCTTTGCAATATACACATCAAGTAACGCGTATCTTATGCAAGCACCCAACCGCGACGAGATGTGCTCGTGGCTGAACCATCTGGACCAGTTCTTTGACCTCTCCCAGATTTCTTACGTAAAATGAAACATAGAAACATCCACTACCCAGTCCTCGCTTCTTGGTTAGAAGCAACTTTGAAGTAATTTGCCAATATCATCCCTCCTTCCCCGCCATATAAAAACGAATATATCATTTGTAACACCACTCATAAACGCCCGACAAAACAATAAAGCTATGTTCAAGTTCCCTAGGAACTGCAGCAATGTTTATTGGAGGGTAACGTTGAAGAGTCGCACAGAGTGGTCGACTCCACAACTAGCAAGCTGTAATTTGCTCAATGCGCCGTTCTCGTCCTTGGCCAGTCTCCAGGCTAATCCATTCACCATGCCAGCGTGCGTGAACTCGCGTGCTATCTCTCTCAAGAGGGTCCACTCTTCTGGTTTCTCTGCCAAACATCTGAACAGAAATATGCGGCCGTCTTCCAGTCCAACTGCAAGCACATGCTCCTTCTGTGTCTCCTCACGTCCAGGCATTGAGGGAGCGAATTCCACGGCAGTGACAGCCTCCGGCAGTTTGATGGTCGTCATGTTCGTCCATATGGATGTCTTCCAAATTTTGACAGTTTTATCGCGCGATCCCGTTGCAAAGAGGGTGTCGTCGTGGGACCAAGAGCAATCCCAAAGAATACGAGCATGGGCCTTGTTACTCACTATCAGTCTATACGGATTAGCAGCTATTAGAAACATAATATTAAAAATAGAGAGTATCAATTAGTGGTGCGTACTTGCAGGTAGAACAGTATGCGGCAGAAAATCTCAGCTTTTTTGTGCATACCATTGACGCGCTCATATACGCTCCAAAGACGATCTCTGGAGATACTCAACAGGTACTTGTCACTGTGCGAGAACTTAACCTTAGTGACCGTCAACGTATGCGATACCAAGGGCGCTGGTGTCTGCTTCCATGAATGCGCATCAAACAATCGGACACCAGCCTGATCGGGCGTATGCGCCTTACATGCTGAAGCAACCCATTTACCATCATGGGAGGCATCTACGCACATGAGCTCATATCCATGTCCAAACAGTTTCTCGACCTCAGGCCAGAGCGTATGCTGCAGCAGATGCTCCTCAAAAGGCGGGTGTGTCATGGTCTCGATCAACGACGTTGGTGTTGCGCCCGTGGAAACGAACGCCTGATCTGACAAATAGTCCTCTGATTCTTGTGCCTCAACCATGGATGCGATATCGTTCTCAAACACAGCTTTGTTCGACAAGCCCAATGCTGGCAGATTCGCTCCAACAGGACGCGAGCTCACCTCCGCAAGGGCGGCGTCATTTCCGGTAAGGTGCGCCAACGAGCGAACAAATGTCTGTGGAGCATCAAAAACACGGAGGACCTTTTCGTCCGATCCACTGACAAAAGTCCACTTATCGGAGAAAGCAATGCACTGGGCATCGTAACCATGAATCTGGGGTCTGGCGATCTCGTGCCACGTCGAGACATTTGCTCCTGATACCTCCTCTGTGTGCTTCCAGGGAGAGAACAAGCGTGCCGTCTGATCAAGCGAGACGGTGACCAGGTATGACTGTGTAGGGTCCCATGTCAGATCCTGAACCGAGGCGTAGTGTCCGCTTGCAGAGACCTGCGGCACCCAGCGATCTATCGAAACGCACCCCATAAAAAAAATCTGTCAGCTCATGTTCTCGATATAGCCTTGCAAAAAAAATTAGTAACGAGCGACGAGGTATGTCCATATTACCTGTAGTCTCGTTGCCCTCGTTCTTCCAGATATGGAACGCGCCATTATATCCGTATGCCAGAATCCATCGTCCATCTGGTCCAAACAATCCTCCATAGAAGCCAATAGTATTGCCACCAACCTCACCGACCTGAGTGCTGTTGATCCACACGCCTGTCGACTCGTCCGGCTTCCAAATCATCATACTTTTGTCGGTAGAGGCTGAAAGTAAACTCATAGGCTGATAATACTTGCCGTTCAATAACATAGGGGGCTGCCAGTTGATAGTATAAACCCAATCCTCATGTCCCAGTAACAATGCCTCAAAAATGACGGAGAAGCGTTTCGTTTCTGCCGAGTCTAGAGCGACGTCGATAATATGTGCCTTTGTACTGAGCTGTGTTCCTGACTTTGACATCTCCTCAAGGCTCTTTAGCATATCCTGGGTCAATGCGCCTTCAGATCCCGCCTTGACTGTATCGTCCTGCGATTCCTCGGATTTATCGACGGGAGATATCCTCCATAAACGAATGTATTTGTCCTGGGACCCAGAAGCAAGCAGCAAGTCGCCGTCCTGCAATGTATGATGATGCGATGTGTTCTTACTGGTTTGGTGGCCTGTGTCTGACTCGTCCGTGGCGCCATCCTCCTTTGTGAATGTAGCAAAATCCAATGAGCGTACCCAGTTGTCATGTCCCTGCAAAGACAAGACTTTATCAAACTAGCGATGCGAAACAGACATGAGTCATTGCAAATGATCAGTAATTCAGTGGCGTACAGTCTAAATGGTGCTGCGGCAATTTGGCTATGAGGTAAAAAACACGGACCTGCTTCGCCTGAAATGCGTAAATGCTAATCCTGTTGTCAGTGCTGCCCACAGCCATGACCGGCACTGTGGTATTGGGGAAATAAGAAATAGCTATTGACTGAGCATATTTCTTCCCGACCTGTATTGTCTGTATACAGGCGACCTCGTCTAACAGATCGTGCAAAAAAGCAGGGTCATGATCCTGTTAATGCGCTGTTGATGTGAAAACGTTTTGAACCAGTCCACTACCTTAAGGCAAGAGTTGGGTTGAGAGCTGAGATCCATACCCTTGCTATTGTCGATTTCCACGCGCTCCCAGATCTTTATTGTGCCATCGCCTGACCCCGTTGCCAGCAGGTCCTTCTCGCCCTGGATCGATCTGGCTCTGATGACACCAATGGTGATGACAGATCCTGTATGCCCTTCCAAAACGGCCGAGCATATCCACTTGTCGTCTCCATGTCGCTTCCAAATCCTGACAGTCTTGTCCGCCGATCCTGAGACGATCGCCACGTTCTTTTGTTCGAGTTCGTGGCCCCTGTTAATGAAAGCAACGCAGTTGACGCGGGCAGTGTGGCCCTGAAGAGTCGAGCGAACGCCTCTTCTTGCAGGGTCCTGTTCACAATAGAAGAGTGATTCGTGTGAGTACGCTATAGCAACGGAACCAGGTAAGGCCCGCTGGAGTGGTCGTCCTTACTTACCATAGGGTTATATAGTGCTACGGCATGGTGCGCTCCGAATGCAGCGAGCCCGTCGACACCCCAAGCTAGTGCCTGTGTAAGCCTATTGCATCCGACGCTGATGTATTCCAATGTGGCCTCCATGTTCATGTGCACTTTCCCTGTAGGGATGAGTTGCTCGGTGGGTTGCATAAGGACAACAGAAGTGGGGTAGAGCCTCCTGCAGATTTGGCGCCCCCAAAATGAAAACAAAATGTATTGAGTGACCGTTTTCGATTTTTGAAAGGACCAGCAGAGGTGTTTTAGTGCGTCTCACCAAGTACGCCAAAATGAGGTTCGGTATCGTTGGGCGGCGTTCTCATAACAGTGCACTAAATGCGGAATGTCTTCGCTGCGATATGCTGGACACTACTTCATTACGTTTATTCATAGGTGGGTAAGGTATATCTTGGATTTGCAGCAAACATTGAAGTGCCTCGTTGTATTCGTTACTCCTGTTCATCTTTCCCTGTATAATTATGAGGCTCTTCAGATTTCTCAACGTTCATGTCTCGTTTGTTATGTCAGCCAACTGTCTCGTGCGAACTTAATTGATTTCATACAGTTTCTTAGACTCGCTAGCGACCTCAGTTCGCTCTGAATTCGAAGTTCCAGCGGTTCCATTTGGGGCAATGGCTCCTCGTTTGAAAGAACACTGATATCAAGTAACTCCAACAGCATCAGCTTCGCAAGCTGCTGGAGGGTCTTCGATTAAAAGCCATACTTTCTTTCGTTGGTCAAAATGGAACGAGGAAATATTTTAATCGAACGGCATACCTATGGTCTGCCTTCGCCAATGCCCTTGGTAAATACACTCTTGCTCACGAAGCTTTAACCGAGAACAGGAACAACATCTCGAAACAGGGTGCGTTGACCCTAATCCCCTGATCGCGCCAAAATAGTGTCGTAATGCCTGGAACATACAACGTTCGGACCCACTACAAGGAACCGAAAGACGTGACATTCGTTATTGTGCATCAATAATCCTGGTAACATCTTTGTCGTACAGAAGGAGCAGCTCGAAATTCGGTGGAGACTGCGTGACAAAAGCCTCGACAACGCGTCCATGGTGAAGGTCAATGTAGCTTCAATATACAATGTCACGTTCTCCAGCAAAGGGCTATCCCTGGTAATATTAAATTAATGCTTCAGGATGATTTTCTAAGAATTAAACATAACAAGCTTCCGAGTGTGTGGAGGCGCCCATCGATCATAGTGTTCTTTATCTGACCGTTGTCCTGCCCAGCTCGAGGTTTCCTTGTCGAATGCACAAATTCCGAACACATCCGCGTCTTGCTCTTCGATGATCGGCCCGAAGTATTAGCTCCTCAAGATCGAGTGGCTCTGAGATCGTTCTTCATATGATTATTGAAAATGCGATTGCACTTGAGCTCTAGCTTGATGTTCGGCGGGTTGAGCGAAAGGAAGATCCTGACGTTCTTGTTCGTGTGGCGATGAATTAAAGAGCCACTCTCACCTTTAGCTCGCATCGTTATATTCAATGAAAACTTCTTTCTATAGAGAAGGGCGAATGTCTCAGGCCAGGTATTCGGCAATGGGCAATTATGATCAGAATAATGAGCCGCATGTGTTCTAGTTTCGCTATGCCTGCATCATAAGTTATCGTGGGATTATGGGCACTGTGAAATGGAATCTTGGGCCCGCAGCGCGTAGTGATAAGCTGGCACCTTCGACCAAATAAAGCGAAACTAAATCGCTGCAAAGCTACTTGATGTGGCCAATGCGACGATGTCTCACGCAGCAATAAAACAACCTTCCTAAACAAACAGATCATCAGACAAAGGAATATTTCGTTTACTGCAGACTTATTTCGACGTTCGCGCCACAAATGGTTGAAGTTCTGCATCGAAACGTGTGAATAACATATGTGCCTAAGTGCGCACCAACGGGTTGAATGGTTACGACACTACGGTTGTTCAAAAGGAACTGTGACCTTGGCGGTTGGAAGCGTTAGAAAGGATATCCTCTTTCTAATAGGTATATCAAGCACGCCCAGCTGCATGTCAATACACAGCATTTGAAAGGATGCACATTGCAGCCATTTTGCAGACGAAGCACATATATGTAAATGAATACGAAGGTAAAAATGCAAATGCAGTAGGCCTATCGTCTTTTAGCAATTCCGTGTAGGCATGTGGGCATGGACATGGGGAGCATCTTTTTAGATGCGAAGGGCGACAGCAGTTTCTGTCGTCAGCGGCATCATCCCCTTTCTCTGTTTCTTCTGAAGGTCGTAAACCGCAATGGCATGTAAACAAGGTTTGGGCTTGGATTTCTGAGAAATTGCCGCGACTGCAGATTTCTCGTATGGTTACACGAATAAGGAAAAAATAAAGTGCTGCTGAGTGTGCGCATAAACACGGAGAGAGACGCGTGTGCCGTTGGTGACAGTCCTTTCTGCCACTCCCAGTGCTGCTATTCGCAGCTACGACGTGTGCCCCACTTGGTGGTGTGGTCTGTAACAGGCTGGTTTTCTTAAGGAGTAGATGCAGCACAGCCGTATGTGAGCACTTGATGAAATAAGAAAAAAGCTGGAGAGGGTGCAGCCAGCAGTGGTTATGCCGGAATAGATAGTTTGATCCGAGTCCAACATATTCACGGTATATTGTCTTTAGGGACTATTATATGCCCGCATACTGCTGCAAAAGAATAGTATTGCTATATGTGACCCATATGATCATCGCCGCTGTAGCCGCTTTTTCCTTGTTTCACTCGTCCTCTTTCCTTGCTGCTTGTTCCTGTGTCTTTGTGCCTCTTTATCCTTGTACACTCCCAGGTACATCATTGGTTGCTTCAGTAGACGTGCTGACTGCACTCACAAAAGACACTTTTGTGGTGGCACTACTTTTGCCATGTCTTTTCTGTCTATTGCTTTCTTTCTATTCCATGCTTGCATGCTCATCAAAGGAGACCTCTCTTCCTCTCTTCCTCCCATTCTCTCATCCTTACTCCCTCACTCCCTCACTCCCTCTCTGTGCTCCTTTGCAGCCAAGTCCAGGCTATCTTACCGCTAAAGTATATTTCATGTCCCGATAGGTCACCGGTCAGATGTATTTTGCCACCATTATCTCCTTGCTTGTCTCTGTCCACTGTCTCCGTGCTGTCTATCGCCCACTATCTCTTTTTCTTTTTTCTTTCATGTGAAAGACCCGAAGAGACTATACCGATAGGAGGCTGCTCGAAGACACTCTCTTCGCTGCTATCTGCAGCGATGACGTTTACCGCCTGTCGAGGAGGGAGTGTCTATCGAGGAGTATGAAGCCCTCCTCTTTTTCTCTCTCTTCTCTCCTCTCTCTTCTCTCTCCTCTTCCTCATCTTCTCTCGTCCGATCTTCAAGGTAAGCTCTTCTTCTTCCTTCTTCTCCACCTTTACCCCTGCTGTAGTTGATTCCACTTTCACTCTCAGTCCTTCATTTCCGCACTCGTTGTATCTCTCTCTCTCTCTCTCCCATTCTCCTTCCCCTTCAACTACTTCTTTGTTTGCTTCTATCTTCTACTCTGCTTTTGCTTTTGCTTTTGCTTCTGCGTCTGATCCTGCTTCTGCGCCTGCTTCTGTGTCTCCTTCTCCTTCTCCCTTCCCTTCTCCTGCTCCACCTCTTCTTTTATCTACTTCTCTCGCTATTGTTAGGTGCCTGGTCTCCTCTTCCAAGAGACAACCATTCAAGAGCTGCAGACCTGTGGCAGTCGATTGATGCTCAGGCGTCCCCCTGCCACGGATGGGATCTCGAGGTAAGTGGAATCATGAGTTTGTCTTGCAGCTGCCTATCGTATTTGGTAAAAACTGGCTTGTGATCATACACCTCCTTTCAGTTGATTTTGTGCGCAGACTATCTGACCAACGCTTGAAGGCCAGCCAAGGCTCGTTTCTATTTATTCCTGCGGAGCTGCGTTCCTTCTTTGGCATGATGAACAGCTCTGTTCCTAAGGCATCTCCAGATCACCAGCGGACATTGAGGCTGTCTGGAGCATATGGGGGTCAGCTTCAGCTCTATCTTTTTCCTCATCGACGACAGCAAGCAAAGGAGCAAATAGGTAAGCAATCATGTCAAAGCAGTGTAAGTGAAGACGTGCCCACCATTTCCTTCTCGATCTTTACGCCTATCCGCTTTATTTTCGCGCACGCCACTCCACTTCGCGCATACATTTCAACCACACACACACACATACACAAATACACACATATACACAAGCACACACATATGTTTTCTGAAGGGGTAGCAACGGCAGATCACGTCCATGTTCGTGCACCCTGGGCAATGACAAGGCCACGCCATGTTAGCTAAGAGTCTGACCACGCCGTGGCTACATGGCAGACAAATCCTGGGAAACATTGAGACGTAAAGGGGTTTTGTGTACTACAGGATGCAGACATCAGGGGCCGTGGCTACACGGCAGACAAGTCCTAGGAAACAATGAGACGTAAAGGGACTTTGTGCTATATTCACGCCACGGAATCGCGGCAGACAAGCCCTGGGAAACATTGAGACATAAAGGGGCTTTGTGCATTACAGGATGCAGACATCAGGAGCCGTGGCTACACGGCAGACAAGTCCTAGGAAACAATGAGACGTAAAGGGACTTTGTGCTATATTCACGCCACGGAATCGCGGCAGACAAGCCCTGGGAAACATTGAGACATAAAGGGGCTTTGTGCATTACAGGATGCAGACATCAGGAGCCGTGGCTACACGGCAGACAAGTCCTAGGAAACAATGAGACGTAAAGGGACTTTGTGCTATATTCACGCCACGGAATCGCGGCAGACAAGCCCTGGGAAACATTGAGACATAAAGGGGCTTTGTGCATTACAGGATGCAGACATCAGGAGCCGTGGCTACACGGCAGACAAGTCCTAGGAAACAATGAGACGCAAAGGGACTTTGTGTACACCACCACGGGCCATTTGCTCAACGCTCTTGCGTATGACAAGCAGCGCTGGCATCCTTCGGTTCCGAGAGCAAAATAGCTCGATCAGATATAGTCTATCTGACCTAGCTGACATCCCCCTTTTCAACTTCAATATATATATTTTTTCAACCTCAATAAAGACCTTTCTGCTTCTTGTTCCAATCCAAGAAAAAAAAAAAAGAAAAAAAAAGGCTTTAATGTGATAATATGAAAATGAACGCGATCATAGTAAATGGCAAAGTGATGTGGATTATGTAGGGACAAGGTAACGCCGATAAAGTAGTACCAAAGCAGCACCCAAAAAAAAAAAAAAAAAAATAATAATAATAATAATAATAATAATAATAATAAAAAATTAATAACCAGGCACTATCGTATACATCTATTGGGAGGTCAAGGATTTATACCAAGGATTAATACCAATGAGACTCATTGAGGCCTGGAAACAGCTATTTACCACCACCAAGTGGATTGCAACGATCATGGTGACAAAATTCGCGAGCAGGATCGAGCTCGGCAGGACTAAGATATGGAGCAAACGGTGCGAGGACACTGTCGCCTGGGAAAAGTCAGTTGGAATCACCTTCATGAGCAAACGCGCCGGAAGACGCCGAGGTGTTCGGGAACACCAACGTAGTGTTGGTGGTTTCCCTGATTTGAAAGAGGGACGGTTACTTGCAGCGGAAATCCAGGAAGGTAGACGGACTGCGGATTACAGGGTACCACAGGATTGCTTAGGACGAGGAAAGTTGGACATAATGGAGAGTTTATTCGGTTTAAAAACAACTCTATGAACATTGGATCTTGGCTAAGTAGACGTGTATCGCGCAACAGGTCACGTAGGAGTTAGGTTAGGCTAACCATGCGATATGAGCTATGAAGCTAAGACGCCTCAAGCCAACACAATTGGTCTAGTCTTTAAGGCCTTTGCGGACCATGCGTCTCGCGCTCATGTGGATTTATGTTAATAAAAAATAAAAAAATAAATAAATAAAAGGCATTATCGTATACATCTCGCTTTTTACACAATCCAGGTCTCTTTGGCCCAGTATCGGGCATTTTGTTGACCAGCATTAGTCGCGGTTACACAGATCTCGCCGCAGCACTCATCGTGGTCGGATTGGATGCAGAGGAATTGCAAGTATGGAAGGAGGTCGACGGGATCTTCACTGCTGATCCCTGCATGGTTAAAAACGCAACATCATCACACCCGAGGAAGCCTCCGAGTTGACGTGCTACAGATCCGAAGTCATTCATCCCTTTACGATGGAACAGATCATCCACGCCCAGACTCCTATTCGTATCAAGAACGTTATGAGCCCCATGGGTCCAGGGATGGTCATCTCTCCGGATAATGCCTCGAGAGTATCGACGCCGGATGGACGCATGGCTCCTCCTCCGTTGCCGAAGGTCTTGCTAGAGAACGGATATCAATTGAACCTGTCAAGGCGGCACCCTACAGCGGTGACGATCAAGGATAATGTGTGGGTCCTCAACGTGCACTCGAACCATAAATCGGTCTCGCATGGGTTTTTTGCACAGATATTTGGGGCTTTGGACACGCATGGGATTGTGATCGATTTGGTTTCGACCTCGGAAGTGCATGTTTCGATGGCGTTGGGTGCGAATGTGAACGAGAAGGCGATAGGGAAGGCGATGCTGCAGCTGAGGAGCATCGGTACCGTGGATGTGACGCAGAACATGGCGATGTTGTCGCTGGTCGACAAGCAGATGAAGAACATGGTCGATATCTCGGAGAGGATGTTCTCGACGCTCGTGAAGGCCGGGATCAACTTGGAGATGATCTCGCAAGGCGCGTCCGAGATTAATATCTCCTGTGTCATCCTGAAGAGACAGGCACTTCAGGCGATGAATGTGATCTATGAGGAACTATTGGATAATTTGGGGAGAGAAGCCGAGTCCCAGTACTTTTAGGACCAAGGCAACTGGCTTGTGAATAAAAAGCGGACGTATTTATGGTTTTTTTTCTTCTTTCTCTTTTTTTTCTTTCTTTCTTTTAATATGGGCTGCTGAAGCGGCGCATTTAAACTGCATCATCATCAATTAACATTAAGCATAGACTCGTGATGAATCAGCGTAGGTTTGTAGCTTCTTTGATGGTATGGAAAGAGGAGGAAGTGAAGATCCAAACAAAGCGGAATCTTATGTTGTTGGGAAATCAATCCGAATCAGTGAATGGGACACTGCGAGACGAATAGGGTTTGCTCCCGTATGGCTGTGTCCGAAAGAGTAAAGAGTTTGGGCGGAGCTGTATCTGTGCGTTCTGGAGGCCCCCTCTATGTTCTCTCTGTGGATTTACAGGACACTGCGGCTGCAGGCGACAGAGAGACTGTATCATGTGTTCGTGCGGTTTATTCTTGAAAGATGAGTGTCCATATGAACTGGAGGCATGGGTTGAAAGCACTTTCTTCAAGACATTTTGGACCGAGCACCGAGGCTGTCTTTAAGAAGCAAGATCTTTCTCGACTATTGTTTGATGAGCATCATCCTCATCGGGCTAAAATCGCCCGCATCGAAGATGATTTATTTGATTGGCCTTTTCATTTTGGACACTGCTCTGGCATTGAACCAGACAATGGTCCGCAGACGAATTTTCTGCACAAAAGTCCATGCCTCCCAGAACACCCCGGTATCTCCCTTCAGAATCTCGATCGAAAAGAGTTCGAGGTGCGGCCAACACTGCCCACCATCCGGTATCTCTGACTCTCTCTCCTTTGCCCACACTTCCAGCCCTGCAGTAGTCATATGGATGTGACGAGTTCAACCCATGCAGCGTCACGATGCTCCATGGATAGGCTATCCTTGATGATTCGTTCCCGAATGCCAGAGTAAGGCGTGAGCAGCAGGGCCACAGTCGGTAGAGCTTTCTGAACCTGTCGGTGTTCCATCCGTATCAAATTAAAAGTCTAGTGGAGTTCATGTGGAACAATACGTCTAGCGACCTGGAATCATTCCCTGCAAACCAGGCAAACGACGGCGCGGAGGAGATAGTGATTGAGGAGCGAGAATATGGCCTCGAGGATTTCGGGGATAGCGAGGGTGGCTGCGAGGGTCGAGGATATGATGGGGGCACCTTTTTTGGGAGAGAAGAAGCGGTCTAACAGAGAAGATAGCAACAATGATCGTGATGAAAGCAGACCTTGCATGTCCTTATAGGAGGGGTTTACGGATTTGTGCTTGTTATGGAATGGCAATGAATGATGAAAGATGAGCGAAGAGTGGAATGAAGAATGAGCTGAAGGAAGGAGAGATCACAAGAGATTAGGCGCAGATATTTGAGCGCGCGCGCGTTTCAACTTTAATTGGTGGCAATCTGCGGAGGACCCTTCTTGATACGAGGGAACAGGCCCAGCGCCAGATCACACAAAGTTCGGCTGCACTATGTCGATACAGAACACCCAAAGTCGATCTACAGAGCGTATTTGTTACCATGCCATAGACGAAGCATATGTGATGGTGATGAATATGCGGATACAACAAGTCTGTCGTTCTTCGACGATTGCCTGCGGACATGGCCCTCAGCTGCTACAAAGCAGCTAGGATTTTAGGGGGCATAGCGAAATTATGGACTGCGCCCATTTTTACCACGACTGCAGATTTCTCGTGCGGTTACACTAATAAGGAAGAAATGAAGTGCTGCCGAGTGTGCGCATAAACATGAACAATGCTTGGAGAGGGACGCGTGTGTCGTTGGCGACAGTCCTTTCTGCCACTCCCAGTGCTGCTATTCGTAGCTACGACGTGTGCCCCACTTGGTGGTGTGGTCTGTAACAGGCTGGTTTTCTTAAGGAGTAGATGCAGCACAGCCGTATGTGAGCACTTGATGAAATAAGAAAAAAGCTGGAGAGGGTGCAGCCAGCAGTGGTTATGCCGGAATAGATAGTTTGATCCGAGTCCAACATATTCACGGTATATTGTCTTTAGGGACTATTATATGCCCGCATACTGCTGCAAAAGAATAGTATTGCTATATGTGACCCATATGATCATCGCCGCTGTAGCCGCTTTTTCCTTGTTTCACTCGTCCTCTTTCCTTGCTGCTTGTTCCTGTGTCTTTGTGCCTCTTTATCCTTGTACACTCCCAGGTACATCATTGGTTGCTTCAGTAGACGTGCTGACTGCACTCACAAAAGACACTTTTGTGGTGGCACTACTTTTGCCATGTCTTTTCTGTCTATTGCTTTCTTTCTATTCCATGCTTGCATGCTCATCAAAGGAGACCTCTCTTCCTCTCTTCCTCCCATTCTCTCATCCTTACTCCCTCACTCCCTCACTTCCTCACTCCCTCGCTCCCTCTCTCCCTCTCTTTGCTCCTTTGCTGTCAAGACCAGGCTATCTTACCACCAAAGTGTATTTCATGTCCCGATAGGTCACCGGTTTTGCCACCATCATTTCCTTGCTTGTCTCTCTGTCCACTGTCTCCGTGCTGTCTATCGCCCACTATCTCTTTTTCTTTCATGTGAAAGTCCCGAAAAGACTATACCGATAGGAGGCTGCTCGAAGACACTCTCTTCGCTGCAGACAGCAGCGATGACGTGTGCCGTCTGTCGTGGAGGAGGGAGTGTCTATCGAGGACCGAATATGAAGCCCTCCTCTTTTTCTCTCCCTTCTCTCTTCTCTCTTCTCTCTTTTCTTCCTCATCTTCTCCCCGGTCTTCTTCCTGGTCTTCAAGGTAAGCTCTTCTTCCTCCTCCTCCTCCTCCTCCTCCTCCTCCTCTTCCACCTTTACCCCTGCTCCAGCTACTCCCACTTTCACTCTCAGTCCTTCACTCTCAGTCCTTCACTTCTGCTGTCTCTTGCCCTTCTTTCCCACTGCTCTCTCCCACTGCTCTTTCCCACTGCTCTCTCCCACTGCTCTCTCCCACTCTTGTTCACCTCAGTCTCGTTCACCTGCACTTCTCGTATCTCTCTCACCCACTCACTCACCCAGCGCTCCCTTGTCTCTATTGCTTCTAGCTTTCTCTCTCTCTCCCCTTCTCTTCCTTTGTTTACTTTTGCTTTTGCTTTTGCTTTTGCTTTTGCTTGGACTTTTGCATCTATCACTGCTCCGACTCTGGCATTTGCCTAAGCTTCCGCTTTTGCTCTTGCTTGTGCTCTGGCTTTTGTTTTCGCTTTTGCTTTTGTTTGGACTTTTGCTTTTGCTTCTGCTCCGGCGTTGCTTTTGCTTTGGCTTCGACATCTGCTTTTGCTTCTCCATCTGCCTTTGCTATTGCTTTTGCTTTTGCTTGGACTTGCGCATCTATCACTGCTCTGACTCTGGCATTTGCTTAGGCCTCGGCTTCTGCTCTTGCTTCTGCTCTTGCTTTATTACACCTCTCTAAAAAAAAGAAAAAAGAAAAAAAGAAAAAAAGAAAAGAAAAAAAGAAAAGAAAAAAAGAAAAGAAAAAAAGAAAAGAAAAAAAGAAAAGAAAAAAAGAAAAGAAAAAAAGAAAAAAAGAAAAAAAACAAGAACAAGAAAAATACAATTCCCCACCCCCCAAAAAATAAGAAGGTCAAAAGCCGAACTTTTTTTCCCTTGTGGTTTTTTCTGGGGTACCATGGCTTGCAACCTGCCCGCGGTGTACCCTGCACAGTCTTTACTTTCCCAAGTAAGACTGACTGATGGCAAGCCAATCCACTTTCCTTTGTATGTATCGCTTCGACCCCACACCTTAGTCAGCGTAGAACCAGCAAACGTCAATGTGAAAATGAAATAAAGAGTGAGGAGAGTGAGGATTGAACCAAACGATGAAAAGATGAAAATGTACAATAGCAAGAAAAGCCTTTGTCAGTAATATAATGAATGGGTTTGCACTTGGTGCTCGCACTGCATTGAAGGGACATAGTGATCGACGCGTATATCTGGCCCGGGCGATGCACAGCCTCGACGGCATCACATAGATCTTAACCCCGAGAGCACCTGTGCAACATTCACATCTACCCGCAATGAAGGGGCCCAGGGGCTGTTTTTTCTGGGAAACCCCATTTCTTTTCTTTTTATTTTTCATCATAATCGAACCTTCGCCGCGACTCATTGACTTCATTGACTATGAGGAGTGCGTCAGATAGCCGGTTTCGTTGTTGCTGTTCTGTTGTGGTGGTAAAAGCAGGTCCATTGGCTGAGCCAGACGCGCTTTTTCACGTATTTTTTTGTATTCGATCTTCACCGCGAACCACCCCTGAGGGCTTTTTGTCATCGACTAGGGTGTGTCCTCGCTATTTTTCTTCAAACATTATTATGGTGGTTTTCATGTGTCAGGCCGTCTCGATGAATTTGGTGAAACGGGTCTCTCCACGAAAGAATGATGGTAACAAGGCCTTGGCTCTGCATGGGCGTCAAGAACTGCTATAGCAGTCCTCCGAACACATATCCAGACACAGCGATGGATTGGCGGGTCAGATTCTTTTTGGTACATTTCTACAAATGTGGACGAAGAATAATGGAGAGGTGCCCAGTTCTGGTGCTAGAACTGGAAGATCCTTGTTCTCTCCCTCTCTCTTCGCGCTCTTTGTAAGAGGGTCAGCATAGAACAAGCAGAGCGTCCTGCGGAACGGAGTGCTGATAGCATAGTAGCTAGTATACAAACCTTAGGGAATTCGCGGCTTTCAGGCTTAGGGTTGCATTAGCCGGCCATCAGTTTAGGGACCTCGTGGTGATGGGTTCTTACGAGCCAGTCGAACCCCCTCTGTGCCTGGTGTGATGCGGTAAATCCACATAGAGTGCAGACGGGGTAGCCATATACAAGAATCAGGCACATCAGTTGATATGATACGATGAGCGGAATAGATACAGGACATTCATACGATCATACCAAGTACGGACTGAACATGCAGCTGCGGTTAATAAATAACACAGCACGACAGGACTGAAAGGTTCCTGGTCTGTTTCCTCCCAATGCTTCACTGTACCCCAAGTTGGTATACTCTGCCATTGCTGGTCATCATAGCGTACCACCCAGCACTAGCAGAGACGGAACTTATGCGTCTGAATTTCTGCACCCTAGTGCAGTCAAGTGTCCTTGGGGGTCCACTCACGTAGCCTGGAGGTCCCTCGACCAGGTAACGATCATGGTCTCATAAGGAACAAGAGTGGAGGGTCAAGAACAGCACCCCTCGACATCGTCGTCTAGACACAGGAGTCAAGACAGAGTCCCTTTGACCTTGCTGATCCCCACCCCGAGTGCGCCGTCATCTTTCTCATCCTTGTAAATAGTATTTGCTGTCTTTATTATCCTTCTGCCAAAAGATCTCATTACAAGTGTTCTCTGCATCTGGAGCTTAATATTATTACAGTAGGACAATTATTATGTAGACTTCGTTGATCGGAAGAGACCTTTATTGAGTAACGTATTCACAGCTAGCACCTTTACCTGATGTAGAGCCACTACACCACACTGGCCAACTTTTCAATCAAGAAAGAGAGGATTGCAAGGGCCTTTGCGGGGGCTCTGCTCCAGTCGGAGTCCTCGGTAGTGCTCATCCTCAAGGCGGAGGTCTACGGGCGAAGCCCTACCGAGGACATCCATAGCATTGATCTCGCGAAAGCGACATGGGATCTAAAGATAGTTGCTGATCAGCATGCTCTCGTTCAATGTCTTTGTTACAGCTACTATGGTTCTCACGGCGGGGACAGTATCTGTCGGGGCAAGCATCTCCCTTCATGCCTCGAGCAAGACGAGACTGTGGTGTAAGGGAGACCGGGAGCTGGATCCGTTGGTGGAGAGGCAGTTGCGGTCGAAATCCGACCACGCCATCACCTTCGCCAAAACAGTAGCCATCTTTTACCGCTTCGCCTCAGGGAGCGCCACCCGGTCACTGTATTCTGGCTCCTGTACCACTATATAATTAAGAGCAGTTCGGGCATAAAAGCGGTGGTGTCGTGAAGGGGGTCTAACAGCGAGTTCTTTAACCGGTACCATTAGTTCTATTTACAATAGGAGACGCTTCACGATTAGGACTTCTGCAGATGAATGCTTCGGCCACTTGCCGGTTAAAGATGCAGGGTCTTCTTTCTTTGAGTGGCACGGGGCCAAATGGTGTGGCGGCACAAAGGCAAATAGACCAGTGGTATGCAGAACAACGTGAAAGAGAATAAATTGGGAAACGGTTTAGATTAATAGATCGGGCTAGGACATTTCAGAATGACTAGGGTAGCTGCAAGAAGTTCACATATGTGATATCCGATGAGGCGAGGAGTCGTCGCAATGAAGTCCACCCCTCTGGAGTCGTTGTATGCCAATGTTCGCTGCATAGGTTTTCATTGTACCTTTATAGTGCCGTTTGACGAGAATGGGCCGATGACAGATGCTAAATGAGACGGTCGGCAGCCAGAGAAATGTAGCGGAGCGACTTCGATGCCTATTAAGAACGATTGACGATGCAATGGATTGACATTTCCAGCTAGTTGTATCTCGCTATGTTGGTTGCTGACGGTGGTAGTCAGTACCAATCGATAGCGCGGTTAGTCCGTGACAACCTGAACGAATGGGACGCCCGATACAAGTGATAGATGTGGAATGAAAAAGCTGGAGTAGTTTTTAAATTCCTCCTTCGAAAAGCAGGTATGACTTTTGAATTCGCACTGAGCTTATTCAACTTTCGCTATAAAGTCTGCGCTAAAGAGTAATCCAGGACCCACCCAGGCTTGGGGGGATAGTGGGTAGGGTAAGGGCGATGATCATCGTAAAACGACTTAGACTGTTGTTATGTGATACGATGATGAGGCCCTTTCAAAAATGGATGATCTCCTGCGCTGTGTGAGTGCCAAAAAAAATATCCCAAGTTGATTCGAGGAAATTGATTCATTAAACAAAGAAAGCTGTTCAAGGGGTATACCACTAGGTTGTCTGGGCGAAGGAGCTATGCAGCATGATTTTTCAAGAGGAAAAGAGCACCAGGTTGTTCAATGATCGACGTGGCATAGATTAGTGTTGATGTGCTACTGTCACGAATGATTGTTGTTCTGTGAGGACTATCGCCGAGTCCATCCAGGCCCTCCAACGCTCTATCGTGCACATCTTCGGTTCTTCAGTATGTAGCTAGAAAGCAGAATGCCCTGTTTAGACCATACAAACCTCAAACGAGGTGCGTCTTTTTGTCGTACTTCATAAAGCTACATACGTTAGAGTCCACGCTAAAAATCAACATGCTTTTGAACCAATGAAATGCTTCAGAGTACATGCTCCGCAAGACTTTGGCAAAGAAAGGCATTCTTTGACTCCAGGCGGCACCAAGCCTCTGCGAATTGCACTTTTGGCCTGTTCAAAAAGAGGCACTTAGTTGGAAATTGTGACAGCCGTATCATCGGGCCAATTGCTCGGTAATGGCACAATTTTTGTACGTCTGATCGCACCACTCAAGAACTGATTTAAAATTTCTTTAATAAATGCTGGGATGAAGGATGGAGTCGGAGAGTGATCAAAAGATATCAAGAGATAACGAACTGTGCAAATTGAGGTGTGCGAAATGAGGGTACATGCAGGCGGACGGGAGGGAGCTGCAAAGTCTACAGCTTGGAGCGAGTGGGGGCAGTGTTCTTGGTATGGTTGAGTCGGAGATGTGGCTCCATGGACTCGAAAAGATCCTTCGATGGTGCCGCTGACCGTGCCTCGGGGTCGAATGTGGCCTCGTCGAAACGGGGTGCCTGAAGTTGGGCCATTTGAAGATGTGGGAGGCCACCATGGGAGGAGGGAGACCGGCGGGTCGAGGTCGAGTGCAGCGATGGGTTTGCGTCGTAATCAGACTGGCCGTTGAAGGCGAGATCGATGAGGAAGGACTCTGTCTTTGACATGGCTGTATGTGTATGTGTATACTTTGCTTGACTACTTTGGTCGAGACGGGGTAAGAGTTGAGAGGAAAGAAGGTCGGTGAGAAGAGTGGAGAGATAAGGGAGAGGGCAGCCCTTTTATAAGGCCAAGTATGTCCGGTTATCAAGGTGCATTGGTGCATCCATCCCCAACAACTCAAAAAAAGAAAGAGGAATCATTGGACATAAACAAAGCAAAGAAACAAACGTGGGGGAGTAGACCAGTCCTTCTTCTCTCCCGTGCACGGAGCACATTATTTATTTAGGGTGTGTATACGTACATACATGAACATCCATGCCCAATGCTTAGCGACCCAACAAAAATGAAGTGCGCCTTGAGACTCGCTAGCGAGACCAAGTGCCGTACTACTTCCAATGCCACTTAGTCGCTCGGTTAGCTGGTAAGCATAGTCCTAGGCTAATATTCTATTCTTATTTGGATCTACAAGGGAACGGGGTTCTCTCTCTGCCGCCAAAAGCAAACATGCAAGCAGCAATAGACTGCTGTACATGTTCTATTGTTCCATGGACCGAAATGGGCTCGTTACACAAACGTAGTCTCTGTACGTAAGTATATATACCTTTTCGGAAGACAGTAGTTAAGAATCCAAAGTTCAAGACATCGAGGTAGTGAATGAAGGACAATAGTATACCTCCACCGTTGGAGTCTTACAGCTCTATTGCCATAATGGATAATGGAGAGCGAGACCCGTGAGACGCAGTGAAACGGCTGAGGTGGGAGTAGAAGGGGGCAAACCGACAATTGAGGGAATCAGTTGGCCTCTCCAAGGACTTGCAGGATTCGCTTCAGCGAGAGAATAAGCAGCAAGAGTTATTCCAGGTCCGTTGGCCATATTAACAACTACAAATGGAATCCAAGGTACAAGATTGCGGATGAAGAACAATGGGCAATCAGTCACTGCTACTAGATGTGTAAGCAGATCTTTTCTTGCGAGCAAGCCAGCTAGTAACACTATACAGAACAGTGGAATATAGCTCTCCGAGATCAGCATGTCCGCACGCCGACTGCGTGTATGTTTACTTCCGATCGTCAATGGTACGTACCAGCGTTAGACAAAGCTGGCATTCCTACGGCGCTCGGCCGCCATCACCCCATCCCGGGGATTCAAGGCCCTCAGGATTCGTTATTCCAGGGCCTGAGATGATCCACATGACAATGGCATCGATGAGCTTTAAGTGTACGAAGGCTAAATGCGCGAAAACATTCGCCAATGCTGCAGATATACAAGCAAAGAAACGTGGAAAGGAAATCGAAAAAGTACGAGGATACCCTCTTTGTTTGGCTTGATGGGCTTTACTGCATCCATGTCAGTAACACCGTAAGATTGATCTGTCTTCTGGCAGGTCCAGATGGGATAGGCTCGCAAGTTCGAGGCGAAATACAAAGAAGCGCTTGGTACGAATCGTTGTCCAGCATCTTCGCTTATGCTCGACGTCGATGAAGGGGACGGGAAGGGTTAGAGGGGGGGTTGGCGGAGACAATGGCCGAGGATCCCTGTCGCGTGTGTTACAAAGTTGGCAGCAGAATCGAGAAATATACGTGTCACAACGCATTAGGTGTGAATATACGAACTTTGTCTCCCCCCGCAAACTCATCCTTCTTGTCATCATCGCGCGACGCCATCATCTAGGGAACCCATCAATCATCACGCTCGCTTTTTGGATCGTAGACCGAAGACGGGGATCAACGACACACCATGGCATCCACTAGCGGGCACTCGACGTCGCATCCGCCCCAGTACGGCCACTATGTCCACGACAGCGAGGAGACATCCGACTCGAACGAGGAGTTTGCCAGTGCATCCGAGGGCGACGACGAACTACCATGGGAACCAATTGTCACTAAAAGCCCCATCATCGCCAGGCAGAGTCATCTGCATCTGAACGCCCCAGAGGAACACGACCAGGAGCACGACCAGGAACAAGCCCAAATCGAAACACCTAGGCCAGCACATTCGACCGCTCGTCCTATGCCAGAGCAGCCAGCTTTACAACACCAGCATCAGAACCAGGCTCAGCAGCAGCTTCAGACGCAGACGCATGTGGATCAACAGCATCGACCAGAGTCAGCGCAAGTTAGTCAACAGCAGCAACACCATGGATACCATGAGCAACACTACCAACAGCAACACCAGTACCATAATCAACAGCACCATGATCAGCATCAATACCACCAGAACCAACCTGCTCGACACGACCAACAACATCGTCAGCTGCAGCCGCAGCCCCAGCGTGCATCCATTCACGAGCAGTCGTACAGGAGCAGCGATCCATCAGCGACAACCACTTCCCACTTTCAACAGCAGTCGCACTCTCAGTCGTTTTCGTCGTCGTCCTACTCGTATTCGCAAACTCACCAACAAGTAAAGCAGCATTCCTCGTCCTCTTCGACCTCATCCTTGACGCGCTCACAGCACAGTTCCAGCCAAACTCTATCCCACGGATCAACACCCAAGCTTCGGGAGCGAATGCGACAGAGTCCTGTGCTTTACTCTAAGGTTGTCCAGGCATACCTCGACCCCAATAGCTCCGCAGGCCAATATCAGCAATTGACGCCAGAACATGTTCGCCAGGCTTGGCTTCAGGATGTAGAACAGGAGAGCAGTGAGGACGATTTCGAAGATGAGGCGGGCCAGTCCGTGGACCAGAGGGTGCCTAAATATGTCACTCCTGTGCGGGATCACAGAGAGCCTTCAGTACCGATTTCAGCGCCAGGTACAGTTAAACTCATGACACTTTATTATGGAAGACTGGTTAGACTACCATCCATACTAAATATTTTTTCATCTTCGTTAGCGCCCCCTACTGTTACTCCCTCAAACTTTGTGGCATACTCTATGCCGGATCTGCAAAATGAAGACGCATCCTGGGGATTCGACGACGAAATCAATGTGGACGAGGTGCAAGAATCGACCCTGGCGGGAATGTCTCAAGGTTTCAACGACAAGGCTGAGGTTGAAGAGACACAGCAGACGAATCTAAGAGAAACGTCGTGGGAATTCGATGATAGAAATGTTGTCGATGATACTGTACCATCGGATCAAGTGGAGACGTCTTGGGGGTTTGATGATCAATTGGAGATTGAGGAGCCTGCGTCTGATTTTCCTACCCACCAAGCACAGGACAGTGCCACGACTCAGCAAGAGGAGCACCCAAATACTCAATATACACATGAGGATGTCGAGGACGCCTGGGATTATGACGATCAGCTCATGGATCTCGCTGAAACAGCGGTTCAAACCGCTCCGCAATCCGCAGAGGTGACGATTGACCAGGATAGACGGGTCAGCATTGGGGGCGATGGTGGAGACGACGCTGAAATTGGGGAGGTAAGCGTTTCATCGAAATATCGTTGCTTCTTTATTCAGTGTCTATTACCGTCATTCTGATTATGTCTTCATGGTTTTCTGTAGCCAATGGAGCCTTCAAATCCGTTTGCCAGTTCAGACGACCATTTTTATGCAGAGCAGGAGTCGTCAGAAACTTCAACCTTATCAACTATCAACCAGGATCACGTTGAACCCAGTCTTGTGAGCGAGGGGCTTCACCACAGTGAGGCGGATCAACTCCAGTCAATTGCTTCTGATGTCCCTCGTTCCACGACCAATCAAGACGCGATGGAGGAACTAGCAGAGGCTACCAAGAATGATACCGACCGTGCTCGGCTCGAGCACGACTTCGACAATCCTACAGAGGCAGTGCATGGGACACATTCAAGCGATATTGGGGTCGAGAATGCAGAGTCATCTTGGGGCTTTGATATGGACGAGGACATTGACATTGAGGTAGATTCCGTCCAAGAAGAGGCTCTTTCGTCAGAATATTCTTATGATCAGGAGAGGTCCCTCAACGGGCATCAACACCATGAGCTGGGCGCCTCACTCGGCACCATCAGCAGCTCGGATGGTCAAGAGAAGGGCTTGGAGTCATTTGCGGCTAGCGCGACGCCACACGCTGATACGGAGCCTGGCCACATTACTCATGGCAGCGACAATGAGCACGACTCTGAAGTTAGGGAGGTATGTCTCTATGAGAGAGAGAATTTATTTGAACAGGATGCACTGAAGGAAAAAAAAAAAGACTTACTCTCGTTTGTACAACTATGTCATGATAGGTCCTTCGTGCAGCTCGTTCCAATCCCTTCGTCAAGCCAGAGGACAATCATCACACAGAGCCGACCCCAGTAGCACTATCCTCAGCAGCCAGCGAACAGGATCATCTGCAGGGCAGCAGCACTACTAGAAATATCGATTCCGAAGGATCCATCCCTGCTTCCCTACAGATTGCGGTAGAAAGTAAAGTCAAAAACGTGGAGAATGATCTATATTCGCAAGTACCGGATACCCTTCCAGAGTCCACTGAGACTGATTCGCTCGAATCAGCGACTCGTCGAACAGGTCCAAGTTCCGTTGCACAAGACTCAATGTCCGTCGCCTCGGATTCAGAGAGCAGCGACCTATATGGCGATCTCTCCACCGCGCGCTCAGGGATGAATGCATCTTCAAACCGTCTGAACGAGATTTTAGACGACGACGATTATCTGGAACACATGGAGCGTGGCGTACCAATGAATCGGTCAATCAGCACCCCGTATAGCGACGATGAATCACCAAAGTTTATTGTGGACGACGAAGATGTGGAGCTGATGGAGCGTGGAGAGCCTCGACCCTTGGATGGCACTTCAGTTGCTCGGCATGAAGCTCTGAGTGAGGACGAGACTGAAGCTGCGCCTTCTAACTTGGAGGACGACCTTGGTCTCTCCAATCTGTCTGCTGCATCTACTAGTCTTGTCGCTATTTCTGACGACGCAAGGATTGAGAACTCAGCGCACGAGGTCTTTCTTCAGGAGAATATGCCGTTCCCAGAAGACGCCGTTGATGGCGCCATCCCTACATCCGCTACCAGTTTGCCACATCATGATAATCTTGAGCAGGAGGAGCTGAAATTAGGCGCTGAATTGACTACAGTACCACAGGAATCAATCCGTACCCGCCCTGAGCACGATGCTGGGCATACATACGAGACGGTAGCCGAGCATACTAGCGAGTGTGAAGACAAGGATTTGGAAGAGACAATAGCTGGTGCCATGGACGATGATCAGGATCCAGCCAATCCCTTCAGCGATGCGGCAGCCATTGATGACCAGGATGCATGGCAATCATCCTATGAGCCTCCAACAGGAATCCAGAAGTCTGAAGCTGACGAAGACGACCAGCTTCAGGAGAGCGTCCAGCATTCTGAGCCAGAGTCCCAGAACATCATCGAGACAGGTGTAGCACCTGCGAAGGAGGTTGACGATGGATTTGCTCAGAATACTGATGAGACGCTGGAGGAAGATGCGTGGGCCGACCTGGACATGAGCATCGTCGTGGAGCCAGCTCTCGCAGAGCAGCACCCGCTCACTGATACGTCTGTGCACGAGGAACCGAGCAGTGTCTATTCCGCAGTCGAGGCGCAGAGTCATTTCGGGCGCGCTTTTGACAGCCATATTGATGACAACATCGAAGCGAGCACAAAGGAAGATGCGTGGGCCGATCAGGATATGAACATTGTAGTGGAGTCAACGACTACAGAGGAGTATCCACCTGTCGACATACCCGGGAAAGAGAAATCCAGCCGGGACTACTCAGTTTTCCTAGAGCACGATGCTCAAAACCAGCCTGAACGCACATTGGGCAATGATTTTGAGGATACTGTCGAAGCAAGCGAGCAGAATGATGCGTGGATCGATCAGGAAGTGAATACTATCATGGAGCCTACTCCCGTGGAGGCATCTGTAGCGGATGATACATCTGCGCATGAAGAGCCAAGTGGAGATGACCCGGCCCCTAAGATGCTTGATGCCCAAAATCACTCTGTGCACACCTTGGATACCAATCTTGAGGGTACCATCGAGTCGGGCCCTCAGAAGGATGCTTGGGACGAAAATGAGGAGGATCTTGCCTTCGACGCGGAACCAGCACCAAGCGCGACACAAGGCGATAAAATGCCGGCTGCACACTTTAACGAGGTTGAAACCCATCGTGATGATGACGGTGATGCTGTCCATGCGAACCTTACTATCTCGGCGCCCGTAGTTGGCATCAGCCTTCAAGACTTTATCGATACTGCTCTGGAACAAGAGGATGCATGGAGGGACGATTTCGAAACTAACTCTGAGATCGCCCCAGGTCATGTTCAGGAGGCAGTGAGCTCGGAGGACCTTTACGAGCACCAACAAGGCCATATTAACGATTTGATTCCGGAAACTACTGCTGCCGGAGCAATCTCCGGCCGCTCTGGTGATGTCAGCGTTGCGCCCGACCTGGACGCCGACGCTATCGACGAGTCCGGCCAGTCTAATACGGACCAAGAAGCAAAGCTCGCTGTTGTTACGGACATGTGCCAGGATGATCGCCACGATGCCTTGAGTCTGCAGGGGGCTGAGATCAATACCCAGGAACTAGTTCAGTCAATTACGGATGGTGATGTTGTGAATGCTATCGACGCGGCAGTTGAGGAGGACATGTGGGGAGATCAGGATCTCGACATTAACTCTGAGGATTTCCACGCCGCGCCAACACCGTTCGAGCAGGACCATGTGAAGCACAGGGATCACACAGGCAACATCGATCTTCTAGAGGGAACTGCAGTCGAATCCGATCATCAGTCCGTATTGCCTGCAGCTGTAGTTTCTGTTACCACTCCTGGTCTTTCTTGGGGTGAACCCACGGCTGAGCTGGACCTCGAGGAGGCACTAGGACAGGATGCGTGGGGAGAGCAGGACGGCGATGCCTCTGTTGACCAGGTGCACACCATCCCTACCACTTCGTCACAGAGGGCCGATACTTTCCATTTGCCGGTTCACAGCGCTCATTTCACTTCAGCACAAGAGTCAAGCAAGGAAGAAGAGGTTCAGGAAAGCGCTCAGCCGTTTTCCACAAACGAGGATGGAACGAGCGTCTCTGTATCCTCTCGCAAGGTGGAACCAATTATTCCTGAATCTCAGATTGAGAAGGCAGATGATCTTAACGAGGATGCCTGGGGATGGGATGAAGATGATGTCGATGTCGATCCCAAGCTCGAGAAGGAGGGCGTTCGCTCAAGCAAAGAGAAGTTTGAGGTCTCGGAGGGACTCGGCGGTCAGGCGTTTGCAGAACCACAAGAAGTATCCCAAACTAACAAGGGGGCAACGCCAGAGGAGTCAAAGACAATGGCTGCACCGGAGGAGGCCACGCCACATGCTCTTCTAGCCATGGCTGCTGTCATCAGTATATCTGACAAATTATCTCCGCTCACCATCCAAAATGAGCCTCTTTCCCTTGGAACGGGCAGCGGCGAAGGCGACGAGGACAGCCCCAGTCAGAGTCCGTGGCAGGACGTCTCACCGGCTTCAGTCTCGAAGAGGAGCGAGGCTGGCGTAAGTGTTGGGTCCGAGCTTGAGTCCGAATACTCGATTCGATCGCTAGATGAATATGAGAGGGTTTCGCCAGGATCTGAACGCGGACAATTCCATGGTCGTGATCGTAGCAGTGGTTCAATATCCTCTGAGTCTAGAAGAGGAATGGGCAGCACTATGTCATGGACGGACCTGAATCAGGACGATTGGCACACGGATGCGCATGGGGACGTCGTTCATGATGAGAACACTAAGGAAAGGACTTCCCTAACAGCGTCATTCAACCAGAAATCTAAGGATATCGTCGCTAGCAGTGAGATCTCAGAGCTGCCGGATATCAGCGGCGCAGACAGCTGGGACTTTGATCAAGACGACGATGTGCACATCGGTATGCCATCCTTTATTGCGGACCAAACTTCCATATCTACCAGGACAGAATCCTCGCGAAACTTAAAAACGCCGGACATCTCTGAGCATGATTCCGCTGTCCAACACCATACGTCCAACTACTCCTCACCATCCTCTGGCAGTAGATTATCATTCAGCCAGTTGAGTGTCGCAGGATCAAGTCCAACATTGCTCGGCCACCATCAGGCTCAGCCTTCGGCACCTATTTCTACGTCTTCGACTTTTGAAAGTCTTTCGTCGGCCGAAGCCGCTCCAGATGTGAAGCCAGAGGTCGAGGACGATTCACATCTGCCCTTGGCCATTCGTCAGCAACGCGCCCGACTCGCAGCCAAAGGAAAACCGTTACCGCCAATTTCAAAGTACAAGAGCACTAAGGGCACTCCCAATGTGGATCAAAGCGCAACGACAACGGTCTCTCCACGAATCTCTGCAACAACGTCTCCTGTGATCTCCTTTACCTCTCCTGTTAAGACACCAGTCAGCCCCATGTCGAATGCAGCGACGACACCCACAGATCAAAAGTATTTGACGCCGGCTTTGCAGAAGCAGAGAGAGCGACTGGAGCAGAAGAGAGCCTCGGCTTCACCACTCGGCGCTGTTCGTCGGCTGACAGTGACGGAACCTTCAGCGGGCCATCAACCGTTGCAGCAGCAGCAACAACAGCCATCGGTCCTCCAGATTGCATCACCGCGCATCTCGCAGGCTACGTTGCCTTCAGCGCTGAAACATACATTGAAGTCCCCAACGATGGCAAAGAAGATGGTGCATCTGTCTGATACTCATGAAGCATCCACACCATTATCCTTTGATGAATCATCTGCGAAGGAGGTTGGACAAACATCTCGCTACAGAAGATCGAGTGTTTCACATGGATCACCAACACCAATTCTTTCGCCTTCAATCCTTGCAGAGGGATTTGTTAGACGGAACAAGGATGGCAGCCGGCCAAAGCCACAGCATTCAGCAGAAAATCAGGAGTCGGACATCGTGAGGACGAGCCAGAGCGACGCCTATCGATACGGTTCGAGAATCTCGACGTCGTCTTCGCGGTCAGGATGGGATGATTTCGGAGACGTCGATGAAAATGCAGAGGTGGAGAGCACCATGTCCGCCGGCAGGAAAGATTTCCCGCCAAAACAACCAGCGACAACGGAACTATCGTCAACATCGTCGTCTTCGTTCTATCAGCAGACGGTCCCTGGACTGGATGACGATCATGTTGACCGCTTTGGTGGCCCGTCAACAGTATCTGGATCTGGATCGGTATCTGGTTTGGGCACTAGCTCAACGTCTTTGTATCTGAGCAATTCGAAGGTGGATGAGTATGATCCTTATGGACCCATGGCGAACAGGTCGAACAAGAGTAAGGCCAGGAACTCAACGGATGAAGGCGAGGTTCTGATCGACCGATCCAAGCATTCGCCGAGCGTGTCGCTGCTCTCTCCAACATCTGCCGGAAGCATGAGCCATCGACATGATCACGGCAGCAGTGCCAGTAACAACAACAGCAGCTTGTGGGGAGGGGGCGGTGGTAGTGGCAGTCTTGTGGGAGATATTACGGGCATCGTAAATGAGAAGAAGATGGCCGGACCGGGAGGCATTTCCAACAACGGTGGCCGTAATGATAAGGAGGACAGCAACAAGAAGCCAACAATGTCTTCAACAGGAGCATCTTCGAACCTACAGAAATCCAGTAGCTGGTCTCTTGGATCATGGGTCAGTTCAGCGGTCGCGGTGGCGACTGAGACGATCGACAAGGCGTACGAGACCTTGGATCCGGAGTACTCGCGGATGAAGTCTCGTGGAGGTACCATGACGAGCTCTGGAGACGGGTCTGTGCTTTCGGATAGTGGAATGGATGATCCGGACAGCTTGAGCCCCTACAAGAAGCCAGGATATTTGGTTGGAGGTAGTTCTTTGGCGTTGGGGCTGGCATCCATCTCGACAGGTCCTCCTCAACAATCCCAAGCAGCACCATCACAACCAACACAGCAGCAGCAGCAGCAGCAGCAGCAACAGCAACAGCAACAGCAACAGCAACAGCAACAGCAACAGCAACAGCAACAGCAACAGCAACAGCAACAGCAACAACAGCAACTTCGGTTTGGTACTAGTAGGGGCAGTTTGGAGCAGCAGTCATCAGCATCGCCGAGGTTGATAAGGAAGAATGCTGCTGGACGGTGAAGTACACAGCGATAGAATGTTTTATTTTTTAAACTAGTCCCTGGAATAATACTTGACAAACGAAACACGCATGGTCTCGTTGCCTTGATGATATAGTCTATGCAAGTAATTGAAGTCGTATATAGGGGGACGTGTAATGAGATAAAGAAACGGTGGTCATTCTTTAATAGAAGGCACAGACAGTAGAAGGATTCTACCGCCTCTGAGAATATCCTCCCGTGTACATAGGACCGGGGGCAGGGGCAGGGACAGGGGTAGATGGCCGAGATGAGACACCAATCAATTCGGACGAGCCATACGCACCACCGGCAGAACTGCTTCTATCAGAATTGTTATTGCCACGCGGAAAAGCATTTTGTTCCGCCATGGATTGTCGACCTGAGGAAGATGAAGACGCCCCACCTCCACCACTTCCACCGGTACTGTTCGCTATCCGGTCTGGGTTGTTCCGCCAATTGTTATTACCGCTGCTCACGGCGCGGCGATTAGGATTTTGAGGTAATGGGTGGACCACCCGCACGCCGCTGCCGCTGCCACTGCCATTGCTCGAGGCTCTTGATGACAACGGGCCAGGAGAAGAGGGTGACGATGGAATGACCACGGGGTTGTCTGCGCTTCTGCCCGCGGCCGAGGGAGAGCTCCTTGAGGAATTCGAGCCAAATCTGTTGTTGCTGTTGCTGCTCCTGCTGCTGTTAGCTCCAATGTATCCGCCCGTCGCCATCGTAGGAGCCATCTCCGGGCTTGGTGCAAAGGATGACGAGCCCTTGGTGGTATCATTGCGTTTCGAATTCCCAGGGCCCTTACTGTTTTTGTTGTTAATCTTGCTGCTGCTGTTGCTGGTAGGGTCGTTGATGTAGTCATCCCCATACCCATCATGATGAGCCTTCGTCCTACTTTTGCCCCTGGATTTATCATTGTCCCTGTCTCTTTCAGACACACGATCACGATCACGATCCCGATCCCGACCACGATCTCGATCTCGACTGCTGTTATGTCGACTGTCTCTGTCTCTATAGCTATCCCTGTCCCTGTCCCTGTCTCTGTCTCGATCTTCATATCGGCCATGTCGACTGTAGTCGCTGTAGCGGTCATACCGACTATCACGATGGTCCGAGTGCCTATCATCATGTCGTGGGCGTGAAGAATACGACGACGAGCCATGGTACGATGAAGAAGAAGACGACAACGTCTTCGTATCATGGAAAGCTGATCCACCTGTCTTGACGTACGTAGGCCGCCTTAGATCGCAATCGTCTCCAAAATGTCCGAGTGAAGCACAGTTGTAACAGTACTTGATGGCTGATTGTCGCGGCTCGGTCGAATCAAACACATACTCGCGCCATACTGTCGGACAATCCTAAATCCCATTCAAGCGTAAAGTAGAAAACGGTTAGATGATCTGTGGTTTCATGCACGGAGTAGGAAAAAACAAAAAAAAAAGGGCCACTCAGCAGCTGGCAGTATATACCTCCGTTGCATGCTCTTTTGATCCACATGTCCTGCAGTAGTTTTTGAATGCATATCCTCTTTCGTATGGACAATTCTATTTGCGAGATGTAATAAAGAATCGTTCGGTTTAGAAGACCGTATGGGGAATGTAAATCTTGAGCAGAAGAGAATATGTCGAACAGTGACAGGTCAACCTACAATGGCAACATGGCCCTTCTTCCGACAATTGTAGCAAATCGAGTGCGGGCAGTCCTTTGTTGCATGCTCATCCTTTGCTCCGCAAACATTGCACTAATAGAATGGGTCCGCGGCGAAGGCGAAGAATGTTTAGTTGAGTATAACCGATGTAGAAGGAAAGATAACATCCGAAAGAAAGACAATATTAATATCGCAATATCGCAACATCACAACATCGAAAAAAAAACTTACCACGACAGTAGTGCAATCACGACCGATATGTCCGACTTTATCACACCTGTGGCAGACAATCAGGGACTTTGATTTCTGATCCTTTGGTCCCATATAGTAGCGGCTGTGCCCCTGATCCCGCAAAAGACAAACAAATGTGCAAATGTTAGATAAACATGTCCGGTTTTCGATCTACCGCGTTGCATGGAAACCACAAAGAAACGCCTACGAAAATTGAGAGACGAAACACAAACACACCTTGAACTTCTCGTCTTCCAAATGTCCCAGCTCCGTGTCCAGATCGTAGTTGTTGGCCTCATCCTCCAGATCCTTCATAGATGCTCCCAAATCCAGCACATGTTCGTTGAGTCCCTCCGCGTCATCGATCAAGCGCATCTTCTTGAGCTGTGGAGCACCCTCGGTTTCATCGTCGTCGCTGATCTCATTAATACTCGCCGATCCAATAGATTGCTCCGCCTCCGATCCTTCTGAATCAGTGCCAGCACTTTCATCTGCGGGACCCTGTGGGCTCTCTGCATGTTGGCTCCATGTATTTTTGGGGATCTCCTTCTTCCTCTCGACACTGTACCGCGACTCCTCCTCGTCCTCTACTGGGCGCTTATGATCGCTGGCTTTGCTGCCGATGATACCTGCACCAGCTGTGGTCGCGCTGGCCTTCTTGGCGCCTTTGATAAGGCCCTCTTCGCTCTCTGAGTCTAATTCCGTTCCTTGATTGACGGCACGAAAATAATCCTCTGCTGCGGTCGGTGTTACTGCAAGATATCCGTTTGGAGGTACTGACGAAGGTGTTGTTGGTCCTGGTATATCGGTGCTGTCAAGAAAAGTATCCTAGAAAAACCAATGCAGCGGATCTTTCGATTGTTAAAAGGTGCACTAATATGCCTATGTGTCCTCGGCCAAGGCGCAAGCAACCTCCTGCTCCTGAATAAAAAAGCGTAGCATGATCATACATTAGATTCCTGGTCTCCTGCAGGCGTTATGGGTGTCGTGCCTGCTTTCTTGTATACGTTGGTGGAGTAGTGGATATGGCTTAATATCGTATCCTCAATCTCGCTGTCAACCTCGTCGCTGGACTCGCTATGGCATCGTGAGAAGCGTACCAGTAGTCAGTTGTCTGTGTCCGCAAGCACTCGTCCTTACTCTGCGGATAAACCCCACGCGAGTTCGTCCAGTCTGCCATGGCACTCACCTTTTGTCGCTCGAGTCTTTGTAAAGCTCGTCTTCGTACTGCTGGGCCTGATCATACTCGTCATCGTAATCCATCTCGCCAATGTAGCGGAGTGTGTAAAGAAAGGGTCTTTGGAATGAGAACAGAAAAACGGTTTTGTCCAACGTGCATGAAGTTCTTCAAAGAAGCATAAACAAATTTTGCTGTTGTGGCTGGTTGCACACTGCCAGATCGCCGTCACTCAACAGCTTTGCCGAATTTCCTTGGATAATAAATTCCTTACAAGATAAAAAGAAGACACGAATGCTAAACAGTGTGAAAATGAAAAACTGTTCTTTCTGGTCGTTTTTTTTTTTTTTTTTTTTTTTTTTTTGAAAAGTGCAGGTCTAAATATTGAAAACAAAAGGTGTCTCTTAGGCCTTGACCTCGGTCTCTTCCTCCTTCTTCTCCTCCGCAGCCTCCTCACCCTTGGCATGGGCAGCGGGCTTCTTATCCTTGCGAGCCTTCTCAGCGGCTTCTTTCTTCTCCTGCTGCTCCTGCTTCAGCTTCTCTTCGACGCGACGAATGGCCTCATCGTTGTCAATGGGCCTGGCGGCGCCAAAGGGGCTGGACTTGTTAGCCTTGGGTTCACCAGATGCTGCTGGAGCTGGGGCATCAGCACTGCGCGGCTTGAGCTCCAACTTTTTGCGGGCCGCAGGGGCTGCTGCTGGTGCTCCTGCTGAGGCTCCTGCTGAGAAAGCGAGGATGAAGACAAGGCGTGAAGAGACTGGTTAGACACGTCTCGCCCAATAGAAAAAATGGAAACAATATCCACGACTGTTCATGAACACTCCGCCTTACCTGGAGCGGAACGACCCCAGGAGGACTCGCGCTCCTTGGGCTTCTCCCAGCCAGGACGAGTCTCACTTGGAGGCAAAGGCTCATCGCGTCTCCAACTGTTGACGGCAGTGCGGTCTGGGGGACGCTCCGAGTTATTGAAGCGTGATCCAAAGTCGCGACGCTCACCACGGTCACCGCGATCGCCACGATCGCCGCCAAAGCGGTCACCACTGCGGTCACCACTGCGGTCACCACTGCGGTCATTGCCACGGTCATTTCCGCGGTCATTGCCAAAACGGCCTCCTACAGGAGCAATAGGGTCAGCACGACGCCACTCTCCAGTGGTGCGGTCCTCACGGATCTCGCGCTCACGGGCTATTGTAGAAACAACAACAATAATAATGAAAAAAAAGTCAGAATATAAAAAATATCAAATGAAAGGTCCGAAGGTCCAAAGGTCCAATATGATCCACTCCACCACTTACGAGGCTCCGCAACACTGACACGGACGTTTCTGCCGCACAGACTCTGGCCGTTGTTCTCCAATGCCTTCTTCAGCGAATCCAGACTCTCAAACTCGACATAGCCGAATCCTTTGGGCTTGTCCTCAAAGTCCTTCATAATGCGAATGCTAGTGATCTAAAAATAGCGATTTCTTGTGCGATTAGTACACTTGTGTATTACAGCATTTTCGTTGATTAAATCATCGCTCCTTGACATATGGCCCTTACAGTGGACTCAAGGAAGAAGCCCTCAATGTCAGACTCGGTGGCATCGAAGGGCAGGTTGCCAAGATGGATAGTGTATGGGGGACGAGTGGGGAGTTCGACGGGAGCGCGGGGTGCGAAGCGCGAGTCTCTCTCCTCTCGGTCTCCGTATCCTAATCAAGATTGTAACAGTTTGTCCACGATAACAAAGGTTAGTCATCGTAAATGTGCGTCGGCATCCTGTCATAATGCTAACAATCTCAAACCGATTGTCGTATTCGGTTCCCTTGACATACCACCACGGCTCGAGAAGCCACGACTGCCGCGGTCGTCACCGAATCCACCGGAGCGGTAGCTATCTGTGTCGCCAACAAAAGAAATTGCATATCGGGTGAATAATAGTAAAATAATCGCTGGAGGTGCACGTGTAGTAACGTCCGCAAAGTGTTAGGTCGAGCGCAAAGAATCCCGAAGTTCCTGTACCTTGACTGGCAGCTATGAATTGAAAAGGTGGGGTTACACGTGCAGGCGTTAGAATACAATTTGAGGAGGGGTTCAGCTGAGCTGTTCCTAGAGTAGCTCATGTGGAAATTGGCCCGTTTGGGAGATGCACACAACAGTAAACTTACCAGCAGGGGCAGAAGGCAAATCGTCCATCTCGTCAGCCCAGGATCCCGTGGCTAGGTATCGGTCAGAGTCAAGGGCATTAACAGCGAGGGCAGGAGAAGAACATATTGAAGGAGCGTGGAGGTAGGGAGAGAATAAGAAGTAAGCAACACGAAAAAAAAAGTTTCTGGGCTGGATAGTCATTCCTCGCTAGGTTGGAGTTATTAGAGCAGAACTCGACAGGGAGAACCGTGTCGGTCAAGAAACAGGATAACACGTACAGGGATCCGACAAGAAGTCACTCAGGGCCATCTTGGTACCCTTTTTCTTTTGCTTCTTTTGTCCTACTAATGGTGGGGGGGAAAGGCAAGGAAGCGAGAGAGCAAGGGATATGCAAAGGTTAGCGACTGCAGTGCATGGTACAAAGGACCTGAGTTGTCTAAATTACTTTGATAGAGACAAAGCATGCTGAGTTGGGATAAGATATGGCGAAGACGACAGAAAAAGCCTTTGAACTGGTGCGTGTCGATAGTGCCCACGTTGTGTGTTGAGTTCGGATCGTCGAAAGTCATCAACAGTGGTTGGGTTACTGTTCTAGCATAGCCAAGGACGCACCTTCGGTCATGGTGTGTGGATGGGGTGATGGAAAAGAGGAGGATCCAAAACTGTCCTCAAGTGCTGTTGTATTCCTACGGCCCTTGCTGCGTTTTTGCACCACAGCTCATTTTTTTAGTGGGCAGCACAAGTTTGCAAAAGGATGAAAACAATGGAGTGGCTTAATGGATCACCTGATGACTTTTAAATTTTGCCACCAAACTTGGGTGCCGCAACTGGTAAGAGTCTGCCAGGAGGAGCCTATGGCTTTATACTCGAAAAACAATGCACGCGTACTCAGTCTTTAGGACTCTGCGTAAAAGCGATAGGAGCACCATCTTATGGTGAGAATATTGAGTGGAGACTTGTTTGTTTTTTTTCGGTTTGTTTTATTTTGTTTGCATTCTGTTGTCTGTCTGTACTTGGACAGGAGAGCAGTTTGAGACAGAGCGTGCGAGAGGAAGGATGTATTGAGTTTTCTCTCCAAAAAACAGGCTGGCGAGAGCGCCAGAGCCTTCTTTACTCCTGTTCCCTCGCAATCTCTGGAGGTATCGATACAAACAAGGTCTTGGGGGATAGATGGTATCTAGAAGGCCTATCAGGATCGATCGTGGCAATTGATTACGATTATAACAATGTCTGCAAGGGCAAGAGCGTCCATGGTATACATCGGCATCGAGATATGGTGCACAGCATCGCGCTAAAAATATGAAGAAAAATTAAGTTAATTTGCTATGGATAGCGAAACTAAAATGTATATGAGCACTCTGCATAGGATTTGTGCAGCATGCACCTTGCATTCAGTTTTGACTACCTGTACCGACAACTGGATCAGGCGAAGATCGAGTCAGTCGAGGTTGTTTGTTTGCGGTCCTTTTTTTTTGCCATTCGATGGGCCTGCATTTATCCTCCTAAAAATGCGTCCTGCTACCCCTGATTGTAACAGAAGGGCGACAAGAGGCCAAGGTAAGGCTATTGGGGATGATGGCGAGGCGCTTACGCTTTCTCCAGGATGCATGCACCCGACACACAATGGCCAGGGGATTTTCTCCTCTACCCGCGATTTATGCTTTCGTCATCGTCTCTTGGGGATATCTGTCAAGAAAAAAAGGTCATGATGAGGTGGAGTGGGCTGGGAGGGCAACAGCCGGACCGGGTATATATAGAAGAAGGACGTGGACGGAAAGAGTGTTAGCATTTGCTGAGCATTCTGCAGCAGCATTGGCAAACGTGAGTCGATGTGGACGTGGAGTTTATGTTATTATAAATATACAAAGCAGTGGAGCAAGGCTGACTGAATAGACTGATAGATAGATAGACTGGTTGAAAGTAAGAAAGAAAGAAAGAAAGAAGAGAAAGAAAGAAGAAAAGAAGAGAAAGAGAGAGTGAGCGAGCGAGCGAGTGAGAAGAGAGAAGAGAGTGAAGCGAGTGAAGAGAGCTGCAAAAAGGAGCCAAAGGGGAGGAGAGAGCTGTTGGGGTGGAGTGTAGTGTAGTGTAGTGTAGTGTAGTGTAGTGTAGTGTAGTGTAGTGCAGCAGTGCAGTGCAGTGCCGTGCAGAGCGTATCCATGCGGTAGGCCGATTGGATTGATTGCAGTCGATTGGTCTAACCAGCTCCCAATTCGCGACAGACGACCGACGAAGACCCAAAGGCGACGGAGGAAGAAGCTCTCTTGTTTTCATTCTCCATGAAAATTTATTTATAAACGGTACTGCGTCCTATCACTCTGTCTGCCTGCCTGTCCCTTTTCCCTTTTCCCTTTTATACCACCTCGTCCGTCTCAGCATCATCCTTCTTTCTCTCCTTCTCTCCAACTCATCCCATCATCCCATCCCATCTCATCCATCCACCACCCTCACCTTCACCACCACCACCCCACATCCAGCTGCCGTCTCCTCTCATCCTATCCGCCTTTTAACTGTCTCCTTATCATACATGTAAGTCTTCCCACCCTTGTCTTGATAAGCTATTGGCCCATTGAAGGATAGAGATGCTGGCTGATTCTGTTTGGTCAAGCCAATGTTTTCCTCGATGAA
This sequence comes from Gamsiella multidivaricata, assembly GCF_025024155.1. Classification (NCBI taxonomy): domain Eukaryota; kingdom Fungi; phylum Mortierellomycota; class Mortierellomycetes; order Mortierellales; family Mortierellaceae; genus Gamsiella; species Gamsiella multidivaricata. The sequence goes on from NW_026251726.1 coordinate 328,761, forward strand.
ATTGTATAATATGCAAGGAAGCTGGCCGATGGAACATTGTCCTCTCGCCTCATTGGATGCTATAAACCGTCCGATTCTGATCTGTCTTGTTCTACCCTTACCACTATAGCATGTCCACTCCTGCCCCCGAAATCCTTCCCGGCCGCGTTGGCAACTTGACCCCAGAACAGCAGCATGCCCTTGATGAGTTCAAGGAGTTGATCAAGGCAGAGGGAATCTTCGTGCCTGAACGTCATGATGATCACTTGCTTCTCCGCTTCCTTCGTGCCCGCAAGTTCCACATTGGCAACACCCACAAGATGTTCGTCGATTGCGAAAACTGGAGGAAGGAGCTCGGCGTTGACACTTTGAAGGATACCTTTGTCTTTGAGGAGGAAGACGCCGTCCGCAGCTGCTACCCTAGGTACTACCACAACGTTGACAAGAAGGGTCGTCCCATCTATATCGAGCACGTCGGTGTGATCGACATCAAGACCCTGTTCAAGGTCACTGACGAGGATCGCATGACGAAGCAGCACGTCCTCTCATACGAGAAGCTGATTACCGACCGCATGCCCGCCTGCTCAAAGCGCTCTGGCCACCACATCGAACAGTGCTGTACTATCCTCGACCTCAAGGGTGTCTCCCTCCGCCAGTTCGCCAACGCCTTTGGATTCATCAAGCGCACCTCAGCAATCGCACAGAACTACTATCCTGAGATGATGGGTAAGATGTATGTCATCAACGCCCCCATGATGTTCACCTCTGTCTGGGGTATGGTCAAGCCCTTGCTGGATGAGGTTACAGTCAAGAAGATTGTCATTCTGGGCAGCAACTACCAGTCGACTTTGCTCGAGGATATTGATGCCGAGAATCTGCCCAAGACTATTGGAGGCACGTGCGAGTGTCCTGGCGAGGGAGGATGCCAAACAGGCGAGCCCGGCCCATGGAAGGATCCCCGCTACATGAACGCACCCGTAGAAAAGACTGCCTAGAGTGGATGACGATGCAGGGAGGAGGATCTTTTTCTTAATGACCGATGGCTAGGAAACTCAGCACGCCATCACTACCACCAATAGCACGCCAGTTCAAAAAAACAAAGGCGAACATTCGTTCAACACACCCTCAACATAGATAGAAATAAACAAATCGATAAAAACAACAATAGAATGCCTTATCCACATTGAAGGCTCAAGACAAAGATCACGATCATAACCACAGAGTATGATCAAACGAGTGAAAGGAAAGAGAAGGAACTATCTTGCTGATGCTGAGTCTATCGATTTTTTTTTTTAACATTGGAGAACTGCGATGCAACAACTATTCTGTGCGTATTCTTCCCGCCTTTCAGCTGTGCAGCTGTTCCTGTTGCCTCCCACACGGTCCATTGGCCATGCTGCCTGCTACTGTCACTGAGATGCACAAGTCAGAGCCCACCTATTGGACAGATGCTGAAAAATGAACACTTTGTGCAACTTGCTTCACGCATGGTTACCGCGTGGCAATGCCGTGCCATGCCATGCTTTGTTGTTGTCGCCTGTCCATCCAAGTTTTGATCCAACCCACGGGCTCACCCATGATCCGTTACCGCAGATGGCCATCCAGCGTCATCGCATCCTTTTTTGACCCTCTGTCGAGTATCTGTTGGACCCGTAATTCATACCCGCAGGCCACCGGTGCATAGACCACGCAGGCAGCTATCAGGAATCTGACATTAATACACAAACTGGCTGGTTTGTCATTTTCGCCGATCTGATCGTTTCGGATGATAAGGAGACCGGCCGACCGCCGATTTTGATGAATATCCATAGGGCAGGCATGCTCTGGAAGGGAAAGGGGTGCCTTGTAAAGAAAGAGGGTGTTCCAGCTTCGTGAAAGAAAGAAAGAAGAGGGAGTAAAGCGCAGATGGTAGACCGATGCTGGTTCCTGCACGGGAGAAGGATCTGAAAAGACCTAATGTTCCGCTGCGTGTCTTGATCTGATCCTTTTCGGAAAAGAAGAGACTCTGTCCAGCTCCAGTGATGCACAACGGTTTTTTTTCTCTTTATGTTTTTGTTGTTTTCTGCATTTTTGAGTTTCGAGCACTGGGAATGCAAATCGGGCGCACGTTGTGCAGGGACTCGCTTGGGGGCCCTCTGCTGCAGCCCCGAGGGGAGGCAGAAGAAAGGGATGGCGGGGAGACAACAACAACACAATGCGGCCGGCGATGGAACCGACCCCACTTGGGGCGACTGAGTTGGCAGGAGACCCTTCGTTCCAAACCAGACCACCCCTGCACCCCCGTACCACGTAGAATTCAAGGGAGGGGTTGTCATATCGTATCGTACCTATTGGTATATATATATCAGAGCATTCATTAATTCCCCCTGCTCCTTCCTTTCCTATTGCAGTCCCTCTCCCCATCCCTCGCCCTCACTTCCACGCCTTCCCTTCCAGACTGCTCCAAGGATAAAGGATGGCTGTTTGATCGCACATACATACACACATACACGCATACACACGTACACAGATACACGCATACTTTACAGACGCCCTGATACACACACCACACACAGGCACATCCCTCTGTCGCTGCTCTCCTCCCCGACTCTTCCTCCCCTCCCACTTGCTGGTCCCACCACCACGTTCTGATTCACTTGATCCCAAAACCCATTGCCCATCATGAAGGTATACGCTTTTTTTCTTTTTTTTATCACTCCTCGATGGAATATAATAATGAAAAAACACGAAAGCGCAATACTCATACCTCTGCTCTTCTTCTCTCTCCTCTCCCTTCTTCTTCCTTGCCTTCACACCAATAGTTTGGAAAGCAGATCCAGTTCCAGCAGATCACAGAATGGCAGAACCATTACATGAGCTACAAGGGTCTGAAAAAGATCATCAACTCGCTTATTCAGGAAAAGGCACAGACCTCAGTCACGATCGCAGCCTCACCTCCACCGGGATCTACACCCGTCCTTCCTGAGGATGAGTACTCAAAGTTCTTGCAATCCCAGAAGGCGGCCTTCTTCTTCAAACTGGAGCGTGAGCTGGAGAAGGTATACCACTTTGGCTTTTCTTTTTTTTTTTTTTTTTTTTTTTAATTCTCCTTACAGGGTGCGATAACCTGAACTAGAACCAAGACCATACTTTCAATTGACTCTAATGGTGGAAACATGTGTATCGCTTTATTCTGTGCAGGTCAACACATTCTATCTGCAAAAGGAATCAGAACTCAAGGTCCGTCTGCGCTCGCTGATCGACAAGGAAAAGGTGATTCTATCGCGTCAGGGACGGCCAGGCACCAGTTCGTCAATCAATTCTCTGAAGGAAGCCTTTCGGCAGTTTGAACAGGACCTCAACAAACTACAGGTATGGGTGGAAGGGGAAGTGCAACTTCTCCCCCTTCAGTTGTTTGCTCAGTTACTGTTCCTTAATTGCTGCTTATCCGAGACGAAGAAGGAGAATTAAAGAAAAAAGGCTCCTTCATTACGCCCCATCGCCCATTAGAAATTCGTCGAGACAAACGGAACAGGATTTCGAAAGATTCTCAAAAAGTGGGACAAGCGGTCAAAATCAAGCACAAAGGAGCTTTACCTCTCTCGCCAGGTAGAGCTGCAGCCCTGTTTCAACCAGGATGCCATGGTCGAATTGGCCGACAATGCAGCGTATCACCTCCTCCAGCTTGAAAATATCCAGCAGGGCAACAGTCGGTCCTCCTCCGCTCCCTCCAGCCCAATCACAACCAAGCCCTCGCAGTCTTCTTCCGTCGGTGCGCTCTCTTCGCCAATGCAGCAACAGATGGATGAACTCGAGACCGATCTCTTCAACGCCCTCACCACCAACCAATCATCGCTTGTCCAGGAAATATTGGAACGCCGCCTTAGTACGCCCTCTGCCCTCCAGAACAACTCGGCCTCAGTAGAGTCCTCTGCTATCACCAATGCGAGCAACAACAATCAACTCGGACCGGAAAATGCGCGCGAGGTTGTCTCTCGGGTGTTCTGGCGATGCTGTTCAGAAGTAGGTGCCTCGGACACTGTCATTCAGCAGCTAGTCAAGACCGGACTGATCAACTTCAAATTCGTGGACGACATCAGTGACAGGACTTGTCTTCATGAAGCTGCCATGGTTGGCAGGCTCTCGTTGCTCAAGTTGGCGTTAGATCACGGCGTCAGCCCTGAGTGCGCGGACGTCTATGGGAGGCGCCCTCTACACTACGTTTCCATGTATGGTCACGCAGATTGTGCAACCTACCTACTTTCAATGAACGCGTCTATGAGTGCGACGGATCACGACGGCTTCAGACCTCTGATCTACTCCATCATGAACGGGCATACAAAGTGCGTCGAAATATTCCTCGCCAATAATGCCGAGATCGAGGCTAGTCAGGATGGCGATCCAATCCCTCTCAGCCTCGCTTGCCACTACGGTCATGAAGACATTGCTATGATGCTTATCGGACGTGGAGCGAACGTGATTGCGTCCAATGCCGATGGCCTGGAGCCCCTGCATATCACCTGCCGAGAGGGACATACTCGCTTGGCCAAGACATTGACAACCCGCGGTGCGCGACTGGACCAGGAGGACAAGTATATGTGCTGGACGCCTTTGTTCTACGCTGCGAGCGAGGGACATGCGGATTGTGTGAAGATCTTATTGGAAGCTGGATGCAATGTCAACGTCGTGGACGAGCTTGGCAAGACACCTATCTACTATGCTGCCAGCGAGGGACATGCAGATTGCGTGGAGCTGCTGATAGAAGCTGGAGGCAAGGTCGAGGGTAAGACGGCCCCTACCGAGGACACTGCGATGGACGCCCCAGCACCCTTGACGACAACCAGCATGATGGCGGCGACATCCACTCCTGCGACTGAATCTGCTCTCGGCGCAGCCTCCGGATCCTTGTCCAGCCCTAATATGGACGATCTTGACATGGACTTTATCCCATCACTTTCGCTGCCTCCGCCCATCATCCCATTCAGGATCTATGGACACAACTATCTGGACAAGAAGTACCAGATCAATCTTACGCTGGGTCATCCCAACTACCCAGATCATGCTTCGCCAGATAAGGCTGGAGCACGTCAGGCACCGGTTCATTTGTACGGCACAGCTCAGATTTCGTCTCTGAAACTCATTATCTCATCGCGCCCCGACAACGGAATGATTCCCCATAATGTCATTCTCCCCCTGGGCGACGACAGAGAGGTGTTTGGATTCCAGGTTGATTCACTGGAGCACTTTACAGTGGAATTCGATATCTTCCCCACATTTGGATCCAAGGCGATTGGTCGTGCGGTTGCGTTGCCAAGTGTTTTCTCGTCTTTGGAATCGTCCATGGGCAAGGGAGTGCTGCCCTTGTTTGATGCACATTTGAAGGTCGTTGGAGAGCTGGCTTTCGAATATTCGGTTATCAGGCCGTTCCAGGGAGTGCGGCTGGAGGTCGGTGGTCGTGTGGAGACTTACTGGAAATCGACCAACAGTATCGACTCGAGCATCTCTGCGGCCACGACACCAGTGGTGGGCACGCCTTCGGTTATGCCCGTCAGCATGTCGACCTCTGGTAGTGCACTGCCTCATTCGTCGTCGCAGTCGTTGCTGGTTGGCAATATGATTCCGTCGTTTATCACGGCCTCTTCACTTTCAGGAGAATACATCCAGCTGTCGATCCAGATGACTCGGGATTGGGTTCCGGTTGTGTTTGCGAGCTGGTATCTGCCTGTAGAGGGATTCGACTTGGCGGTCTCGGATGTTACATTCAGTCAGTTCAAGAAGTTTGGCGAGTTGATCCATCAGAGGGCTGCTTCTAACGAGGACTTTGAGGCCGCAACAACTCGCATGGCCAACAGCTGGAGAAGTGGCGAGTGGAGGCGCAAGATTTATGAGCGTTGGATGAGTCTGGAGCAAGTCTTGAAGGTACGGATGGACCTAGTACCGATGAAGAATGAGTGTGCGTTGACTGAGGGGATACCAGGATTCGACTGCTGACTATCCAACCTTTTTTTTTTTTTTCCTATTTGCAACACCGTAGATCCTGCCAAAGCACATTGGAGTTAATTTGGAGCTGAAATACCCTACCCTGTCTGAGAGGACGCACTACAGACTGACGAACTGTGTGGAGGTGAACAAGTTTGTGGACACGATCCTGCAGTCGGTCTACGACTCCTCCTCAGTGACTCATCACCGCAGCTTCATGTTCTCGTCGTTTAATCCAGTCATTTGCTCCGCCATGAACTGGAAACAGCCTAATTGTAAGGAACCTTTGCTGGACCGTTGTCAGCGCATGATTGTGTGTGTGTGTGTGTGTGTGTGTCGTTTTTGAGGCGACCAAAGTGTTTCTAATCTGTCCTTGTTCGCTTTCCGCCCTAGATGCTGTGTTCTTCAGCACGAACTGTGGTTATAACAAGAACAGGAAAAGACCCACGCGTGCGATCGAGGAAAACCTGCAGGGACTGAAGCGCAAGGAACCCATCGACCCAGAATCGCTTCCCTCACCCAAGCATGGATCGGCCGCGCCATTGTTGCCCAGCATTGCCTCTGCAGTGGGCGCATCACCTAGCTCTACATCCTCATCTGTGAGCAAGGTTGACTCACCTTTGCTCCCAAGATCTACAACCCCTGCAGCAATCCCTACCGCCTCTACCAGTGATACAGAGTTTCATGAGGACGATAAGAGATGCACATCGATCAAGGAGGCTGTCAAATTCGCAAGGAGTAATAACCTGCTGGGTGTCATTTGTGAGGCTACGCCTTTGGTACGTGTTCCCTATTTTGCTGGACGAGAATCAATTCCATATAGTGAGTGCACCATTTCTAACGCCTTTTTTTTTTTTTTTCTTTCTCTCCTTTCATTTGCATTTTATAGATTCAAGTTCCAAGTCTTATTACTCATATCAAGGAATCTGGACTGATCCTCTCGAGTTTCGGCCCAGGAAATAAGGACCCGGCGCTGGTCCAAATTCAGAAGAACCATGGTGTGGATGCATTTATGATCATGGAGGGTAGCCATTTAGAGGCCAACACCTCAACCTCGACACCTGCGTCGTCTTGGCCGCCAACGACCTCCTCCAGTACTGGATTAGGGTTAGGATTGGAATTGGGATTGGGCATGGGTTCTTCGAGGACTTTGGTTGGAACTGGAGTTGCTGCTGCTGCTGCTGGATCGGCATTGTACATAGGATCGAGTATACCCGATGTGGAGGAGGGTGTGCTGAGGTATCAGAATGGGGTGGATTCGGGGCCATTTAGCATCTAAAAACAAAACAAAAAACTAACTAACTAAACTAACTAACTACTAGTCATTCTAATAAAAAAAAAAAAAAAAAAAAAAGTGCTGTGCTGTGCTGTTTGAATTGAGAAAAGTCATGATAAAAAAAATGCGTTCAAAGTTCAATGGAGCTGATGGAAAGCCACTTTCTTTGACCACAGTTGAAGTGACTGGGGAGACAGACAAACATGTGTTCGTTCTAAACTACTCCTCCCCTCCCACCGACAGCGACCAATGAACCCCCACGGACAGACTTCAACCATGTCGACAGAAGAGAATCAGATGCGACAAGAGGAGGTCATTCCTCTGATCGTCAGGTAACCTTCCATTCCACTCCTTGCTGATGAATGTTCTGGCTTTTGGACTGTCAGTGCTCTACTTCACTGACATGGACATTAACACTGGCACTTTTCTTTCTTTGCTCCTAGCCAACTTGCAGAATACGGATACGCTCAGGTAAATTAGATCTCCATGAAGGAACTCTTTGCGAGAGAGGGAACTGCTAACGAAGAAACCACAAGACTTACTCAGCATTCGGACGTTTTTTTTTTTTTTTTTTTTTTTTTTTTTTTTTTTTCGCAGCTGGCGCAAGTAGTGGCAGAGCAGACGCATACGACCGTATCGATCAAGCCTAGTTCGCGACTCAGCGAGATGCTCTTTATCGCAAGAGGTATATATTTCGTCGGATCCGGAGACGAGCGCAGGAGAAAAGAAGGAAAGGAAGCAGACATCGTGGGGCTACATCGCGTCAAGCAGACACTCACTGCCAATTTTTTTTTTTTTAAAAAAACTCTGTCCTGCTATCACAAACACTTAGAGGAATCTGTGGAGATTGAACCGACGGATCAATCAAAGATCAAATCCTCTGCATCCTCGGGCGCAGGAGCAATGGGCGAGGACGACGACGATGATGACGATGACATGGAGGCCGGCACGAAGCTGACGCGACTCAATCTGGATATGGACCCAAAGATCACACCGGGACCGGCACCGAATCTGAGCACGGTCTGTACGACGACACATAAGGAGGCGGTGACATGCTCGACGTTTAGTAAAGACGGACGGTATGCGGCCTCGGGATCTGCAGATGCGTCGCTCAAGATCGTGGACGTGAATAAAATGAAGCTAGTCAATGATGATGTCCACCCAGTGATTCGAACGCTCTATGATCACGTCTCTGTAAGGAACCTCCTCCCCCTCCCCCCCTTCCTCCCACATGTCAAAACAACCCTTGCAAGAAATGACATGGAAGACCCTTGAATATTCCCAACTTCCTTGCTTATGTTGGTGTGCAGTTGGAGGACTTTGATGAGAAAGGAACCTGCGGAACAAATTATCTGGGAATGAAAAGATTGAAAGAAAAAAAAAACCCCCCTCCCCACCCCTCCCATTAACAGGGATCGCTATTTCTTTTGCCTGTCCCTCCCCCGCGTAGCCGGTCACGGACGTTGACTTTCATCCCAACGGTCTTGTCCTTGCAGCCAGTTCTGATACAGTCGTCAAGCTGTACGATCTCTCACGGCCCTCCGTGAAACGATCCTTCCGGTACCTTCAGGTAAAAAAAAAAAAAAAATTGTCTAATCCTCTCTATCCACAACAAAACGCCCCGATGCCATCCCTTCTCATAACAACGCCAAAACACTTTTTCAAAAATAGGATTCACATCCCATCAATTCTGTATCTTTCCACCCCTCCGGCGACTTTCTGCTCGTCGGCTCTGAAGCTGAAACCGTCCGGATTTTTGATGTCAAGACCCTTCAATGCTTCACCCCTCGCGCCTTCTCCGGTCCAACCACGACCTCCTCATCCTCTGTCGACACCCCATCTCAACAACAACAGCAACAGGGCCCCCACCGCGGTGGTATCAACCATATCGAATACGCCCCCACGGGCTCGGTCTTCATCACGGCCTCCCAGGACGGCTCCATCAAGGTCTGGGACGCGATCTCGGGCAAGGTTGTTCGGACCATCGAGAATGCGCACGCGGGTAAAGGTGTGACGACGGCCACGATCTCCAAAAACGGGAAATATATTCTTTCGGGTGGTTATGACTCGGTCAGCAAGTTATGGGACCTGGGATCGGGCAAGATGATCCATGGATATCAGGGTGCTGCCCAGCAGGTAAAAGAATGATTAATTTCTCTTGTGGTACTCATTCATTTTCTCGGTGGTATATTTACCGTCTTAAAAGCAAACTACTGAACCACACTGGTTTTTATTTTTTTATTCTTCTTGTCGTTGTTATTGTTGCTTATATTCGATATCCAAATAGAACGAGAAGCAATCGACCGTGTTCTCGTATAATGAAGATTTTGTCTTCAGTTCGGATGAATCCAACAACACGATCGTCTGCTGGGACTCCCGCACCGCAACCCTCCTGAAGCGCTACACAGGTCATCAGGCCCTGATCCGCTCCATTTCTGCTTCGCCCGTCGAGAACGCCCTTGTTAGCTGTGGTGACGATAACCGTCTCCGCTTCTGGTGCACTCCCTCAGCCCTCGCTGCATCTCGTGCTCCATAGCCATTCAGCATTACTTTATGTCATCAAAATAAAGGATACTTTTACTAATACTAGATACATGTTTTTGTTTGTCTATCGCTCCTATGCTACATCCATTTATACACACACAAACACGCCTTCAGCGCGCGTCTAAATAGTCGTTGTCTCCAAAGGCTTCTCCTCGGTCGTGGACGCAAACTATGGCTCGTCCGAGGCACTGGGGGAAGATACCGACGAGAATGGCGCCAAGGCGCGACGAGCTGTAAAGATGCGAAGAGCCAGATGAAGACAGCTCATATCGACCGCAACAACCTCCCACGCGAACTCGATGCCGTACATCAACTGTATACCCTTGACAATCCTCTGCGCAATGGGCTCGTTGATCATAATGAACCGCTCGTCAACTGTGCAAGGCATGGTCTCCTCGTCCGAGTTGAAGCAGCGTTGGACATATGGCAAGAGCGACTGACCGATCGCAGAAACAGTGTGCTCTTTATCCTCCTGATAGTTCTCCACTATAACACCAGCAACAACAACAAAATGTTAATAAAAATAAATGTTCACGAAAGAGACGTCAGCCTCATGCTGAATCAAATATATATACTTTAGACACTTACATTTGATAGCAAATGGAGTCGTGTAGGCCATGACATTATACCGTCCATGGTGGTGGTATCTGAACTCAAACGTGCCCTGGAACCAAGGCAGCTTGTCGCCCACAAAGACAACACGACCACGGCACAGTTCCTTCTCCCCGATCCAGGCTACCTCTTCTTCCATGACCTCACCATCGCCCTTGCCAGCGTGGTTCTCAACACCCTCCTCAGCCTCACCAAGACCAAGATCACGGCCGACAAAGAGATAGCGACCCTTGGAGGCAACTGTCGTGACCTTCTTGGAGTTGTTGTTCGAGACCTTGTAGATTCCAATCCAATCCTTGGTACCGTGGTTCAAAGGAGCGGTCCACTCAACAGTGAGCTTCTGACCAAGTTTGTAGGTGGGAATGCCATCGGCATTTGACGTCGGCTCAGTATCACTGAGTACTTTGACAGAGTACTCTGACATATCGTAGACACCCATATCGTCCCATGTACGGCTATAACGTTCAAAGAAGGAAGGCGAGCTATGAGTTTGGGCATATTGCATCAGAACAAGAAAAATCGATCGAGCCAGCAGTAACTGAACTTACGCGACAATCAGCTTGTCTCTCGAGCTCTCGAGGAGAGCCTTTGAGCTGGAAACCATTTCCTGGATGCGAGGAGCCACGCTCTGAACCAGCCCATTCAAATCACCGCGCGTGCCCTCGACGATCTCCTGGGCCTTCTCGGAAACAACACGAGTCCTTTGGAGCACATCCTTGATCTCAGGGGTCTCCTCTAGCTTCTCGCGGATCTTGGAAACCTCATCCTTCATCTTCTTGGGAAAGATCTGGGCAGCCTTGACCGTTTTGACCACACCGGCATCCTTGCGGATCTTGTCGCCATAGATCTTGCGCATGTGAGGGGACTCGACATAGTGCAAGAACAAGAAGTTCGACACCTGCGAGAACATGGCGAGAATAAAAATTGACCAGCTGTTGCAGATCAATGTCATACCCCAGAATGCAGCATGACCCATGACCTTCTCCGGGTTATTCACAAATCTGGAGGCATACACAAGAATATATTCAGTATGGTTAAACGAGTGTGATAATGTCAAAATGCCGCCAATACACACATTTTCACCAATATCTTACCTGTAAATACCCGTGTAGAAGAGCCCGCTGGAAGAGTCCTCCATAAAGAAGTCGCCATAGAACCAGCCAAAGTCACCCAGGACTTCGAAGACAGAGACAGAGGCCCAAATATGGAGGGCGATCAACGCAAGACCGAGAACATGGCGAAGGAGAACTGTGCCATAGGTCCAGTTATCAGGGATCGAGTACATCTTGAAGGCGGCCAAGAAAAAGGTAGCATATGTCATGGAATTAGAAAGGTTGAAGATGCTCTTCCAGCTCTGGAAAGCGTCCTGAACAGTGCCACCGTGCTTGATGAAGTGCTTCGTGTAGAACTTGTTATCGCTCTGCTGCTTGAGGACAGCACCAAGAGCATAAGAATGGAAAATGCGCCAAACTAGAGCCTGAATGACCATCATGAACGTCAAGAATCGAGAGCCAGTGTTGGAGACCAACAGAGGAACGATGGTTGCGTAAAAGATAATCAGCGCTACAAAGATATCGTTCGAGCGGTAGATGTCGAAATTCTTAAACACGATCAAGTCGCGTCTGAAATAGGTGTTGTACATGTCCTTAGAACCGCATGGAACCAAGGTAGCTACTTGGTCAATGGGAGCAACAGGGTCAGTCGGTTTCGAAGCAACAGACGCGGTCGCGCTAGCCGTGGAAGCGATGTTTGACTCGCTCGAGACAGGGACGCGCTTCTTGACAACCTGAGGGGGATTATACGTCTTGTCAATATCTAAATACGCAAATGGACATGGATTAATAATCTTTGTTAAGATAATCGCGTCGAGTACTTGGCAGTCGGTCAACACGCGAATAAATAGCACTTACGGGGATTCTCAACCATGGTCAGGAAGACAAACTGTGCGGCGTGAGCAAAGAGTGAAACAAAAAGGACCATGTACGAGGCCATCATGAGCGAGATGCCGTAGTAACCCGCGTATCCGACAGAGTACATGGGATGGGGTGCCATCTCAAAGACTCCGTCAAAGGTCAAGGACTGCTCAATGAGGAAGAAAAAGTCGCCCCAGTCTATGAGGAAGAGAAGGAGTTTGAATCGGAATCCATAAAGTGTGGGGTTAGGAAACACATGAATGTGAGCGCGAGAAAATACAGGTTTTCTCGAGCCTTTGCATTGAAGGACAGCCCCAAAAACATAGCTTCTTAGAGTAAACTTACACCACGCAAAGTCCTTGACAACACGGTGCGCATCCAGCTTGACCCAGATGTTAAAGAACACAAGGATAAATCCTCCGATCCATCGCAGCAGATGGCTGAAAAAGCCCGATCCGGTGGGGAATGTGAGCCAGGACAGCGCAAAGCAGACGTAGGTCGTAAAGTCGTTCATCAAGATCAAATCCACCAGCTGACGGTACAGCAACCACGTATTGAACTCGATCGGGACAGCCTAAACGATCAATAAAGCAAAGAAATGTCAATGTTAGGCGAAGATGCCTCAAACCAAACAAACCATTGGTGCTTCTTGACAGTTGGTCTACTTGCATCAAAGTCATAGTCCTTGTCCATCTTGCAGCTGAGCTCCTGTTTGAGCCATGTATACCAGCCTCCACCACGCTTTTTGTCAAAGATACCCTTCTCGCGAGCCCAGGCGACCAGGCCGCGGCGCTCACTCTGCAACTTCAAGAGGTAGCCCAGACCAGCATTGTAGCCTGCTCTCCAGAAGATGAAGAGAACGAGGAAGAGCCAGCGTTTGATGTATGTGGGAAGAGTGAAGAACATGAGGATCTGGACGCCCATCACAGCCAGTGTGATGAGGTCAAAGGCTGACTTTTTCTTTCCCATGTCGAAAATCTCGCTCAGCATATCCTTGGTGAGAGGGACTCGGAAAACTGCAGACGATCAAGAAAAGCAAGACGAAGAAAAGGGCATCAGAAATGCCATGTCGCAGGGGATCAAAAGCGAAGCAATTTACCAATAAAGAAACACGATAGACGTACTGGTGCCGTTGGGGGTCTTGCCAAACGCGGTCTCCTCTTGTTCCTTGGCGAGGCTCTGCTTCTGGCTGTCGGTCAGAGAGTGGCCTGAGGACGATGACTCTGTGGAATCTCTCTTGTGGATCTCATGAGCGTCAAGAGCGTCAGTGGCGGCGGAATGCAGCTTGTTGGATGAGGACACGCCACTGATCGAGGATTCGGTCGATGCGGCCTTCCTGTTGCGGAGCTCTGAATCCATGGCTGCTTCTCGCTAGTGATCTCGGTTTTTTGTTTTCTCTGTAGGCCTTGCTTGACTCGTTATTGCGGAGACAGGAAGACAAGAAGAGGAAGGCCGAGGTGAATGAACAAAGGAAAAGAGGAACAAAGGGGGGATCAAAAGGTGGGATGGAGAAGGATCCAAAAAATAAGTAAATAAGAGTGGATGGTCCAGTGTCTACCGCAAACAGATGCTCGTGCGTGTTATGGCCCTCGTGCGCGTGCTTCTGCTCGTGCTTGTCTGTCCTCCGGGTCAACCCAATAAAAGGAAGCCAATGGAACGAATTCTCGTGGAGAGTTCACCTTCCCCCAAAGGAAAAGGGACTTCGCCTTCTTGTCCCTCGACAAGGACGCGGTCCCTTCCACGTCAACTGCATCTTCCCTTAATTGCCATCCGTAGTCAATACCGACATAAGAGTACCACTGCACCTTCGGTAATTTGCCCATGGTCACCCTCAATCGTCCCTCCACCTGCGCATACCTGTAGTCGCGTGTCGGATAAAAGAGCCAAAAAAAAAATACTTAGGCACATGAAGGCAGCTAAAGGGACCGCGTATGAGCATATCGCAGTGAACACGACCGTTGCATTTTTCAGGAACGATCGTATTTGGCCATCATTGATTGGCTGGACACCACACTTATTCCATTACACGGTCCTCTTTCTCTGCCTCTGTCTCGCCAAGTACCGAGGACCAAGTACAGAAACCTTATTCTTCTCACCCCAACAAACAGCCTACATCTGGTTATCGCGTCATGGGTCCTAGCTTATGTTTAGTCGCGTCCTCATGTGTACAACCGCGTCGTGTGCGTAGACGATCTTCCTAGAAAAAAAAAATAATAAAAAAATACTCTATGAATCTAGTCGCGTTGTACATGTATGTAAATCATCAGAAAATGTTGGATATGTGGTCTATGTCCCACCTTATGGATTCTACTGCAACTAGACTAGGACAAGGCGATTGTGCTCTCACGAGCCGTTGCCACCAATATTTATTAACGTCTACGGCTCGCTTGTGTGTTATTAATCGTGATGTATCCTTGATCCCAGGATATAACACGCCGTGTAAATGAACTTCTTCCAGAAGCCTTGAAAGGGCGAGACTCTCTCTTCGACGCAAGCGGGATTCAGCTCTTAGCAGAGCCATATGCTACGACCATTCTTTCCAGCTCATTTGGGGATAACGTAATAACAGTTGTATGGCGCTTTCTTTAGTCCAAACGAAGACTTTCATCGTCAGCTATAGTAAGCACGTCTGTCGACAACTACGATGGAAAGTTATTAGAACAATGGTTTTCCTTGTTTTTTGTTTTTTGAATGAGCGAGCGGGCATTCATCGTCGCGTTGAACTATACTTCTGCTAACATGTGGACAAGGCATGTTCGTTTATGTTACTCATCTTACATAGCATCTCTTGATTCTAATAAATAACTGAAGCTGTACCCAGCGAAAAGCCACCCTTCATGTATGCCGGGTAAGGGCCATAATAACTACGTTTGCCTCCAGATGAGGATACCTATGGTACGTTACACTTCATTTAGGCAGCTTTGCGCAATTTATGTTTCAAGACTAATAATACCGCACGCAAGCAACTCTCGCTGGCATATTTATTCGTAGGAATCTTGGTGTGTATCTGACTTAACAAGCGCCTGTGAAGTGCTCAGAGTGATCTGCGGGCGGCATGTAGTTTATGAGTGGACAATGTACCCAGGACACGGGCACGTAGGGTGATTACATAGATATAGCTATGTCGATCGCCTCATGACTTGTTTGACAGGCGAAGCTGTGCCCCACGGAAGCAATCGACGTGATTGCCCGGTCCTCAGCGCGTATAACGAACTTCGGAAAAATAGCCTGGATAGAATAATGGCAAGTGAATAAAGAGCCCCTGAAACCCAGCACGACCATGGCTGAAACCGAGGAACATGATGAGCAAGAGAAGGCTGTAAAGCGGTGGCGGAAGACGACCGCTGCCAAGCGATGGAGACTGCCCAGACTCTAGCAACCTAACGTTGTTATAACTCTAGGCTTCACGTTCTTAATCAGCACAGCCACGGCCACCACCACACTAGGTGCTGGTTAATATTCAGACAGCTCTCCGGCGGATGCGTACGCGACTCTACGAATTGCCAACATAAATCTGCGAGAGGACAAGGGAATATTATCCCGAGAGATGATGCTTCAACGACTTGGACAGAGACAATACTATTGGAGAAAGCCACTGCTCCTGTAGAAAAGGTAATGGAAACCGATGAAACTGGCGCAACGACCCAAATCAAGGCCCATATCGGGAACATCGCATTGACCTGGGGTCGCAGGAACAGGCGCCACGACAAGAGACCAACCAACCGTATGATATTTTCAAAAAAAAAAAAAAAAAAAAAAAAAAAAAAACTCCCTGTTCCTTGAAGACAGCTTGGACGATGGACGACGATGATAACCCGTACTGCACTTGAAATAGCGTCCGAAAGGCTTTACGGTTGTTTGGATGGTCAGAAGTATGCAGCAGTTGAACAGCTGTACGTGTAGGATCATGTCACTCGAGGAGTTGAGCTGCACTGCAGCAGGGCTGGTTCGTTTCTATTTGCCCATGCAAATGACTGGTGCATAAATTCTCTTTCGCCATCATATTCCAAGCTTGGAACCAAATCGTGGAGATATGACGAGCTGTGCCCAAGACAATTTCTGTTGTGCGACCCGTCGGCAGTGTGGGGGGTTGATGTAGGGTCTTGCATAAAGGGCCATTCAAGACAAGGAAGCGGCAAGGTGTGCAACGAGCACTCTGAGTATTGCCATCATTGACGAGTGCAACTTGGAAACCTACGTGTTTTGTTACCAACCAGTTCGACTTCCCAAGTTCAGGCGTATCATTAACGGCGGTGCCAATGTCATAAGTGTATACGAAGACTTTGAGCTCACCAACTTAGAATGCATATTCTTCCGAAGAAAGCACGCTAACAAGCTCAGAAACCTCCATTCAGCTATGATGGTTGCATTGCGAGTGTCTACTTTTCGCTTTCTCAACGGCCGATATCTAACTCTATTTCCAAGGACCCTCTCCCGCCCATCCTGACATCAGAACCATTACTACCACCGCGAGCACCAGTCAAGTAGCACTGAGCAAGCTCCTCAGCTCTCAACATCAACGTGGATTCTCTGAGCATATTCTACGATCTGATAACAGGCATCACATTTCATACAATATTACTAATGCTGACTTCCGAGTTGTGAATATGTCTAGATCCAGAAGAGCCAATTATAGACTCCGGAGTGTTTTGCGGTTGGTGTTGCGAGAAGTTCGAGGAATAAGGGATACATTGCTTGGTGGAAGATGTCGCAAGGTTGAAAGCATGCCACGAGGGAGCTATCGCCTGGAAAGAGAACATGTATTTTTTATCTCTTTTCATTATACCGTGCCGGGTCTTGATAACCATGAACCTTGACAGAATGACTAAACTCTCCATGTGTATCTTTCTCTTGTTTCACACTCTCTGTATCGGATGTTATAATGCGGAATATACATTCAGGACAGCGGATACATCTATGCCTTATGAAATGGCGCTCTTTTGGTGTTTTATTGAGCTCTGTTGCTGCTGTTGCTCTAGTGGTCTATCTCTGCGGAAGAATCAGCACTTTGAAATTGAGAGACCATGGCATTGGCACTGTAAATCACTGCCGGTTGAATCGTTGCGATTTGACAGATCAAGTAATTGTTGTGATTGACGGATTTACGAGCAATGGGCCAAGAGGTCCCGATCCGTTATCCTAGGAGTATCTCCATGTATTTAACTTGGAGGTGTCCAGGAGAAGGACGTGCAATTGCCAAGGGCAAGGGAGAAGCAGGAACAGGCTACACGCTACAAAGGGATGAGGCGCAGATATGGAGAAAAGGGTCCTCCCTTTTTTGCTTTTTGTCCGACGAGGAGAGTGAGAAAAGAGAGGATCGAAAAGAGGTTACGGACACGAATCGGACGATGAGCGACGCGCAGGTGGTATGTATGTAGGAAGGTCGAAATACTCGGTTCCAGTTGCCGGATGCGTTTGTGGCGATCATTGGATACTGTATTTCATTGACGCGCCATCCAAATGGGGAAGGCCTGGCAGCCTGGGGTGCAACACGAATTGGCTAACGGGCGAGCGTTTGAGTGTTGTCTCAGCAGCAGTAAAGGGAATGGGTTGCTGTGAAAGATCACAAAGAGCCAAGTGAACAAAAAAAAAAAAGTAGAGTAGTGCGAGATAAGGCAAATATCGAGAGCCAACTCGATCTGCGAGGATGAGACGAGTGGACAGAGAGCGAATTGGGAAGAAGGTCCTTACTCCGGGCAATTTGTTCCCATTTTCCCCCCTCGTTCGTCGGTAGGTACTGTACATACTGCATGTACCTTCATTCTTGTTCCTGCAATAGATGAACACCCAAAAAGTGCATGAGAGCAAAATGACATAATTGTTTTCGATAGACAGTTGTGCCCCAGATGTGTGTCTGCGGGGACCGCGATCGCAGATGAAAAACATAAAAGAATGGGATGGGCAGAGTAACCAACAGCAAACAGGAAAATGAAATTGGATAAGAGCAGAGCAGAGCAGAGCAGAACCTCTTGTGCTGCCGCTGGTTGGCTGGCGGGAGGGCTGGCCTGGCTGATAGAGTGATCGAGTGGATTGGCTGGCCGGAGTTGGTTGGTCTGGCCAAGAAAGCTGCAGAGGCTAGCCAGAAAAAACAGGTGGAGTCTGCTGTTGTGCCACCTCAGCCTTCATTGTTGTTCATCGTTTGCAGTCGATTGAAGGGAAGGACTGGAGGAGGGGTGTACGTGTGAGAGGAAGAAGCCATTTGGGGTTTAAACCGTGAAGGGCGGAAGGAGAAGAAGAGGAAGAAGAGGGAGGAGCTCATTTTCAGTCTTATCGGCTCCCATTCATTCGTTCATTCGTTCGTTCGTTCGCTTTGTTCCTTCTTCGTCTCTTTCTCCCCTCCCCTCCCTCGCTCACTTTATTCGCTTTATTCTCAGATATCCACCCATTCATTCATATTCTCCATCTTCATATCGATCTCCATACATCCACAGTCGCACACACCGCAGTGCGATACACATCTTCTCACCCTCTCCTCCACTCTCTTTTCCTCCCATTCGCACTCGCCTCTGACCTTGCCGCCTTTTCTTTTGGATATCGATTCTGTTTCTTCAGCAGCCCTTCTCCCTTCCATGCGCCCTGCTGCCTTCACTGTGTCCCCTGTCCCCTCACACGTCCGTTCTACTTTCCATCCATCCATCCATCCCTCTTCAGCCACCGACTCAATCACATCCTCCTACTCCGTTCAACAGAATCTAATTCCACCTCTCACCGGCTGCATCCATTCAGATCTCGACCTCGACATCCACAACCGGGAAACCAAAAAAAACCCTTCGGCTCCTGGCACATCGTAATCGGTATGTCCTCATCGCAATCAATTGGATTGGAAACATACCCTGCACTTCACACTGCATACACCTTCCCCCCCCCTCCTCCTCCTCCTCCACACACACACACACACTTCACACCTCACGACTCCATCCAGCTCTTCTGCATACACTCCCACACGCACACACCACAAATCTCTATCGTCATTAGTTTCTATACGAGCAACGATCCATCCCGACCAATTCATACTCCTTCTCTCCCCTCAGCTGTATCATCACATCGACCACTCCTGATTCTACGCCTTCAAAAGCCTTGGATAGCACCCCGGTTCCTCTTTGCCTTTTTCCCTATTCGAATAGCAAATCGTATTTGTTCCCCACTGGTTCAGTTCTCATCTCTCCCCGAACATTCCACGCTTTCGGTTACCACTGCATTAACGTCATATCCGAACAATGAAAGATACAGCTGAGCCTGGTTTATGGGTTCATTAATGCAAGGTTGCAGATGGTTCAGATGTTACGATCTTGCCTAATAGATATAAAAAGAATCGCGGTGGAAAAATAGAGCCCTCTTATCCTTCCCAGCAGCTCGATCGTGTCCTCCTCGTGGGATTGGATCTTTGAAGACGCTAGACTTAGTCCAATACGCATTCTTTGTCCCTGATTCAGTCGTTGGGTAGGATTTAGTTTAGCGCGTGTATGTGCGGTGACCATGGCGTTCCTTTATTTAGCGCGTTTTTTTTTCATAAATGTCTGTGGTGCGTGCATAACCTAGGATATGGACTTGTAATGTTGAGTGATCCGCATCCATGGGGGTAGAGAGATCGGAGGACCTCGATGGCGGATATAATTTTAAGAGTGCGGATTTGCAACGTCCATATTTCGTAAAAGGAGACCAGGGAGGTTTGTCCTTCCTCCCGTACCTGCTTCCTTGTCGCCCCTCTTTTTTCCTTTGTTTGTTTCCCTCCAGAGGGCCATGATATGATGACATGTATACACACACGCATGCATGCCCACATCCACATACCATCCGCACATTTACGCAACACATTCAGTGCTACACCTCCCCTACTACACCTCCTCTACTACATGTGTCTATCGAGAGGCAAAGAAGGGAGATGCTGGCGCCTGCTGTCTATGCATCGGCCGGTTCTTTGTGCCCTACTTGGTGCTTGGTCTTTCTACTCACCCGGCTGTCTGCCATTTGTCTTTGTCTCAGTAAAGGAACGGAATAGAAGCGAGACCAATGCGACCAATCGCATCAAAGATATCCTCCTCGAGTCCACCACGCCCAGACTCATCGGCCAGGCACCACCACCGCCACCGCCACCGCACTTCGCGCCGCACACAACAAGGACACAGGCCGCCACCCTTGTCGTCATCACCGTCACTATCCTCACCATTATCAGTAATATCGCCCTATCCCGCTTCCTCTTCGTCTGCATCCCCGCACAGCATGCATTCCGCCCAGCTCCTCGGCCGCCACCAGGACCCCATCTCCTCTCTACGCTCAGTCCTGTCGTCTCTCCTGTCGACTGCATCTTCCAACATTGGGTCCGCCAATCAGTCCTTCTCGAAACAGCATTCTCGCAGGAAGCACCTCAGGAGTAATCCTGCGACAAGAATCCGCCGTGCCTCATCAAGGAAGTTCAGGAATCAAAAGCAGAGCATAGGGGCCAGGGCCCCGTATCTCAAACCCTACAATCGCTGTACTGCTCTAGTCGCTTGCAATGGTTCGCGGACTAAATTCTGCCAGGAGAACTCGTCGCCGTTGAGCCAGGATAAGGATGTCTGCATCGACCGCTTACTATCGTCGTTTACGAGCGGGCGCTTGAATGATACACACCATGAACGGTCTAATTCGACCTTCTTCTTTAGGAGACGCTCCTTTCTTTCATACATACTAATCTACACGATGATGTTGCTGCTTCCACTGTCGATCCTCAACGGAGTTACCGCAATCCCGCTTCAAGATCTAGCTGGCGTCAAGAAGCATCCAATATTTCAAAGGTCATCCTCGCCACCATCGCTCTTTCCCGCGTTAAAGCCTAGGGCCGTGTCTCATCCCAACTTCCTCAAAAGCAAAAGTGCGGCAGACGACACTACGGCAATGAACCTATCCAACCTTCCTATCTGTGACCCTAGTACAATGACTGGAGTCAATGGAAGGCAACAAAATATAGTAACGGATGGACCAATTCGTATTATTGGAATTAATCACGGTTAGTTTAGGGGCGATACCATGAACCGCGTTGTACGTATATTATTGCCTGCAAATACTAATGACTTGAATCCTCTTTGTCGACAATGATGGGCAGGTGTCACTGCATTTTGGGAAAGATCCCAAACCGGCGCGAAGGATATGTCCAGTATCCTCGGGGTCGAACTCACCTGGCTTACAACTGAAAATAACATCTTCGACAGTACATATATGGTCCAGCAGATTTCCAACGCTGCAAAAAGCCGACAATACGACGGCATGTTTGTCACCATTCCGAATGCAGAAATCGCCAGCGCGGTCATGCAAGTCCTGCGCGACTATCCGAGCTATCCAATGGTCATCTTTAATGTTGGTCGGCAGAGCGCCAAGCAGCAAGGATTATTGTCGGTCATGCAGGATGAGATAGTTGCAGGACAAATGATTGGAAACGCATTGATTGACAAAGGTAGGGTCCATGCATGAAATTTCAGGTTCCTTTTTCTATTTTATTCGGATACGCATTGACTTAACAAAATCACTCGTCGTGCATACTGCTAGGTGCGCGGGACTTTGTGTGCGTGAGCCACAGTCGTAAGCTTCAGTCAATGGGGGACCGTTGTTCGGGTGTTCTCCAGGCATTCGTGGCTCGAGGGATAAACATGACCAGTACGGCTGTCAACAATAAGACCGTATTCATCGATCCAGTCAACCCTGACTCTCCAGCAAATTACCAAGCTATCATGGCTCACCTCAACTCACACCCCCAGGTGGACACGATTGTTGCTCTTACAACTCTAGCTGTTAATATGACCTTGGAAATCTCGCAGAACAAGACTAATTCCGTATCTGGGAGAGTCGGAGGATATTGGGTTGGTACGTTTGATTTGACCGACACTGTGGTTCAGAGTGTCGAGTCCGGAGCTATCGTAGCAGCCATCTCGCAGACGCCATATCTTCAAGGAGCACTTCCTGTACTGGAACTTTTTCTGGAGATCTCGGCCAAGCAAAGGTTGGCGGAGGACATCATTTGGACTGGACCGTACTTGTTAGACAAGAGCAACATTATGACTGAGTATGCGCTGGATCAATCGGCGGATTTAGGCGAGTTTGCCAAACAGGCCAAGACCGCTGTAGTTCTCAATCGCGACATTCCGCTAGAGGAGACTCGGTGGAATGAGGCGTTAGGGGGGCTGGTGGAGGCGGGGAAGTTGTTTGGATGGGACACGGTCTCAGCGACATCGATGGTCGAGTTGGAGCGCATCCAGGGCGAATTGATGGCCGGCAACAACCAAAGTACTATCTCCGACACCTCCGCAACAAACTATGGACCGTACAAGGGCGTGCAGGGCGTTGTGGTCTCTTTGGCGGATAAGATGCAGTATGACCAACTCTTGAACAGCACTGTGATCGGATCGGATATACCGATCATAGGCATGGGCACTGTCTCGAACTGGACGGGACTCCCAAGAAGGGCTGTCTTCCTTGGCCCCAGTGACGACACGATCGGCTCCACCTTTGCTTCCCAGATCCTAAGCAGTGGTTTCAGCATTCCGTTGTGTTTAATTGAGGACAATGGCCCATGGTGGCAACTCTCCCACTGCACACAGCTGCACAATTCCCTGGAATTGATCTATGGAATCGGCAAGGTCGGGACATTGGAGGACATGATGCTCTCAGTTCCAGCGAACGCCACCGACCTCGCCTTCAACGGCACCAACCTTCAGCAGAGCATCTTTAACAACACAGGCAACTCGAAAAACATTTTATCAGATGTTAGCCCTACAGTCGAAAACAACCCGATCCTCGCAAGATTTTCGCCCAACTCGTCGCTGTCCTTCGACTCGATTCTCTGCACTTCCTTACCACTGTACAACGTCGTCGATCAGCTATATCCACAACTCAGGAGCTTACGCATGGGCACTTTTTCAGCTGCGTCTTTAAATCCTCCGAACGTAAACGTCTCGATAATGGCAGGCAGGCCTTCGCTCTCCAAGGCTGCGCCGGATCCTAACTCGCTTGGCATCTTTGTCCTGGGCGTGTCTCCCAAGGCTGTCTACTCCCTCGCGCACGACGTGGAAGTGACGGGACTCCTGAACCCACAGCAGTATCTCCAAGGGTTTTATTCGATCGTCAGCATGACTACCCGAATGATGTTTCCGAACCGAAACACTGTCTTCAACCAGTTCTTTTCTTCGGGACCAATGCCCATGAAATATGTCTGTGAAGCCGGCCAATATTATTCATCTACCCGTAATATTTCTAGCGAGTTGCAGACTGTTAGAAGCCCAGGAGCGCTATCGGTTGGGACCTCTTTCTCCGCTCTGTCGATGGCGACAGACAGCAAGTCCATGCTGTGCATTGATGAGAGCGGTCATGTCAAGGTCCAGTCCATGTGCCAGCGATGTGCGATTAACACATACACCAATCAGACGGATTCACAGCAGTGTATGAGCTGTTCGTCTGGACAAGGGACTTCTGGTACAGGGCAAAACATGTGTCAGGTCTGCTCTGACGGCATTTGTGAACCGTCCTCAGGGAGTAAGGCTCGTTGTAATGAAGTCTGTACTTGATGATGTTTGTTGACATGTTATATTCCGCTCACAGTCGGCCGTCTATGCTCATGATCTTTTAGTGTCCTTGCAAGGGATTCTGATGGCGGTGCTGATCCCGATAGCTACGGCCTCGCTGTTGGTGGCCCTCATCTTTTACTGCTGGCAGCGACGCAAGAAGTTCATCAACGAAAGAAAGATGAACGATGACTCTTGGCAGCTTGACCTTGCTAAACTCCTCTACAGCGGCATTGGCGGAGAGACCGACGGAACCTACGGTCTCCCTCGTATGAGCAGTCCCGGAGGTGCGAATAGCATTGTCCTTCCCGCTATCACCGTCGGCGGTGTCTCGGCCTTCAGTGCTCTCAAGCGAAGGTCGTCTGCAGAGTTTGGTCCGCGCCTAAGCAATGAACCTGGTGTCGATAGCGCAGAGTCGTCACTTCCTTCCCGAAGCGCAGGTAGTCGATTTGGATCCGACCATGTGGCTAGCACGGGCCCACGCTCCGCGTCATCGTAAGTAGACTGCTCGTGGCATGTCTTTTCTTTTTCTGGTTCCTTTTTTTTTTTTTTGCTAATCCAAGATGCTCTTACGCTCCAATAGCAGCAACAACACAAAGTCGATCCAGCATTCGAACAGCGGCAGTCAGTTCTCTCTGGTTATGAGCCGCGGATCATCTGCTGTTGGTACTTGGCGCAGTATGCCTGTTTATATCAAGAAGATCGGCTCCAAAAAGGTCGTTGTGAACTCTGATCTACGCAAGGAGATCTTCAATATGAGGGAGCTCCGTCATCCCAAACTTGTGGAGTTCATCGGTGTTTGCCTTACTGTACCCAATATTTGCGTCGTTACAGGTATGTATCGAACGAAGAGGAATTGCTTCGGATTGAGGTGCAAGATCGTTATGAGACGGCAATGACTAATTTTTTTTTCGATATTTGATGTTCTGTTCCCGAATAACGATAGAACTTGCTCCCAAGGGTACTTTGGCTTCTGTCTTGGCCAACATGGACCATAAGTTCACATGGCTCTTCAAGTTCTCTTTCATGCAGGACTTGTGCCGTGGAATGGAGTTCCTTCACATGTCCAAGATTGGTTTTCATGGTCGCTTGACGAGTATGAACTGTTTGATCTCTTCTCGCTGGGAACTCAAGATTGCTGGATACGGACTGAGCGGGCTCTACAAGTCCCAGTTGGAACCCGTATCGCAGCCCAGCCTCCTGAATGAGAAGCAACCAAAGCAGAAGAGTTCTGGACGACCATGGTTCTCGGAAGCTCATCACGCTCCATTAGAGCATGACACATCGATGCCACAACAGGGTATTTACGATTTCAGCCAAGAGCCTCTCCGAAGGAGTAAGGAGCTGCGTGATTTGATGGAGGGTGGAGACATGGATCACAGGAGCTCATCTATTGGAGTGGGATCAATTGCTGACGAGGATACTGGCGTGTCTTCAGGCGCACCCTTGTTCTCAAGTATGAAGCCCAGGAACAGTAGCGGCAGTCGTTACAGCTCCAGCACGCCGAACACCGGATTCTCCTCGGCCAGTGCTATTTCGGACGGCCTTGAGCATTCGGGTTTCGACGACCCTTTTGATTGTATGCCCTTGATGTGGGCTGCCCCCGAATGTCTCCATCTTAATAAGAATGGCGATTATGAAGTCGCTGGCAATCAGAGAGGCGACTTGTATAGGTAAATCATTCTAGTCATTGTCATTGGTATGCATGCATAGCAGCGGCAGCATTAGGCCACTAACACTAGACCTTTTTTTATTTATTTTCCTCGTGCCTCTCCACAGCGCCGGAGTTATCTTCAACGAGATCTTGACGCGTCACCTGCCATACCATGACCACATCGACTTCCCTAATGTGATCCAGCATGTAAAGGAGGAGGATCTTCGACCGACCCTTATCAACCCTGAGGAATCGACTTACTCAGCCGAGGACCGCGAGAACATCGAGCAGATGAACCAGCTCATCCGTCTGTGTCTCGCGAAGGAACCCACGACTCGACCCCACTTTACGGCGATGCTTAACAGAATCAACGATATCAACCCTCACAAATCGAGTGATTTTATCAGCAGTATGGCAGCTATGCTGGAGAAGTATGGTAATGACATGGAGGAACTCGTGCGTGATCGGACCAGGAATCTTCAGATGAGGACACAGGAGCTTGAGGAGGAGCGCGCCCGGACTCACCGCCTGCTCGTAGACCTTCAGAAGGCCAAGGAAGGGGCTGAGGCGGCAGCGACAGCAAAGTCCAACTTCTTGGCAAATATGTCGCACGAAATCAGGTATGGTGGTTTCTTTGTAATGATCGTGGTATCAACATAATTGCATAACTAAATGAAGACATGGCCCTAACTCCCCCCCCCCCCCCCCCCCCTTTTTTTTTTTGACTGACTGACTGACTGGAATAGAACCCCTATGAATGCCGTTATCGGTATGTCCAGGATCCTATTGGACTCCGAGCTGAATCCCGAGCTGGCAGAGTGCGCGGAAACGATAGAGTCTTCTGGCAACCAACTCATGACCGTTATCGACGATATTTTGGACTTCTCCAAGATCGAGTCTGGAAACCTGAAACTGGAGCGCCGGCTCTTGGACCTAAGCTTTGTTATGGAATCGGCCGTCAATCTAATCAGCTCTCAGGCTACATCCAAGAACCTAAACCTGATCTATGAGATCGATAGGAAGTGCCCCGTAGAAATCATGGGGGACGTTACCCGTATCCGCCAAATCCTTTTGAATTTGATGAGCAATGCCGTCAAGTTCACAAAGGAGGGCACGATCCATGTATCTGTTGTTGTTGAACCCCTGCCCGAAGTCAAATTTGAGGACGAGCAAGAGATCAAGGTGGACTCGACAAGATTGATGCCTCCGACTAACCACAAGAAACGAGGCACGTCAAGCGACTCTCCAAAGACCATTCGACCAAGTGTACAGCCTGCTTCTGAACCAAGCCCGTCATTTTCACCAAAGACGGCCAATAAGGCGGCCACCAGCCCCACTTCACCTCAGTCGACTGTTATACAGGAGAGCAGTAAAAACGAGTCCATTTTGGCTGAAACAGCTGAGATGGGCCGTACGAGCTCCGGTTCTTTGGTGGCGCCACAGACCAAGCCAGTCAGGCTGCTCTTCGCTGTCAAGGACACGGGTGTCGGTATCCCCTTCGATCGATTTGACAAGCTGTTCACTAGCTTCTCTCAGGTGGACGAGAGCACAACAAGAGAGTACGGGGGCACTGGTCTGGGCCTTGCGATCAGCAAGCGGCTTAGCGAGATGATGGGCGGAAGTATGTGGGTCAAGAGCACGCCCAATGTCGGGTCGACTTTTTACTTCAACATTGTTCTCGATAGCCCCATAGGATGCCAGACATACGAGGAGCAGTTCGAGCTCGCAAAGCTGGCGGATAAGAAGCTTGTGATCGTCGATGACACGAGGATGGGCCGCAATGCTTGGAAGAGTCGAACGGACTCTTGGAACATGAACCAGGTCAAGATCATGCGCAGTGACCAGATTCTCCAGTACCTGAACGAGGACTCTCCATCTGGTGAGCACGAAAGGGTTCAGGACAAGATGGAGGCCTTGATTATAGAGACAGACCTCAACGAATCCCTGTTTAACAGGCCCGAAAATCTTTTGGACGTTATCCGGAGGACCGCGGCTCGGCACGTCGATCAAGCCGTGGATTTCAAGGCAAATCAAGAGCCGCTGCCCGCCATACCTGTGATTATTTTCAAGAACATGAGGGATGTCAAGACGGCTGCGTCGACGTCGACCTCCTATCACGGTCATGCTCGACGGGACGCCTCCCGATGGAGTGGCGAGAGGATCTCGAGTAGTGATGCTGGAGAAGATAAAACTCCGGTGCGCCATTCTCGTGGATCCAGTCCTCAAGAAGGGCCCGAGTCGTATAGGAAGATGTATAGGCATCACTCGGACTCGTCAACATCATCTCTTGCTCTGGAAAAGGCCTCTCTTTCGACCCTTGAGAAGCTTACAATTCCACCAGCCTATACCACAGGGGCAGGAAATTTACTGACGCCACACACGCAAGCGACGTTCTATGAGCAGAGTGTGAGCAGTATCGATCATCTTTCGACTACTGCCCAGTCGCCGACACCTTCTTTGAACCGGACCAGCTACTTTAGCAGTAGTGATAACGAGTCTACTACGCCAACGTCCGGGGAGATGCTGATTGTTCATGGTCCTGTTCGACCCAAGGGTGTGTTTGCAGCGCCGGTATACTTTACGAAGCCGATCCGCCATTCCAAGGTCTTGCAGACGCTGGCAGAGGATCCTATCAACATGGAGTTGGAGGTGGAGGAGTTACATCCAATGAATAACTCTACCTCTGGATTGACGCTGTTTAGCAGCGCTGTTCGAACCATGCCTGCGTCTATTTCGCTCCTTCCTCCCGCCTCAACGAAGGAGACGAAGAAAGCGCATTCTCTCCAGGGGTCCCTAGACGCGCGGTCCATACAAGAGTTGAGGGAGCCGTCCATTAGGCTGGCCCCTTCTTTGGCGGAACCGGTAACATTAACGGTCCCGGCTGCGCCTGCATCGACAGATAGCTCTCTACCAATGTCCAGACACAAGAATGGCTCCGAGTTCCATGCTTCTCGATCGCGGGTTGCGTCCTCTGGGTCAGGTGCTGATGTCAAGATCCATGAGCACCAGCCCCAATCTGAGCCTCGATCTCGTGGCTCTGAAAGCATGGAGACCCCCATAACCAAAAGGCTACCGCTCAAAGGTGGTCTGGCTTCAGGAACGCCCAGGAGAAAAGCAGGCGGGTCTGCTACTGGTACGCCCAACTCGGCCGGAGGATACTCATCCCCATCTTTGGCCGCAGTCGCTGCCGCATCTTCATCTACGGCGCGCAAGCTGGCCAAGGTCAAGGTGCTGGTCGTGGATGACAACCCTGTCAACCTCAAGGTTGTCTGTAAGATGCTGGCGCGCCTTGGTGTCGAGCCCGATATGGCCAACAACGGACTCGAGGCGGTTGAGTTGATTGAGAAGAAGGCGGCATTGATACGTTTGCAGGAGGACCCTCCGTTGCGTCGGCCCTCAAATGGAGGCATTCAGTTGGATAGCGGCAATGGAGATTCTGGAGTCGGATTCTCAGACAAAGGAAACCCTGCCATGACGACACCGACACTTGCGACGACATCTGCAATGTTGGCGCCCGGTCCGATAGTCAAACAGCCTGAATTGGCTTCCTCGGAGAACAGTGAGAGGAGCACCAGTGGCGGTAACGACGACAGCAAAGGGCCTGTCCAAGGCAGCGACAAGAAACGCATTGTGCCATACGACTTGATTTTTATGGATGTCTGGATGCCAAAGATGAACGGACTGGATGCGTCGACCTTCATCCGTGACCACCTGTCTGGCGGCACAGTGAACCAGCCGTATATCATTGCGATGACGGCGTGTGTGATGCCAGGAGACCGCGAGAAGTGCATTGCTGCGGGCATGAACGACTATATCAGCAAGCCGCTGCGGAAGGAGGAATTGGAGCAGTGCTTGCGCGTGTTTACAAACCAACATTTGAAGCAGGCTGCTGAGTAGTATATCCTCCACCGAGAAGCGGTTTTTTTTTTTTTTTTTTTTTTTTTTTTTCCCTCCTTTGTTGCCTCAAACGGTATAGACCTAAACAATAAAGCCATGTTCTCATGATAGCGGAAGTTTTTATTATCGATTTAGGGAATATCCATTATTTACAGGGTATGGATGCCGAAGGACCTGCTGCTGGATCCTGCTCTGGACCTTCTTCTTCTTCTTCTTGAGCGAATTTCTTGTCCTTGACATCGTCCTCAAAAGGATTATACCCCGGTTTCATTTCCTTCTTATCGTCCACCCACAGCGGCAATGGAGGAAGCGACCTATGCTTCTCGTCAACGTTATCCTTCAAATGACCCGCCGCGAATGCAGGCTGGTGATACGCTCCATATGGATGCATCTCAATAGCAGCCGGAGACGGTACCATCGGAGACGGACACGGAAATGGCACGGCTACAACCTGGGCATTGCCCAATTCTACGTCATCATAAACTTCAACGCGCTTCTTCATCTTGCCGCGTTCGTTCTCGACGCCCGCCCAGGCCGCCAAACGTGGGCTACGGGTGCGGTTCACGAGGACGATGACGGCGATGGCCTCGATAATCGCGCAGATGGCCACAACAGTGACCAAGATCATGGTGATCTGGTCAAAATGACACAGAATGGTAGTCAGATCCGGGAGCTTGATGTCCGGGCAGAAGAAGAGGTCGTGGGGATCATAGGCACTGAATTTGTTATTGAGAGCTATACCCTGGGAAGAATCGCGAGGGAAAGGAAGGGAAAAGACGAAACGTCCCTGGGTCTCGAAGGTCCGGACGGTGATGTTGAGCAGCGCGGCACTGATGGCCCAGAGGATCAGGAGACGGATGATGGAGAAGGTGGTTTGGCAGCAGGTTGGAGGCTCGGGGTAGTGGAGCGCTTGGGGTTTCGGAAGTTCATGCATCAAGGCTTCCGTGGACTCGGGAGAGGAGGAGGAGAAGGAGGTCGGGGGCAGGTAAGGTGCGTGGTGTGAGGTTTCGTACGCGGCCTCGATAGAGGCGCGTTCGCGTTGGACACGACGGTAATTGGAGATGCGGTGGACGATTTCGGAGGCGAGGATGATGAGGACGAGGACGCCGACCAAGCCCATGTGGGCGTAGAACTTCCAGGTGAAGACGACTTGGTTATAGGTCTGGTAGACATGGATGAAGAAGATGTCGAAGCCCAAGGTGGCGAGACAGAAGAAGAGGAGCACGTAGCGTATCACTGTCTGGGATCTCTCGAGGCCCATTGTGTATATTGGTGGTTATTCTCTCTGTATGGGAGCGCTTGAGCCTGCGGTGAGTCGAAAGGAGGATTAGTGGATAGAGAATATGAAGGAGAATGTCTGCGGTTCTTGCCGTTGATGATACTAGGGAAAAAAAAAAAAAAAAAAAAGGACGCGATATCTTTTCTCGCGAGATTATAAATGGAGGGGGGAGGGGGTTTAACATGACCCATCTCCTCACGTTCATTTTGATTGATCTGCTTTGTCTGCGTGCAACAGCCATGCGTCGTCTATCGAGACGCGCTTTGTCTTTTCGAGTGTGCCGCACCTGCAGCGGTACCGAGGATGGGTGCAGCCTTTGTCTTGGCAAAATCAAGACTAGGCTGCAGTTGGTTCGTGCTTGAAATTTTGCTTTTGGGTTTGGAAGGCTGTGGTGCCTTTGACGACATGATTCTCTTTTAGCTGCATTAGGGCTTTTTTTTTTTATCTTCCTCCTGGATGTCTGTCGCATTTTTTTCTCTTGGCGTTTCCGTGTTTTTCTTGGCCATGCAATGCTTCTGCATGGCAGACTCTTCCTGTTCGACTATAGCCAACGACAGCCAGTGCTATTGATTGTGTACACTTGGAATAGAAAAAGGGGATGCCAAGCAAATACTGACAGATCCTGCAGCTGTAGCATCCTAACGCACCAAAAAATAAAATGCCTGTGTGGCTATTTATCGGTAATATCACCGGCTTTTGGGGTTTCCCACGGTTTTTTGTATATCTCAGCTTGCTTTCAAACGTGAATATATCGCTTGTGAATATATCGCTTGCTTTCGTATGCGAAAGCGGGAACTTTTCTGGTTGCCAACTGCAATGCAATAACAAAGTTGGTGACAAATTACAAGCTGCTTAGGATGCTCAGGCACCAGATACCAGAATAAACAGGTGCCTTGAAGCCAAGTGCACTACTCTGCATAGCCGAACAAACGACGCTGCATCGTTTAGTATGCTCAACTCGACGAGTAGGATAGAACGAAATTTATGTTCCCTATGGTTGATTTTAAGCGAGTGATTGACAACACGGTTTATTGTGTGAACCACATCAAGTAAATACATCGCCTCTAAAGCTCATCCTTCTTGGTATGGCTGTCGTGTGTGGTTTTGGTTTGCGATTGTTCATGCACCTCAGTGTGCCTTTGTCCCTGCTTCTGCTGCTGGCTGCGTTCGGCTTTGAGTCTGGCATTGACCTTTTTGGCAAACTCGGTCGCCTCGTTATCCAAACTCTCCCATTCCTTGATCTGACGCCTAGCACGATCCAGCTTGGGCTCCCTCGTCAATGGGTTATTGCACTATAACAACGATAATAAGAAGGAAGAAGCAGGTTAGTCGCTCCGTAATGATAGCACTACGTTATGTGCATATGAGAGCGAGCCATTTGATGTCCATTTGACCTACCAAATCGATGGTCTTTGCTTTCGCCAGACCCTCATCACCGCACCAAGTCTCGCACCAGAGCCACTCCTGGGGCAACGAAAAAATCGGCACCTCATTCTGCATATTGTTGGGCAGATCCTGGTCCAGATTGGCCAACGAATGAGGGTCGCGTGACAGCTGCTGATAATGACCTCGAAGACGGTCTCCTGCCTGCATCTGACGGAATCTAACCAAGTCGACCACATACAAGGCCGAGATATGATAGGGTTTTTCGCCGAGGTGGTCTTTCCAGTAGCCTTGGTTCCAGAATCGGAATCCCTCCATCTCTGTGCGGTCGTTGCACATGGGTGTGTAGCCATAAGGTGCACCGTGAAGGTCCAGATCAACCAGCTCCTTCATATCAGTGCGAACAATCTAAAGGCATATATTCAGAATATCGTAGATTTGACATTAGATCCATCCATTTCAGATCCGTGACAAGATTATTCTCCTGTTGCTGAGATAAAAGATCCGGCAATATTGCGGACGTACCTGGTCTGCATCGACGAAGATGACTTTATCAAGGTCCAAGGGGAACAGGACATCCAGGAACAAAATTTTGTACGCCCAAATGATTCGCTGCTTCTCAGTCTGCGCACGAAGCCAGTGTGGCCAGTTGTAGGTGACCAGCTCATAGTCAAAGTCATACTCCTCTGCCATATGAGGAATGAAGTCCTATGGAGAAAAGAAGAAATATTTAAGCAATTAATTCGTTTCTTGTCATTCGACGCACTACAGTGGGGCTGCAAAGCAATCTCACCTTGAACGAGGGCGACAAGAAGTTTTCAATGAACCAAAACTTGACACGACTGTCAGTGTTCTTGATGACACTCAGAATCATGATTGAAAGGAATCGCTCATACAAATGTCCAGAGGCAACAGAAAAGATGTTGATCTCGGCCTTCTTCTTGGCAGGAACCTTATCACCACTATGGGTGAAACCCTTGATACTAAAGATCATCGTCGACAACGATACGGCTGCACATTAGCGGCTGCACACAGCTTCATGCACATGGACTGCATGCATTATCGCAAGAACAATGAAATAACCCCCCCCCCCACTTACGTCGTCTTAATCGAATCCCAGAGGCCACCTCCTTCCTGAGTAGCCTCGTCCTGAATATTGGCACGTTCCATTCCAGGATTACGGACCAATCTTGGGTACAGCACCAGTCCCTCAAAGTTCGCAACCACTAGATCGCGCTTATCATTCTTGATGCCTCCAGTAACCCAACCCTCACTACCAATACTCTCGATCGAGTACACCTGAGAAGTGCGTCCAGGTCTCAGGACCATCTCCCACACACCAGGGTTGGCCTTGAGCTGGAAGTAGCCCATGTTAGCCATCACCAGTGTATCTGCAACGTGTGGCTCGGATTTGGTTCCGAGGATAAACTGCGCGCCCTTGGGTGGCATCTTTTGGGTCATATCACGAGCAAAGCCCTCGATGAGGACATGCTGTAGTTCAAATTCTGCCTGCACTCCTATCATGCGTGCTGTTCCTGTCAAACTGGACAGCTTGAGATTGTCGAGGTCGTGGATGCACACCTTGGAGGTGACAACCCATGCTGGATTGACATCCATGCCCAAAGTGAGGAGTGTGGGTTCAGGAAGTCCTGCAAAATAAGCGGTAGGCTGAGTAATAGCACTACATCAAAAGGAATAAAAAAAGAGACCGAGATGCAGTTCAGTATAGAAAAGAGGAATTGCATCCTATTGGATAGTCTCATGGCTGCCAACCTACCCGTTGCCATCAAAGCTCAGCTCAGACTCTACGACATAGCGGTAGAAACGCTTGATAGGAGCCTCCTTGAGCTCGAGCGAAGGTTGCAAGACAATGTCGACTTTGACGTTATCCAACTGCGAAAGCGTGAGAAGGATCGATGCCCAGCGCTGCGTTAGCTCGCTTGCTGGATCCAGGAGAGCCGTGAAGTGGAATAAAACATCATCATTTTCAGCATAGACTCTTGGATTCACAGTGAAGCCAGCCTCGTCGTCGTTCAATCTTTCAAAAATGCGCTCCCTGGTGATCTCGGCCTGGTTGATATCGTAGAGTCCCTGGTCAACCTGCTGAGCCGCTCCAAGAATAATTGAAGAAACCTTCATAATATTATTGGCGCTTGTCTTGATCTGCGCTTTCTCGAGCAGGCTCTTGATCTTGTCCACCCGCAGAGTTTTCTCGTAGTTGACCAGTAACTTAAAGTCGCCGGCGTCGAATGCTTCTTCAATAGGGCCGATTACCTAGAAGACATAACTAATTTAATACGTTTGTAGACATCTCGGACCGACCGTTCCAAACAATGAGAGTGGGCTAAACGTACCCTGCCATTCACGACGATGAAAACCTGGCCTTCCTTTGCTTTAAGGGTAGTCTTCAAAAACTGATGTCTAGCACGGTTACTTTCCTCCTCTCGTCCTTTAGATCCCTCTGTGGCAATCATGGCCACCTCGGGATGCTGACTAGTGGATTTCTGGAAGCTGTCCAAGAACGAGCTACCATCGGCAATACCCTGCAAAAGATCCTTCCAGAACCCAATCGATAGCGTCTTTCCGTCGACAGACGACTGGCGGACGAAATTTCCGAGCGACGGCCCTGACTCCTTCAAGGACTCTCCATTCTGAATAAAGGCCACGCGAACGTTGTCGTGGTTGGCTTCAAGGGCATTCAAAGATCCCAGTGCATTATCCACCCCATTCTTGCTGTCAAAATCAGCGACCAAAAGAACCGTGGTTGCGATAGTTGCTTCATCACCTACATAACCAGCAAGACATGAATGTAGGGTTAGACAATCTAAAGCCGAACAGGCGCTAAAAGAAGCACGTTGCTCTAATTAAAACCTACCAGCCGATATAAACGAAAGAGTATCGACAAAGGGGCGTGTTTGGCCCTGGACAAGGTCTATAATCTTGATAGGCGAATCCTCACTGATGAAAATGTATGGGTTGCGGCGTGTGTGGACCGTTGGCAAAGTGAGGAAATACTCGTAGATATTAGTGTCCTCAGTCAGTTCTTCGTTTGTGAGGCGCGCAGCCAAGAAGGCGGTTTGGCGGGGCGTCTCCGTCATCAGTTGCTGGCCATGATCCTAAGAACATCCAGAAAATTTGGGGTTAAGAGCTGCCTGTAAGCAATGTTGTATGTCATCTGGAACCCTTAATGGCATACCTCATTCCAGGCAAAATATTTGCCGTTGATAAAGTGCGAGGGAGCATTGACGCCAATATTGTCAGTCATCGCTTGCACAGTTTTCAACCAGCTACGATAAACTGAGTCTGGAGCAATAACTTCCTCATACTTCATCTCGGGGGTATTAGTCGTCTTCAGCTTTGACGACTGCATGGTGGACGCAAAGTTCTTACGAGACGCAGACGCGATATCCTGGCCTCCATGAACCATGTCGATCAGCGTCTGTATTTTAAGGGAAAAACAAGGATTAGAGTTCTGTGGTTGATAGGCGGTCGTTGCAAACCCTCAAATATCCGTTCCTTTCCGCCGTGTTCTCACCTTCTTCAAGAAATCTAGTCCTCCCCTGATACCATGGCGATTCACAACATGTCTCCAGAGCATGGCCATTCTCGCATCTATATCAAATATTTTATACCGTTTGTTAGCCGTCGCGGTAGGGGCGCTATGCGTAAAATCCTCCAGCATTTCCGTTGCTGTAGATCGTGTTGACTCTCACCTTCGCCATCCTCGCTTCTGACCAGCGGGAGAACGCCGAATCGGAACGGGATCATCCGTTGAATAAAGTTGGCCAGTTCGAATGAAACCAGCTCAAGGGATTGGGGAGTGCTGAGATCAATCACAAAGAGCGAATTGATCATGTTTCTGCGAACCTGGTGGAACTGTCCGAAAGTCGGTTGCAGAATACGAATCAGACTAGGACTCCAGTCCCGGTATCGGATGTCGCTCTCCAGATCATTCAACCAAACAATCAGGTTCTGTTCTTTTGACTTGTCGCGCACGTCAAAGACGCCGGTGGGCGCATCTGATCCAGGTTCCGATTCGTCCTGCGAGCCAAAATCGGTCAAAAGATCGACAGCTTTTTTGCTAGATACACCGATAGTCGCAAGAGAGGACAGTGTTTCTCTTTCGCGACGAAGAAGGCGAATCAGGCTAGAAAAGAACAGAAGAAGGTATGCGTCAGTGGCCAATAAGAATACTAAATCCTGATCAACAGAACGGAACAAATTAGGCTTTGCATCGACATACTTAAATGGGTTCATCTTATGGTGTGGGACAGGTTGGTTGTTCAGCCATACTCGTGCCTGGTCGCCGCGGGTCACCGACATCATGTTGCTCTGGAAGACTTCCCTGAGAGTCTCGTTAAGTTCAAGCTTGGAGATCTTGCGCTGGTATTTCGGGAAGTCCTGCACAACAGCTACGAGTGTCTTTAGAGGATCTTCGGACTGAAGAACGAATTGAGCGGCCAACATGCCCAGAGCTATGGGACGACGGGAGGATATGCAAGCAGATGTCATTCGATTAGTTTCCCGTACTCTCTAGAGTCTATCGACACCTAATGCACGGTTCAATAGATCAAAAATCATGTCGTACCTGGGAGATCCGCCTGGCTGACTGGGTCAACTGAGGGCACTTCATCGCCAAAAAGCCCCTGACCATTTCCTGTCTTGAACACCGTCTGCCCAGTAGTACCACTATCGTCACTTTGCCCGAGATCTCGGTCATCGATTACGATGTAGTCCGTGTTCTTGAGCGCTAATTCGATGCCGTATCCAGCCAATGTAAGCGGAGCCCTGTTCTCTGGAGTTGTTGGAGGTCGGTAACGAATCGAGTACTGAAGACCATGCTCCTTAGAAAGAGTGTCGAGGTACGTTCTGAACTTTAAGAATTCTGGGTCAAAGACATCCGCGTAGAGGATAGTGAAAAGCCCTGGGTCAGTCCGTGATGACTGAATATGATCCAGATCCATGGTCGTCGGCTTGGCGTCCAACCTGATCGGGCGAAAAATAAGCGGATATATAAATCAGCAAAAAAAAAAAAAAAAAAAAAAAAAAAGTACGTTGAAAAGCAAAGACCTCCCGATGATGCTATTCCTTACTTTTTCGCGAACTGGTCCAAACCTCCGGCAACAATGGTTTCGAGCTCTGCCGCTGTGCAGATCTGGCGATCGTACCAGTCGATCCAAGCACCGCAGTCCGGGTTGAATCCTTGCTTTGAGGTCCTGTCAGGGACAATCGTGGAGTTATACAGATGATAGTGCGCCTGGATCCATGGAGCAGTGGTGTGCATGGCGAGCGACCACTTTAAGGTCGACAGTGCTTGGGGCTGAACATGGCCCTGGCTCTGGATGATCTGCAGACTTTTCTCGTAGAGGTCCTGCTGTGATTTAGCGCTCTCTAGGAATTCGGACTCTGTCAGTTGACGCATCAGCGGAAAGTACGAGGTCTTGTTTTCGACCGCGACGGCCTCCCTACGTTATCAATCACATCGAACAGCAAGGGTTGTCAAGTCGCGGAATCATAAAGGGTGTATCTCGAATTACTGGCGCTGGATACCGAGAATATGCATTCCAGAATAACATACAAAATCTCGAGAAGCAAGGGAGATGCGGCCCAGGAGGCGTGAATAGAAGCCTGAATCGGTGGCGATGATGCGACATCTGCCATAGTGGCCTGCATGGCGACCATGGCGAGCGCCAGGACGGATGTCCGCACGGGAGACCCGAGGACGCGCATTTTTGCGGTTTGGTGTATGTGTTCCTGCTGGTCCTGTCTCTGGTAGCTACCGAAGAGAGTCGCGTCTTGGTGATAAGTAAGAAGAAGATGGGATGAGGATGACAAGGAATGATGCGATGCAAAAGATTGCTGCCTTTTTGAAGTCGAGTCTAGAGGGACGGCGCGACGTGTTTGTTGGAGGCCAGCGGTTGGCTTTCCCGAAGATAGAAGGGCGATGGTAATCGAACCTTATTTCAGAAACGCGTTTTCTCCTAGGCTTTCACACTTGGAACGGTCCCCATGGCCAGGCTGTCGTCGCCCTCCCCACTTCAATAGCCTGCTACTAGTACCGATACACGAGTCTTCTTATCTTGTCTCCACCCACTACAGCCGCAACCGCGATCAGGTTCAGTCCAACATCGAGGAACAAGTAGAGCTTTCCCGACAGGCCACTCCTCCACCCCAACCGACTCATACATGGATTTGCTTTTCGAACTCTACCAAGTCGAGCAATACATCCACCACTTTCAGGAAGCATTCCGAGTTACAGTCGCATCCAGGATCATCCAGGACTCATCCTCAGCTAAATCACAGTGTGACCATGTGCGGTATCTCGCCGGAGATCTCTGACGAGGGCCTGATCCAGATTCCACAACCACCAGCATATCTGCGCCTGCTCGAGTACCAATATTGATTTAATGATCAAGCAATCGCACATGAGCTGGTACAGGGACAGGATGAGTTCTGAAAAATGGAATAGCTGATGAAGCACGAGTGCAGAGAGGCGTGAGTCTGAGGAGCATATGCTGAGACAACGCGCCGAATTCGAGAGGGAATATGGAATGGATCTGAAGTAGCTAAAGTGCTAGATTATCAGCAAGGGCATCTAATGTCCTTCTCGTTGGGTTTCCCATCATTTTTCTCGCTCTTGTTTTCTCTCATTTCGCCTCCTTTGTTCCGTTGACAGGATTGAAGAGCCTTCATAATAGTCCTTTCAGCATAGCATCACAATGATATTAAACTATGAGTATACGATATACGGTATTAATCGTATAGATCGATGGCAGGCGCTTTCATAGCCTGGGGGACGTTTATTGATAACATTTATAAAGTCGATATCCTTGTTGGCCACGCCTGGATGTGTAGACGGGTTGCATGTAGTCAGCTCCTTGAAAGACTATGCAAAGGATCACCCATGAAGGGTGCTATGAAGGGCAGCTGAGGTATGATGTGTGGAAAATGTCATGGAATTGTACTCTTGTCCTGTTCGCCTGATATACTCGCGCATCTCGGCCGCGAATCACTGGCAGACGCCGTAGTTGTGTTCACGCTCAGGTCGGCCGTATCTTCATGTCGCACCACAGGTATCGGATCCCGAGTAGTATTTTCTGTACTCACGATGGCTGCCGAAAGATCCTTGCTACTCGACCCCGAAATACCATGGTCCCTCTCCCTCTGAGTCTGCGCTTCCAACTGCTCCGGTTCAGAAGTCGTCAAATGGCACTCTGAGTTTTCTGGAAATGGAAACTCTTCGCTTTCGTTGTGGACACCGCTCTTTAGCCCCCTGGCATCGTAATGGTCGGCATCGTATCCATTAGTTTCGCCGGTATCGGCAAAAGCATTGGCTGCTCCTCGTTTCCGCCCATAATTGTATTGGGGATTGCCAAAGTTCCGATGGTTGCGATGCTCTCTGCCTGACGGGTATCCATCGAACACAACGTGCTGACCCCTATCGTATGAGATATCGGTCTCAGCGAGCGCTTCTTTGATACTCGTTCCATGCGCCATCCTCTCTGGTACTGCGTCCATAGCGATTTCTTGGGAGTCAGTTCCACATGGCTCGCTGTCCTCCACAATAGTACTTGGTGAATCACTCTGTGCTACCGTGTTGGACATCCCTGTAATAGAAACATCATTTGAATCAGCGACAGGTATGCCGGAGGAGGAGGTGCATAGTTTGGATGGCGCTGCCGGCATATGGCCCGAAAATCCAGTACGCGGCAGCCGTCGCATGAAGGTCGTGCTCAATTTGGACGATGTGCCACTTGGTGAATGAGAATTACTGCCAGTGCTACCAAAAGACTCAGTGCTCAATCTACCGCCATTGAACTTAAGTCTTAGGAAGGGAGCATTTCTCGAAGATACTTTTAGTTGCTGATTAATTCTCGCGGCGCGTTCGCGGCTCTGCTGTCGTTCCGTGTCACTTGAGCTCACGCTTTTCTCTGTCAGATCGTCGTATACCTGCGGGCTGGCAAGCGCTGGTTTCGGTGATGATGAGGACGACGAGGCAGCTTGGAGATCTGCAACTGTTGGGTGGCCGAAATAGCCGTCGCTGGTGCGCTGCAAAGGATGGAGCGTTCGTTGAGTGGTTATGTCTCCCTGCATTTGATACGGCTGTCCAAACTGAGGGCTTGGGTATTCATTGTCGCATCGCCCACCAACGGCAACCCGCGAGTTCCCTGGCCCACCATCTAGAATGCTGCGACGGCGATCGGACCTGTTACCTCTGGGTTCTTGATTGATGGGCCTGCTAATCCAGTTCTCGTCCTTGATCTGTTGCCCTATTTCAACCCACCGGTCCATGGTCTCTTTATCAGGCAGTTGCACCCTCCAACATTGATTATGAATCGATATCACACGAATGACATAGTCACTCATGATTCCCCCGATTCCTTCGACACCCTCGTCAGGACCCTTGGCTCCATCCATATTACGAACATCAAGGCCCAAGTTAATCGAGAGGTGTCTCATGTTAGTAATGCGCGTCAAACCAGGCCCAGGCTTTAGAAATGAGCTCTGACGAGAAGGCGTTATTCCGGCGGTCCCTGGATCTGCAGTGTTTGCACCGCTTCGCAATTCTGTGGGCGTAGGTGTTTCTGCCGTCGACTGCGATGGTGCTGACGATTCTTCGTGCGACGGCAGTCTTGCCGTTCGTACCCTCTCCCTCCCTACCAATCCTGTCTGGTGCAGTTGTTTTAGATCCTTCTGCGGTACGGAAGAGAACTGTGTAATAAGTGCGGCCCTGTTCGTGAATGGAGCTGAGCTCCGCTGTGGGGCTTCAGTGGCAGTTGTGGCTGTGGTCGCTCTGGCCTTTGATCCAGGGTCATCCCTGCTTGCGGCAACAAAAGACGATCCGGAAACGCCTGGGTCGAGGGGTGAGGACTCTGGTGAACAATCATGCTGCGAGTAGCCTCGCTCTACAGAGTGGATAATAAGACTTTCTGATGTTTCCGTCTCAAGCTATGTTTGAGGAAGGTGAAGTGCTGCATGAGTTCATGGACAATAAAGAAAATCTGAGAATGATAATGCAATACCACAGCTCCCTTACATCGATTAAGACCATCAGTTTAGAGCAGGGCACAAAAATAACACGCGACATCCTCCACTGAGCCAAGAACCGTATGATGTACCATCGATGCCGCTGCACCGGAACGACAACCTAATAAGATCCGATAATTCGTCAGCGCACTTTCTAGATGAAAGGCTAGCTATAGGTTACAAAATGGCATGTGCTTACAGTGAACGAGTCCATCTATCCACAAATAATAAAGCAGGAAAAGACGGGTTGACAAAATTTTAGCACACGAAGACCCTAGAGGAAAACAGCCATCTGTTATAGTCCCCAAACCTTACCCTCATCTCCTGCAGCGAGCATATTCCAGAGTCATTGTGTGCAGTAAGGGCTTGAAAAGGGTATTGTTGGGGGCTCCGGCTTGGCAAAAATCCACCAAAGCTGTTTTTTCGCGACTGAAGATTCAGCTCTGGTATACTGTCATAAAAATCGCGCACTGAAAAGTCCGGAGTATCTAGAGATGCCACAGAAGGACGATGAACGTTTTGGAAGCCGGCGGGTATCGTTTCCACAGACAACATATCACTGGCACGATCCCTACCCGAATCGCTACCCTCGTTGGATGAAGCCGCCAAAATCTTAGGTGAGCCGAGAGGCTGGATATCACGGCTCGGTCTGAAGGCGTTTGATTGCCCAAATGTATTGTATCCTGCTGTCATTGGGACCGTGGTTGCGCTCAGCTTTCGCGAGTTTCCTCGAACCGGTGTGTCGTGGTTACTGCCGCTACCGGTATGACCTACATCATGCGCTGTTGCCACGTGGTTTGCCAGGGAAGGGGCCCGGTGTGTCCCTGTCAGTTGCGGGTTGTCAATCTCCAGTGAGTCCTGATCGTCACCAGCATGGTTCTTTCGGTGTCCTCGGCTCAGCAGGCTGGACTGGCCATAGTTTGTAGGACGGTGAACAGGAGAGGTGAGCAGGCTACTACAGTTTTCTCCCGATAGTTGACCGAATGGATACGACGAAACTAAATCCGAGATGTTAGGATTCCCCTGCATATCGACAGAGTGCCATTCAGAGTCCTTGACTGCGTTCCCTAAGGATCTAAATTGTCTTCCACCATTCTTCATGGTCCCTCCAGATGAGACCATTTTGCCGCCTCGCCTCATGTCCGTGATAGGAATGCCTGTTCCCATGATATTGTCCATGTAATTATCGCCTCTTCCTGCGGGGACATGGAGGCCATGCCTTTGGAGCCACAGATTCTTCAACTTTGGATAGAACAGAATGATATATTCGAGAAATCCACTGACAAGTATACAGACCATGGTGACATGGTAGGTAACTTGGTAGAGATCCGAAGGAAACGTTTGAACAATAATGATTATGATGACGAA
This sequence comes from Gamsiella multidivaricata, assembly GCF_025024155.1. NCBI lineage: Eukaryota > Fungi > Mortierellomycota > Mortierellomycetes > Mortierellales > Mortierellaceae > Gamsiella > Gamsiella multidivaricata. The sequence goes on from NW_026251726.1 coordinate 371,182, forward strand.
GAACGTCAACATACTAAAAAAAATTCCGACCGAAGAAAGTGAACATTAGTATGTTTAATTCATGGCTGCAATTTCGTCCTCGAGCAATACCAACAGGAAACGACTGGTCAAATACAACGATATAGTACTCACTAGATTGTCAAAGCGATTGAGCGAGCCTCGTTCCAAAGGCGCGTGACATTACGCGTCTTGAATGCAAGGAATATCCCAAACAAAATCATAATAGCAGGAATGATTCCAATTACGATGGCCCAGCCAAGCTGAGAAGAGCTGGAGCTGCATATCGCCCAGAACTCGCTGTTATTAGTTCGAACCAATTTCGGCTCAAAATAGTCGACAAAGCAGTGGACGATGCAAGGGATCTATGAATAGAGTATCCAAGGAGACATATCAGCACGCAGCTCACGGTCAATAAAGTCGGGAATAAGGTTGATTAGACTTACAAAAGTAATGACGACAGGCATGGCGACGACTCGCAATAGATAGTGGTTCGATACTGCATGGTTGATGATGCTGACGCTGTTGAAAATACGGTAGATTCGATAATTCTTGACCACTAGGGCAGAGAGATTGATAGTCAATCCTATAACGGGGACCAGCAGACCAACTCTGCAAACTCCTGGAGCGGGGACACCGCCTCTGAAATATATCCATGACACTGTCAAAGCCAAGCCGCAAAGTTCTAGGATACAGAATAGGGGGCTGATTCCAAATGAATATGCGACAGGGAAATATTAAAGACCTGCTATCCTTTTGATGGCATTGGGCAATGGCCATGGATAATATAACCTACCTCGCAGATTTGATGATAATGTTGTCGCGGTGCAGAACAACGACAATAACGGTACATAATATCGCCACCATCAATATCGTGCACAAGATAGTCATTGTCAGTCCGAACGCTCCATTTCTGCTAGGGTTCAGCTCTATGAAAAGGGAAAAAATAAGAAAGCCTTAAGACACAATTCAGTTTTTCTTCTGCAAGCAATCCTATGCTGTGGCCCTGGAAACAATACCATCCCATGCAGGAGAATCTAGCGGAGGTGAGGTCGTGCCGTCATTGAAGGCGATTGGGGTGTTTATTGTAAGCGATTTGTTGAGGTATATTCCATTAGGAACACTTGTGTTGTTTTGAAAACTGGCAATGGTTACTCGGCTACGGATTCACCTCAATAAAATATTGAAAAACAGGTCAACAATCAATGGTGGAGGATGATTTTTCAACGGAAGATGGAAGTCAGACTGGACTTACACTTGTACTCGGTCTCCAGCATTGGATACAGTGAAGTTACCGATAGGCGTACTATACGACATCGATCCAAGGTATTTGAGTGACAAGTCTTGGCTCCGCTTCCCGTGCAGGATCTGGGTCAGCATCGTGTTACGCTCATTTACGTCGGGAATCTGCAGGGCACGTTGAACCAACTGGTTGTTTAAATTCGCCGCATGAATGTAGCGAATAAATTAGCATCTTGTTCAGGCTGGTTTTATCACCTTCCCTTGATTCGCCTCTCGGGTACTTACTTGTCTGTAGCCTTCGGCGAATACCTGGACGCAAGTATACGCAAAAGTCTCATGCCATGTCAACTGTCTTCTTCCCGACATCGGGTATCTGAAAGGAAATGTATGTTTTGTAGTTGAGTTAGTCCATGGAGTACCTTCAACAACTGGTACTTTTCCATTCACGTCTGTTGTTAAACGATACTACTTACTCTTTCAGATCCGAATTCGTCCACCTCGCTACAAACTTATCATAGGCTGGATCGCCAGGCATATTCCATAGAGCATCTGCCATAATCAACCCATTGAAATCTGAGGGACTCGGGAGGACTGAAAGCGAGTTGGATAGATCGATAGTGGTCAACCATACATGATTTGGGCTGAAAAGCCCAGAATCTCTAAGAAAAATATAAACGACATGCGTCAACTCATTGCCCGGGCGATTAATTCAACAAATCATCTGCGAAACAGACTGCGTCCTTACCGGATGGCCTGCAGGAGAGTAATTTGAGCAAGTCTAGGAGCAATAAGGACGTGGATGCGCGAGTCCGAGTTTAAAATACTCTTGATTGGTGCACGTGCTTGGTTGGCAAGCATTGAGGGCTGGTTATCGTCGTCTGGTAGCGGGATCCGTACCCTTATGACTTCAATATTGTTGCTGATGCACCAACTCGAGAATGACTTTTCGCCTATCAATACCAATGCGTTGGAAAATGACCACTTTAGTTAACGTGACAAATCGCTTTTTATAGGCGTAAACAAGATAAGTCGATATGGTACCTAATAATCCCGGCACATCCGACGTATACAGGATGGAGATTCTTCGCCAGCCATAATGTCGGATCACTGCCATCAATCCCTCGAGATATGTAACGACACCCGGCACTGTACGGAAAAAGTACCCATATGTACTCAATTGCGTTTCGTCCATGTTGTCTAGATCAGATATTCATACACGGTTTCACACTCAATAAATTCGAGAAAGAACAGAATGCAGTCTATAAAGGCAATATCGTCTTACAAGTGCAAAAGGAACATTGGGGAATGCCGATACTAGAAGTCATAATAGCTTCTGCCATTGTCAGGTCCGAAGAAATATCACCAATTACGGCGCCCACCTATTTGTTTGAAAGAGAAGAAAAGAGATTCTTAACCAAATCATGTAAGATGTCTCTCCCTTCCTTGATTGATTGCTTACCTCCAGAGCTAGTAGGCGAGCTGTAGCGGAGATAGCGGCAGCCCCACCAGAGACATTCGTTCCTGGTAAGTTCTGTTGGCTGTCTCGCACTACTAGTGATATGTTCATTCCTAGTGTGAAAAAGAAGATAGATAATCAGAATGCTTGCAGATAGTAAACGAAACTCTTTTCTTGGTAAAATACACTCATACCAGGTATGACCTGCTGATTGTTCATATCCCTCACTGCCATTCGGAGCACCTGTGGACACGAAAACGAAAGCTTGCATTAGTAAGAAAGTACGCGTCAGAATTCGTAAAATAAGGCAAGAAACAACGCTCTGATATAGCCGCGTTTCCTTAACATACGCTTAAGCTAATTCGGGACAGATTCTTGCGATAGGTAGTGTCGTCCACGGGAGAGAATGGCAACAACACTCCAAACTTAATTGTCTGCGGGAGGCCAAGCCAAGTCTCATTGAACTCCTGATCTGTCAATCCTGGAGCGTGGTAAGGCGGATCATAAGTTGGATGCTGTTCCTCATGTGGTATATAAGTTGGTTCCGGAGGAGGCACAAGTATATTGGAGGTTGATGGCAAAGGGGAGAATACTATCGGCGGCACTGCTGTCATTGTGGCTTCAGCAGAGGTAACGCCACGGACGACGCCACAAAAGAACGAGAAACATATCCAGACAGTAAAAAGACGGGTCGGCGATATTTTTGAATAGTGGTGCTGGCCAGTAGATGTAACTGTGCTTCGATGCGCAGTGCTGTTGTACCCCGACCGCTTCTGATGCGGATGTTTCCGAATGCATGTTTGTATGCCTAGGTATAGCCATGGGCGTGAGTATGCTGTGCATGGAGAAGAGCATGCGTTGGCCATGGACTCGTCCGAGGAGAAGCTTGACACTAGCGTGGTCACCGATGGGCTCCTCGTAATATTCCTCCTGGTCTGTACGTCCATCAAACCCTGAAACGACTGATGCACAATATTGAAACAGTGCATTAGAAGGGGCTGCGCTGGCTACTGTACGCGTCTGTTGATTAACAACATATATCAACTCCGCAATGCCCGTGCGCACTGTTAGGTGAGTTCCCGCCATGCGAGACCTGTCATACAACATCACTCCTGTATACAGAGACTACTTACTTTTCCTTGCATAAAAGAAATAACGAGCAACAAAACGTTTATGAATTAGCCCCGAGGCTAAAATGGATTGCGTGTCAAAGAAGGATTCAGCATTGAAATGAATGAACAGAATGACAGAATGGTGGATGCACACAGCAATGGACAAAGGTAAGATGAACAAGTAGAGAGTGATAGGTAACCAAGGAAGGAGAGAAGGAGAGAGGAAGAGATAGAGTGAATTACACACTCCCTCATCGCCCAATGAAGGACGAATAACGGCATCCTGTGTCTTGATAACAAAGGGCCCATTGCGATACTATCTTCTAGGTCAAATTCGCACGAGCGCTTTACTTCATTATCTTGGACATAATAGGTCTATTGGGGCATCTGTCGAGCTTGATTGTTAATGTTTTCCCTTTTCTATCCAACTGAGCTCGACCGCTTCAACTCCTTGCTCATCCGGCTGCTCAATATCCTTCTTGCTCTGAATCAGCCGCAATTCACACCGTTTGATCACTGCAGCAGACGATGCCTGCGTTCGATCTAGTTGCCCTCCAGATGTAATTCCCATTTGTGCCAAGTACGACCTCAGCACCACTGCCTTCATCGTCGCAACCACTTTGACGCAGGCCCTCACGAGCGGAGTGTGCATTTCCTTTGATCCGAGTCCATACGCGGACCCAGCCTTGGCAGGGGGTTGAGCCTCCACTAGTGCCTCATCTAACCATGCCACCAGCAATGCAGAGAACAAATCTCCGGTTCCCGTGAAATATCCATCGTAGGTGGGGAAACCAATAGCAAACACTTTCTTAGTCTCATCCTGATCCCCTTTACTGCTGCAAACACAGTACATTGAAGGCTCGGTCGTTTCTTCGTCCTTATGATGGTGATGGTGATGTGGATGCCAATGTGCAGCATGAGCAGCAACATCACTCGGCAAGAGGGACACCGATGTAATCACAACATTTTCTACCCCAGTAGTATGCAAGATATCGAGCACTTCCAGGCATGACTTGACGTCTGTAATCTTTTTGTCGGCCAAGATTCTACGCGGATCCATTTGTTGTCAAACGAAGGGGCTGTCAGAGCGACGATACGGGATCACTTACTGTCGTTATCCATAAATATTAAATACTATGCAAGACAGTGAAGTACTTACTCTGCTTCAAACTGGTTAGGTGTAATGGCATTGGCGTACTTCATCAGCTTTCTGTAAAGCGGTATCACGTCAGAGTGCACGTAAAGCTGGCCATTGTCGCCCATTACAGGGTCCAGCACTAAAAAAAAAAAAAAAAAAAAAAAAAAAAAGATGGCAAATCGTGATTTGTCGGCAAGAGATGTTAGGAGGCCAGAAGCGTTTCAATCGCCTGCGCCAAAAGAAACATATCAACCCATCGTATTAATAAGGAGGCTCACGTACCAAAGAACGGATCGCCATGCGTCCGCAGTTGGGCAATGATCTCAGTTACAGCTGACAGGTTCTGAGCGCTACCGATATATCCTGCGTGGAGAAACAACTCGATATTAGATTCTTGCTCGCGTCAAATGGTAACACCTACCACGCGAGCAATCATTATTTTCGAGGGATAAAGAGTGAAAGAGAAAGGGTTGCGGACAATACCTGTCAAAATATGCGTGTATTCAACGAGTCCGTTCGTCTGGAGTCCTTTGTACAACTGTAGCAGGTGCTCCCCGGTAGCCCTTTCCCCTGTCCACGATGGGTATCCTGCGGTAGAAAATGGGAATCAAAGAGCTGATTTAGCAGGACTGGCTGCAGAAAGCGCTGGCAAGAATAAATAGTATTACACGCACCAGTGTGATTTGAAAAGTTGACGGTATTCATGACATCAACATCAAAACCAAGCAATTGCAAGGGGAATGTGGCAGCTTTATTGCCACAGTAGCCAGAGACCATGTGGGATTGGATGCTGAGGACACGAGGGCTGGACATGGCGGGGAATGGTGGAATTAGAGAAGGAAGGACTGATCCAAACGATCCCAAGCACTCCCCACGACTGCGTTCAAGCAGTAAGGTTCATATGTCCACTGTAGACGATTGAAATGCAGGATATATTTTGGTGGCAATGCCTATGGTGCTATGCCATGATTTCTACGTTGAGATTGACGAAATTGAGGCTGTCTCATGATCGCATGCGGATGTTGTATCTAATCTTGCTAATAGCCCGCTCGGTTTCGTCCATTTGTTCCTCCAGCATCTCGGCCTTTCTTCTTGTCATAGGTCCACCGCCCGAGATTGGAATCTTGCTCAGATCCGCTTGGAGCTATTGATCAACACAAACGAGGCCGCAACATTAATTGGACATAAGAGACCCTGAAACGCCCAGGACATGTAATATGGGGGTACTGTTAATCTTACCCTCTCCTTCTCCTTTAGTAGGCTCTGCAGTTGAGCCGTCAGTTCCTCGACCGACTATTATTAAAATCAGAAATGGGATGTATCACATCAATGTCAAAGAACGTGTTCTTGCTCGAGCCAAATAAGCTAATATGACGATTGTTACCTGCGTAGCGCCGGCTGAAGAAGGTAAAGGGTCGCCATGGATTGATGATCGGTTGTTGTTTGGGCTTCCTGTTGATAAAATGCCTGAAATCGAACCAGCACTGCCGCGGTGATTCATCGTGGGCCTGGGTTCGGTATCCATGATACCGGTCAGTGCTGCTGATACGACCATGCCGCCTGTAGACGTCGAAAGAGGACCTGCAGTTGGAGGCAAGGCTGCTGCTGCCTGTGTTGCGCTCATGTTGAGCTGGTTGTTCGTCAAAATTGATGGTGAGGCGCCGTCAAAATTGCGGATATTTTGGAGTCCCGAAGGCATCATAGTAGGGTTCATCGGCGACATCACGTTTGAACCAGATGTCGAAAGAGTCTGAGATGATGGTAGTCCTCCATGCATCATCATTGGTGCTGTTGATGCACCCATTGAACCCATAGTGCCATCGGCGGCACCCATGTTCATTATCCCAGTGTTAGGACCCGCACTGTTCGAGTTCTCAATCATCAAGAATGAGCCATTAAGTTCGCCGTCCATAGAGACACGCCGACCAAAATGAGGGTTATTGAGCCTCTGCTCCTCCTGAAGTCGCTGCTGGAACAGCACTGCCTGCCTTTGCTCGACCTCCAGGGATGCGCGTAAATTGACAATCTCAGTCTGTTGCTGAAGGAGCTGTGTTTGCTGCATCTGAACCTGCTGCTGAAGTTGGTGCAACTGATACTGTTGTTCCTGAAGCGCTTGTTCACTTGATAGGATAAAACAACGTGGAAAGAAATAAAATTCAGAGGATGCCTAGGTATCGAGGAGCATATTCAGAAATGGACGCGTCTATTACTTACAGCCTAGCCCTCTGCTCCTTTTCCTGTGTCAGACTCTGTTGATGTGACAGAATCTCATTCTATGTCATCAGGGGTCCAAATATGTAAAAGTGTCAAGGATACAATTTGAAAGGTTCAAAACAAGAGCGCTATATCCTTCGAAATGTATACCTTCAAATCTCCAACTTCCTGTTTGTGCTGCTGGCTCGCAATCTCAGCGTTCTCTTGACATGATTCATGTTCTTTGACTGCATCCTTGAGGGCGTTGTTGTCGCGGAGGTGATTCCTGTATGCGGGTAAAGTACGTTTGGATGTGCACGCCGGATTAATAAACCTTCGTTGATGAACCGACGTTGTCTAAAATGCAGTCACCGTTTGACCATTGTCGTCAACTTACGCTATGGTGTCCTGAAGCTGACTGATTTTGCCCAATAGCTGACCAGAGTCCTCCTGCTCCCGCGCTACCTTGACCTTTTCTTCGCATAATTCAGCTCCCAATTTCTCAATGTGGCGCTTCGCTTCGTCGAGTTCCTGTGTTGCAGAAAAGAGTGCCTGATGGACGTCCTGGAGCTCCGCAGGAACGACCTGAAGTTCCAGCTGGTCAACTTCCTGTTGTGCCTGCGTCAGCTTCATTTCAAGTTCTATGCATTGAAATTGAGATCGTAATGCCCATCAGACTATGAATACCACATCGGCAGGCAATTTAAGCACAATAGTACCTTTGTTGCGAGTCTCCATTTCCGCCAACTCTCGCTTCTGAGAAGCCGCTGTTTCTTCTAGTGCCTTTTCGTTCGCAGTCCTGGCGTTTGCAAGATTTGTCTTCAGATCCTCGACGATTTTCTCATATGCAGTCAGTTTCGATCCAGTTGCTGCCTGCACAGCTGTCGTCTCAATGACCCTGGCCTCTGCAGATTGCAATGAGTCCAGTGCAGTCTCGAGATCCCGTTCTAGGTCCGAGACCTGCTTTCTCCAAGTCTCGACCGCCACACGTTCCTGCCTATATCCCTGAGCCTCTGCCTTCCAGTGCTCAAGCTCCTCGGTTAGCTCTCGGATAGTACTGCTGCTCTCGACGTCTATGGAAGCCTTGGGTAAGGAAGCCAGTGCTGGTGGTGTGAGAAGCATTGCTGTGGCAATTTGACCATCCGTGGTGGCGTGTCTGGACGCCAATGGCTGTGACAATGATGACTGAAGCAGTACATGCTTTGTTGTTGCAGGTGCGGATTGTGCAGAGCATGGAGATGCGATAAATCGCGGCAGTGATGTCGTTTCTCTCTCTCTCAGATCCTGCTTGGAAATGGCAATGCCAGGATGTGATGAACGCTGCTTATGACTCGAGGTAGAGCTAGAGACTGCTGCCCTGGAAGGAGCTGAGAGTCGAGACCTCGCCTGTGCAAGCGTATTGGTTGATTGTGCTCCAGACGATGACAATGGGCTGGGGATTCCGGAGGACTTGCGTGTCAACGACAGAGAGTCTGCGCCAGCCGATGCCCGTGCTGTGGGTGCGGGAAGTGCCCCAGTTTTGAATGTCGGCCCGCGAATACCTCCCGCGCTGCTTGTATCAGTGGCTGCTCGTGATCCAGATCCACCGAGTCTTTGTGCGATCGCATTGGCCTCTGAAAAGATGTGCTCCATATCCTCTGGGCTATTATTGCTGTTGGCCTGTCGCCTCTTTGTGGCCATCAGCGACATGTCTGATTGATGGTGTCGAAGTCCTATCGGCCGTGCTATCCCTCCAGACGCGGTATTCGTCCCTTTATAGTCAGATCTGATTCTTTGTGGTTTGGGTATACTGGTGTTGCCGCTGCCAACCCGAGCTCCCTCAACATCGCGTAAAGAAGAGGAACGCGTAATAGAGTTGTTGGCACTTTGCTGAAGCTTTCGCTGTGTCCCTTGCAAGCTTGAATATGTTGACCTCGGCCTAAGAAAACGTATGATGTACGCAACACCAGGAGACAAGGGGGTTAGAAGGTGGGGCCATGTCCATCATCAACACATAAAAACATATAAGGGGCAGGAGGAGGTCAACGATATGGCGGACGAGGACACCAGAAAACCGCGGATACTGTGGAGCAACACAGGGAGGAGGGGTGAGACGTGTACCTTCGTAGCTTTGACTGAGCAGGTACCGGAGAGGTGGACTCGTCATCGCTGTCCTTCAGCATCTGCAACAGCTTGACGGATCCTATGTCGTCGTTGGAAGCTGATAATCGGAATAAAGGCATATGTCAGCACCCATGTGCCAATACAATATGTTGGTCAAACAATACACAGGATGGATAGATAGTCGTGTGGGGTGGAATTGGCCTCTCCTATGTCATAAATAAGAGTGCATGTAAATAATACCGTCGGTGAAAGACCTGTCCAGGTCGGAGTCGTCCTCGAGCGAGAGAGCAGCGAGCTGGTTGAGGTTCACGGGCCAGCGGACTTGGCTGGGTGCCTTGAGGGAGGAACGGTGGTGGGACGAGTGTGGGAGTCCTGTTGGCCCTGAGCCCGTTCCTGAGCTGTTGTGGAGCGCCACGCCCTGGCTGAATGTACCCATGACCATGACTGAGGAGACAAGAGTTCTTTGAGGTGATTGCTGTTACTGTCGCTGTCGCAGTTGCTGTATGGTGGGCGATTGCTGAAGAGAGATGAGCAGAAAAGTCCTTGGGAGAATAGAATCTGGCGAGAAAGAAGGAGCTGTGGTGAGTGTGATGAGCAAGTGTAAAGGAAAGGAAAGGAAGTATGCAGTAGCGTAGTGCAAGTAGCATTATCCGGTGGTTCTACTTGTGTCTGTTCTCCTCCTGACTTTGCCACAATGTCCGCGCTGCTGCCATGTAATTAGTCTACCCCTTGCGACGCCACTTCTTCATGCCTCGCTCTTGTTTGCTTTATGAAAAATATCTATAGATTCCTGCGTCTGTATCTTTGTTTCGATCATTACAGGTCTTCTAACCTTCCAACTCACGTCGCTTGGTGGAGTCAAAACAACAATGCGCGTTTTTTATTAAACAGGAACATCTCCCTAAACCGTCTAGTACTGCCTTTGATAGGGCCCATCGCGCTGGAACCCAGGGCCATTATGTGGTGGTGGAGGGCGAGAGTTGGGATAGTTTGGCGATCCCTGCTGTGGTCTGTTGTTGTAACCTTGCTGCTGTGGGTAAGGAGGGTAATTAGGGTTGTATGGAGGCGACATAGGCTGAGGCGAATAAGGACCGCCGCGGCCGTTCTGAGGATAGTGTGAGGATGGAGATTGAGGATGATAGTACGGCTGCTGCTGCTGCTGCTGCTGTTGCTGTTGCTGCTGCTGTTGCTGCTGCTGTCCTGCATAGTGCGGATTATAGTAACTTCCTGAAGCCAAGGACCGATCATCAGGGAAATCTTCACTGAACGCGCTCTCCGCATAGGGGTCCTCTCTACCGCCAGCAAATTGGGGTGAATAAGGACCTGGACCAGGACCTGGACCAGGACCTGGGCCACGCTGAGGGGGTCCATTTCGAGGGGACTGTTGATGTTGCATCTGAGGGTCGTATGGGCCATTCTGGTGTTTGATACCATTCAGAGGCATGGGGCTGGCCGTCGGAGGGAGCGAAGGCATCATGGAGACAGTCGATTCTGTCATGGCGACCGAAAGCAGATGGTCGGGAGGCGCACCATTGGACCGATCGTTTGAGCGATCATTGGGACGGTTCTGGTGCTGGCTGTGAGAAGAGCTTTCCAACAACATGTCTACTGACCCAATGCTTTGTTTGTGGCCCATCATCTTGTGGTTGTGAGCCTGTTGCGCCTGCTCTAGGGTCAGGTAGGCACTATCGCGATCGGATGAATACGAGGAGCGGGGACTACCCTTGGATGGCTGGGGTCGGCGAGCATCGGGCGCCGAGGGAGATTTTGTCACATAGGTATCTAGAGAGTCGAGTCCTCGGAGGTCGCGCCGGGGGTCGATGTCCTCTTTACCCAAGTAATATTCAGGCGCTGGGGTCAGGTTGCCGTGCATAGCATCTTTTGTTTTCGGAGGACGCTGTGCGCCAATGGCTCCCTCAGTTGAAGGATGATCTGGGCCACCGTAGTAGTCGTTGACAAGATGATCACCGTAAAAGGCGTTAGAATTTTGCTCTTCGTGGGGACGTGGAGGTCGGTTGCCTTTATCTCCATGTTCGTCCTTCTGAATGCTACCAAGGCTGACGGATCCAGGACCGTCAGCGCCAGGTTTGATACCATTGTTATGGCCCTGTTTCTCGCTGATGGTGTTATGGAGGGCACTTCCAGGCTGGGCAAAGAGCTCATCTCTCATTCCAGGACGGAACTGCTGCTGCTGCCGGAACTGGGCCTCTGGACGATGCGCGGGTACAGCATCGATGCCGTCTTCAGGCGCCAGGGCCATGGGCCCTGAGATAGCATTGTGGGCCGAACGAGGGGTTTCCGTGGTTGCTACGGGACCGGCCTTGCCGCCATTTTTGGACGCGTCTGCGACACCGACAGCAGCCCTCTTGCGTCTCTTGTAGAAGAGGACGCCCACAAGTGCAACCAGGAGGGCCACTCCTGCGGCAATGCCTCCAATAAGGGCACCAGACACACCGCTTTCAGGCGCTGGAGTAAGGGAAGGGGTTGGAGATATGGTAGCAGTGATGGACGTGGTGATGGACGTGGCGGTCCCAGTACGCGTTGCAGTACGCGAGACACGGCTCGTCGATTGGCTGGTGGATCTGGCAGTGCCTGTTGGCGTGCCTGTGGCCCCCCTAGTCGTGGTGTGATGAACAGTGGTGGTGATAGTGGTGGGATGGTCAGCCATTGTGTCGGGCTAAGCAAGGAGATGAAAGGAGGAAGTAAAGTAGGACCTGGTTCAGGAGGGAGGGCACGAGTGTGGCATGGATTGAAGACTGAGGACTATGTGGGCAGGGGTGACAACCAAGCTGGGGACAGGCTGTGGCAGTGATAGCGGTAAGAGAGCAGTGTGCGATGGTAGTGTGAGAGGGGAGAGGGGGCGGAGAGGGAATGGAGAAAGGGAGCCAGATATCTTTCAATCCGGGTAAGGGCGCCAGAGGGTGGGGAGGGTAGACGGGAGAGGGAGGGCGAGGGATGAGAAGAGGAGGAAGGTGGGGGATGAGATGATGATGGTCGATGGTCGATGGCGATTGGAAGTAATCCCTCCTGGAGAGGCGGTGAATGGATGTGCAAAAATACACTTATGGTTCATGGTTTTTAAGGTATGTCAGCCAAAGCTATCAGAGAGCATGAAGGTCGAGTCTACTCCAATCGCATGGCTTTCATACGCGCTAGACTGCTCGAAGTGTTGCGGAGAGCCAGAGCCCATCCTCAAGCAACTTGGGCAACATTACCCGCGGGGGTACAGCATCGGCATCAAAAAGAAGGGCCGGAAACATCTTTGCTCGCAATAAGCAGATATTAATGAGCTTCACATTAGCAAAATGCCTGGATTGCCCGCAGACAGCACTGGAAGGAGACTCCATGCCGCCAAATATGAATATAGTCTACCGCTTCATTCGAAAAGGATAAGCCGTGGGCCTGGTAGCGTAGATCCAAAATACGTTCAGCCCTCAGGAATTTCATTTCATCGGGCATTAAACCTGGATATTATGTAGGGTCGCCGGCCTGGCTCCCTATGTGACACAAACAAAACTGTATCCTCATCAACGAGGAACGTTGCCCATAGGAACGCCACGGCCTCACTTGGGAAAAAGAAGAAAAAGAAGTAACCCCGGGCCTTTCTTCCATCTCTCGGCGTGTCATTCCATACCCCTGTCAATACGAATTACAGGCCGAATCACTGCCCTGCCCCTGCCCTTCCCATAGCCTTCAGCCCCCACCCCTCTGTCCCACGACGTGGATAGAGGTCCTACCTAGCCTTCTCACCTGGGGAGGTAAAAACGCGCCGTTTAGCCGTAGGTGATAATGTAGATATTATTCAGGTCGAGAGCGATACTGAACGTCAGCAACATGCCGCTGTGATCTCCTTTCTTTCACACGGCATTCATGATGGTCGACGAGAAAAGGAAAAAAGATAAAAAAAAGAGCGCGTCGTTTATTCTTAAGAGTAGTGCTGAGCTGCCTTCCCATTCGGATATCGTACATCGTATCGTATCGTATCTTGCCTAGAAGGCCGCTAAAACCAGGCTCTCATTTGGTCTCTCGATCGTTAAGTCCTCTGCCCATCCCACATCACGCGCTGTCCCTCGCGCCTTCGTCTTTGTCCTCCTATCGCCTATTTTTTTTTTTTTTGTGAAATGAGCAATAGGCCGACGATGATCATAAACGGAAATTACCTCCAGCAATTGTTGGATAGAACAGTGTCAAATGGTATGTTGGAAATACGAGCCATACACAACTGAATAAACTTCATTCCATCCACCCTGCACAGTTAAGCAAATGATGGCTAGTTAAGCATTCTCAAGATACGGCCGAAGGACTGCCGTTGGCGGTGCGGCGTATTCGCTATTTCTCCGGCCCTAAATGTTGAGCCATGTTTAACCTATTGCCTCACTCTTCCTGTTTTTTATATATATTTTTGACCCAGAGTGTCGAGAAGGCTAGGATCGTTTGGACTCAAATCATCGTAGGGAGTATATTTGCCGCTTTCTGTTTGTCCATGACCGGAATAAGCCATGGAGATGAACTAATCGGGCCGCGATTGCCCAACAAACAAGAGTGCAACATCTTGCGGGGTACAAAACGGGATCTTTGCGCGTAGGCACCTTTATGCACATGAAGATAAAACAAACCTGTGCATTGGACGCCGGCAATGCCCCAGGCAATAAGATTGGTACCCGTTCACATGGCGAGCTCGCGTTCATCAATTTGACGCATGATAATCTAGATAGGGGATGTTGCAGGCCATTCAGTCGACTATCGTATTCTTTCACCGGGGATATAAATGAAAAAAAAAAACCGTCTGTCTTTTGACGGGTCTCGCCGACTTTTCCATCTGTCAGTGGTTGGAACCCACAATGGAAATACGCTAACAGAGCCGATCCGGGTTGGTCGGTCAAGGGCATCCAGGCGGATGCTCAGGACCCTGACATCTATTCACAATAGGTATTCACATACATCCAAGTCTGTGCACCATCGCAAGCTTCCTTATCCGTGATCAGGCATGCAATGATTCGGGCTCAGACATGTCATCCATCTCAAGCGCTCATATCTATCGCGATTGCGATCATTTCCAGAATCCGGGGATGCACCTATACATCGACTTTATTTGTATCCACATCACTCCACACTGTTTCCTGAGTAAAGTCCTTGTGAGAGTATTTCTTATCCAAATATACTCCAGGGAGATAAAATAGCCATGGAATAAAAAAGTGATATTGATGAGCAATCAAGTGGGGTTCATGGAAGAAAGAGAGTAGAAGAAGCCCCACCAGGGTGTCTGCTCCCGACTGAAGGCATTGAGATACAGAGGAATGGCTAATATCATGAAAGAGGAAAGGGCACTGTCCTGCTCATACGTTTCAGGACATGTCAGGAACACACGACAAGGTTCACGCATTGGGGCAGGTCAACCAATACAATCTTACCTTAGATGTGCAGATTGTGTGACCTACAGCGCATCTTCCCATGCAGCGCGATCGTTAACGAGTGCATTCCCGGATGGATGGCGGGAACACAATCATAAAAGAATCACATAAGTAGAACATGCGCGGATCCGTGGCAGCAGAACCCAGGCAGATGGGTTGTGAGCGTTCGATGCAAGAGGCCACGGCGTCAACTGCCTTGTGTCCCCTCCCTGCATATTGATCAGATATGATAGCTATGGCACGACACGACACGCGTCGTTATCCTGCCCGATTGTAATTATCGCCACTGTGAGCTTTTCAATCAAGTTTTAATGCCCTCTCTGGTCTTGTTGTTATTGTTGACACAACATCCTGCTTCCGAGTAAACTGTCATTACTCAATATCAATGTAAACCTCAACCACCATCAATCGTCCATCCATATCCTCATGTCCAATTGAATAACCCTCATGATATCCTTCTTAGCGACGGAGACCCTATAAAGACCCTGGCTTCGTCGCTCTCAGAATCTCTTTTTTTTTGTTCCTTGTCTCTCCCCCTCACTCCTTCATACGGACCCAACTCCTGCTCTCTACCGCAGATTTCCTCCTCAACCATCTCACTCAAATGAAAATCGCCTATTTGTCTTTGGCCACCGTGGCCTTCGTAGTCGCATCGGTCTCCGCCGCGCCAATCGCAAAGCGCGCTACTGACGACAAGCTCGTTGTTGGTTACTGGGATCCCTGGGGCGATGTCCCTGTCTCGGCCGTCGACTTTACCAAGTACACCCACATCAACTAGTAAGTATCGCATCCCCTGGTTTAGTCAGGTTCCTAGTTTCATGCTGCTTACTCGCCAGCGAATCGACTAACCATTGTCCCTGAATTGATGCATATTGAAACAGCGGATTCGGTATCCTCAAGAAGAGTTCTCCAAGCCCTGCCGATATCATCTTTGATCGTTACTACGACGGAACTCCCATGCGGGAGCTCGTCAAGCGCGGAAACCAGGCCGGTGTCCCCATCCTGATGTCGATCGGTGGTTGGACTGGGTCTGAGACCTTCTCCACCGTCGTCGCCAGCGCTTCTCTGCGCAAGACTTTCATCAACAACGCCTTGGTCTTTGTCCGCAAGAACACTCTCGGTGACAACGCCGCGACACCCGACGGCTGGGACATGGACGGAATCGATATCGACTGGTAATGAAGATGGTGTGCCATCGAAATAGATCGCAAGACATGCTCTTGAAAAATATTGAAAAGTAATTAATACTTGACTCTCCTCATTTCTCCTGATCTTCACAGGGAATATCCCGGACGTGCTGGCGCTGATTGCAACACCTACTCGCCTCAAGACTCCGCCAATTACCTTCTCTTGCTCAAGGAGCTGCGCGCTCAGCTGGACGCCGAGTTCCCCTCCAAACACAAGTTCATCACTGCTGCTGTCCGCGTCCAGCCTTTCGATGGCTCCAACGGCAGACCCCAAACCGATGTCTCCGCCTTTGTCCCGTACTTTGACTGGATCTGTAAGTGGCAATCACTTTCTTTGCTGTAAATAATGGAAGGACACATACTCATTTTCCCCCAATGCTCCTCTTGGTTCGTCTGACGTATAGCCCTGATGGTCTACGACATTCACGGCTCGTGGTCGGCTACTACTGGCCCCAACGCTCCTTTCGGCACGCCCTCGCCCCCAGGTGAGCCATTCGGAGTCATCCAGGCTGTTACTTCGTGGAAGTCCGCTGGCTGGCCTTCGAGCAAGCTGGTTGTCGGTACCGCCTTCTACGGTAGCGCTTTCACCGCGACAGTCAACATGGATACGCAGGTCCCAATCACGCAGTACGTGCCCCATACCAACTCCGCCCTGAAGAAGCGCCAGGATGCCTGCGCTGCTAGCGACGTAGTTGCTCTCGATGACGATGGTTCCTGGAGGTGGAAGGATATCAGAACCAAAGTTCTGACTGGAGGCCCCACCACTCCTGCGGCGGGCTGGACCCGCCACTGGGACCCAGAGTCTCAGACCCCATGGTTGTTCCGTGCCTCGGACAAGAAGTTCGTCTCCTACGATGATCCCCAGTCGCTCACAGTCAAGGTCAACTATGTTAAGCAGCAATCTCTCCGTGGTGTGATGCTGTGGGACATTTCCTATGACTACAACTCGGAATTGCTCGACACGCTCAACCTGGTTCACTGCACAAGCAACTGTCCTGCGACTACCACAACTGCCACGCCCACCACGACTAGCACATCCACCACGACTACCACGTCCACCAAGACCACGACTACTGCTACTACCACCACCACTGTGACCAAGACCACGACTGCGACTCCAACGCCCACCGGCAACCCCGGCACTGGCATCTGCGCTGGTGTCGCTGTCTGGAGCAGCGCCACTGCCTATGCTGCCCCCGGAACCAAGGTTACCTATAACGGACACCTCTGGACCAACCAGTGGTGGACCCAGGGTGAGGCTCCCAACGGTTCTGCCTGGGGCGTCTGGAAGGACGGCGGTGCCTGCTAAATCCTATCATGACCCACAAAACAATAGTGCCGGCTCACTGTTCTAACGAATTTAAGCAAGTAGGACTATCTATCCTTGTCTAGTGGTATAGAATGATAATTAGCGACGAATATCTAATAAACGCAGCATATCGCTGGGCGAATGTTCTGCATATTCACCACCTCAAAAATTGAAGAAGTACGCCACCAATTTTTTTCAGGCCGCTGATTGGCTGTGTAGATAGCAGGTTGCGGATCTGCGTTTATGCGCTTCTAGGGCTCCTCTGCGATATGTCTTTTCTTCAAGTCTGTCGATACAGCCGTCCTTGGTCCTTTGGTCGCTATATCCGTTCTTTCCACCTTATTTCTCGCTCCATCCATCCCTCTTCATCAACGAAGTAAAGCCATATGGTGATCTTATTCTGGACTCGCTTACCGTCTCGTCCGCTGCTCTCTTCTCATTCAAAACTCATTCCCCTCATTCCTTGTTCCTCATTCAACTGCAGTCTTGTTAACAAGTCTAGCACTACCACTGTTGCTGATACACCAGCAACGTTCGCACCGCTCTTCACAAAGATGGCCCCCCAGAGAAACAGCTCCAATGAAGAAGTCGGCGACGCTACCCTGCATGAGGACTTCAGAAAGCGTATCTGGAGCCATGCTGCAGACGACGAGGGGCCACGTTTAAAGGCGGCCAAGCACGTCACCAACACGACTTCGCATACGGATCGGTTCGACGACAACATTAAGATCAAGGACGAAGACACAGGTCCATTCGTCACTAAAAACGCCCTCATGTGGTTCAGAAACGACCTGCGACTCCAGGACAACAGAGCTCTGTACGGGGCGTCCATGCGATCCAAGGTTGGCGCCAGGTGTCTCATTGCGCTGTATATCATTTCAGAGGAAGAATGGGAAGAACATGACGAGGCAGCCGTCAAGATCGACTTTTGGATGAGAAACCTGGCCAGCCTGAAGACTTCTCTGGACAAGTTGGCGATCCCGTTAGTCGTCAAGACTGCGAAACACAAGACAGATGTTGTGGGAGTGGTTGAATCCGTCGTACGTGAGATGGATATCAGTCATGTATTCTGGAATGCGGAGCTGATGATTGACGAGAGGCGAAGAGATGCCGCGGTCAGGAAGAGGCTGTTGAAAATCTCCAATGTTCGCGTTGAGGAGTGCGACGACCAGTGTGTTGTTAACCCACTGGAGGTTCGAACCAAAGTAGGTGACACAAGTCATTTGCAATAGGCTTTTGCGAGAACTCAAATGGCATTTACGTTTTACTAATTTATGGGTATAGACTGGAAACCCATATGCGGTCTTCACGCCGTTCTACAACACATGGTGCAAACTTGTCGAGACCGAACCCCACTACTTGGAGCTGTCCGAAGCGCCGGATGAGAACCCACCTGAGGCGAGAGAACTCTATGTAAATTACTTTAAGGCTGACGTACCGTCTTCTCATCCACATGATCTGGACATCGACGAAGTCAACCGTCTTTACCCTGCTGGAGAAGAGGAGGCACACAACAGGGTACATGCATTCATCAAGACTAAGGGGAAGGTCTATCACGAGGGCCGCAATACTCCATTCCAAGAAGGCACAAGTGTCATGAGCCCTTATATCAGCTCCGGTATCATTTCAGTGCGCCAGTGCATTGTCCTTGCTCGGGTAGCCAACAATAACAAAATCACAACTGGAAACGAGGGATTAAAATTCTGGATCAAGGAACTGGGTTGGAGAGTATGATATGTCCTTATAGGTTTGATTATCCTCTGTGAGGCTACCCCTGATGCCGTACTGACACAGACAACGTATTATTGCCTTTTTCATTCCACTAGGAGTTTTATAGGAACATTCTCGTGTGTTTCCCTCGTGTATGCATGAACAGAGCCTTCCAGTTAAAGACCGAGAAAGTTCAATGGGATGAGAACGAGGAAAATTTTCAGCGGTGGTGTGACGGTAAGACCGGGTTCCCGATTGTCGATGCAGGCATGCGACAGCTAAACTCGATCGGATTTATGCATAATCGTCTGCGGATGATCACAGCCTGCTTCCTTGTCAAGGATTTGCTCATCGACTGGCACAAGGGCGAGCGATACTTTATGCAGCGACTCATCGACGGCGACCTGGCGTCCAATAACGGGGGTTGGCAGTGGGTAATGTGAACAACAGCAGTCTGGATGATTGCGTTCTACGATATTTTACGGACTAAATGGCTAACAATATGTCGCTTTTTATTTTGTTCGTTTGTCGCGTAAGAGCGCCTCAACTGGAACGGATGCTCAGCCATACTTCCGTGTCTTCAACCCGCTTTTGCAATCACAGAGATTTGATCCAAAGGGCGAATACATTCGCAAGTGGATACCAGAACTGAGAGGGTTGAACGACAAACAGATCCACGAACCTTATCATGCCCTTCCATCCAAGGAGTTCTTGAAACTTGGGTAAGCTAGCCAACTCGGCCCTCAATCGCTTCTACGATACAGTATCGCGTCCATTAACTCTTACCTGGATCATTCTTTTGTCGTTATGGCTCTTCATAGATATCCCACACCGATTGTGGATCATGCGGCAGCAAAGAAGAAATACGTTGACGAGTTCAAGCGCGTCCTCGCACTCGATCAATCCAACGTAGCCTCGTTATGATCATTCAGTGCCACTTTGATTTCGTCCGCACATGCATCATGATTTAAGCAATACTTTATTTATAGAATAAACCTCGCCCAGGTCATCATCATGTCGCTGTTCATTATTTACATCAAATACGATAATGTCCCGTTCTCTAGCACCATATCCTGGTACTCCAAGCAGGCCACATCTTGGCTACTGAGATCTTGTTCCGACGCTTGGCTCGGTTTCTGTTTCTTCGCTTCCATATCCCTTCGTTGCCCCACTTCTAGGCCATCAATTTCATCGTCACTGCTCTCAATAATAATCACTTCCCGATCGCCATCGTCGCTTCTGCCAACCAATGTCGTCGTCGCAGACCGTTTGGGCGAAGTCGTCGTTGAGAAATGTTGCCTCGGCTCTCGTTGTAGGCCATGGCGTGGGTCTGTCTGCGCGCGGGACAGTTGGACGGTCGGTCGGAGCGGCGGTGACCATGCCAGTTGTGCGAAGATGTTCCCAATAGTTGGTGCTGTATTTTTGAATGAGTGCGGTAGTGAAGGCGAAGATGACCGTTTAAGAGGTTGTGGTATAACTGAGTAATAGCGCGTCGTCGTAGGGCTTTCTCCGAGGATGATTCCGCAGTCGGAACGCTTAGGTGGTGTCCTAGGGATGCATGATAGTGTTGATATCGGTTCAAATGAAGGTGGGCCAAAGGAAGGCGCCGGTAGGGAGCAGCTGCTGGAGATGATGGATATGCACTCGACGATAGGTGCTTCGCTGGCCCTGGCTGGAGGTCGAGATACTGGTGATGAGCCATATAGTCCTGTTGCACCTGTAGCAGTTTCCGATCGAGTAGCCACTCGCTTGGGCTCTGGGATTGAAGCAGTGGGTATAGAGCAAGGTAGGTTGACGATTGATGATGCAGATGAGATGAGGTTGGTCGTATCTCCAGAGGTATGGCCCGTATAGGTCGCACAGTTAGAGATAGAATCTGGACTAGAACTGAGATATCTATTTGTTGACAAGGAATGGGAGGGAGATAAATCCTGGTACTGCTGCTCTTCCTTCTCGAACCCCAGGATTGATGGGTTCAGCTCCAAAGTGCTCTGATCGAACCATCCCTTCGTGTGTCTTATCTGATCGTTGATTTCGTTCCCATCCTCCGCGTGTTCACCGCCAGCGATAGGTTTCGCGTTTCCCGCACTTTGTCCATGATTCACATTGCTTTGCAGCGTGCTGCTCTGTCGATCCGTGTCCTCATCTCCGATCCACTCCTCCTGGGTTGTACTCTTCCCCCTCTCATGCTCTAGCCACCACTTCCGCTTCCGTTCAATGACCTCCAGATCCAATGATAGCGGTCCATCCTCCAATATCGACTCTTCCTCTGCGACTCCATCTTCCTCAAGACTTGCCGTGTTGCGCAGCTGTCGCTTCAATTTCTCCATTTTTTTTCTTAGATGATTCGAGCGCGGTGACAAGATCAGGCTGGGTTCTTTTGTAGAGATAGCCTTGGTACAACGGTTCGTCAGATGGACATTGCCGGCATCCAATGCAGTGACACCCCTGTTGCCCGATGAGTTGAGTGGGTTGATTCCGAGCACGGTATCACTCATATCCAGGACATGGAATTCCTTTGCATGATGAAAACTCTGAAAGTCAGTTGTGATTCCATCGGCGAGACAAGGACATCGTTCCTCATATTCTTCCACTTCTAAGAAAAAAGTCTTTTCAGGTATGCTTTTGACCAGTAATCCGATGATATCGCGATTAGACCTGTACAGTGTTCCGAACGTGGGATCACGGTGGAGTACGCAAGGAAACAACGCGCGAGGAGATACCAATCTGATGAGCTGCCGTAGTTCCGAAAGCGACGCGTGGCACGCGTAGTTGATATACTGTTGTCACATCCCAAAAAAAAATAATGGTTAGAGCTCGCGCATGAATAATAAAAGCAGTGACATACTTTCAGGAAGCTATCTCCTAAAGACCTTACATAGCAAAGGTCGTCCTTCTTCCCGATGCTCGGTGGTAAATTCTCATTGAACTTGAACAAATGACCCCTTCCGACCACTGAACTCTGCACAAAGGTTCCCTCCGTACCTCTCGCTTTGCGCACCATTTCCGAAAACCACGGCACATTTGGTTGAATCCTGATCAACTCTCTTGCGGAAGAATGTTCTCCACCCGCACCACCGTACCCGCATGTCGGCCTCAATCGACAGGAATGAAACCTAGCCGATATCCCATCGAGCGTCAAATGTGGTAAGATCTTTGGATCAATCAGGTCGTCAATTGCCTCGTAGAGTTCGTACAGATATGGCGATACATGGACCTTTGTGTGGTAGGCCTTCGAAAGCGCGATCCATATGTCTTCGTAACCGAATGTCCAGGCATCGATGTAATAGTGCGCGAGACGCGGTCTGCGGTTAATAAATGTTATCAGGTCTGAAATCGCGAGATCCTATTTATAAGGGAATCGGGAGTGCGTTCACAGAAATGGTTAAAGCAAGCCTTTTTTTAAAGAGTGCAAACTTTGATGCCCATAATCCCGTCATTTTTGAAGTTACAACGTACTCGGCTTGGGAACTCCTGAAAGGCTTGGTGGCAGCATGTGGTGTCAAGATAAAGTCTGTCAATCCGCTGAGCTGAAGACGAGAAAATTGGCATAGTACTCAGTCCTTGCAGGTTCAATACCTCGTTCCTAGCATCCCCTGTGTACAGAATGCAGGACCTGTCATCTTGCAACAGGAACATGACGGCGCCTGGGCAATGATGCGCTGGAATAAGGCATAGTCGCGCCTGCCGCCCATTGCCGAGGTCGATGTAGTGTGGGAAGTCAACTGCAAGTGGCCTCTAATCGCATTAAAGAAAATCGCACAAGTCAATTTCCTTTCAACTGAACAACTACGATCGCCTTGACAAATACGAATTTCAATTGCTTCGTTCTCTCTCGCATATTAGCATCAAATGCGTACCAAAAAGGGTGCCAGGTGGGCGTATTTCCTTTGCATAACGCGGTCCTGCCCTGACTCGAACGCTATCTGTTTTGATCTTGTTGCGAGCAGCGGCAGCCACTGGGCAGTGATTTGCGAACAATATATTGTTGTATTCCATGCCTTGGCTGCCAATCCTGATAGGTGGTCACTATGAACGTGCGATAGCAGGTAGACATTGACGCCGGGGCGCTCTTTAAAGTTGTCGATGGCGACGGTGGGGAACTCTCGGATGAGACCATCAAACGTTGACATGGAGATGAGAGTTCTGCATGGGATGAAAAGTATGAGAATCAGGTTTGAGGTTCAGGTGTTGTGAGGAAAGGCTGTCACCGGGGGCTGTGCGGACATTTTTAGTGCCACCAATTTTTGCACGTTCCTAAATTTTTTATTATCATATACAAGGTCAAAGCAACAAAAGAATAAGGCTCAAGACAATGCTCGCGAAGAGAGAAGGGGCTCTATGCTGGGCCCTGGCGCGAATGATGAGATTGTTGCTGTGGTGGGAGTGGATGGTGTAAAAGGTTACTCATGGACATCGCTTTCGGGGCAGAACTGGTCTGCGGACCTGATGGTGGTGGCAGGACTCTCGAGGGAGATGAGTGCACAGAGGGAGCATATGCGTTGCCGCCCCCTGATGACCCACTCGATGATCCCACACGATGATGATGCTGTGAAGACGATGGCTCGTGGTGCTGGTAATGAAGGTGAGGCGAGGGATGCTGCGGCTGTTGTGATGGCGGCACAGGGTATCCTCGCGATGGGTGCGATGCATATGTCTGCGGTGGCGACGGGGGGTGGCGTTGCTGATACATGGATTCCCGTGCTCCTTGATGATATGAGGAGGGAGCAGAACCAGGATGGTGTCCCATTGGAGTTGGTCCCGTAGACATCGATGAGGGTAGCCTTTGATCAGTTGCTCTTTTCTTTTTTGTAGCCTCGCTGGAAAGCATGGAAGAATACATAGCCGGATTCCCTGTGTTTGTTGACGGATTAGAGGATGGATTGGACGCATAATCGGGTACGCTATTATTTTTCCGATAGTTCGCAGGGTCATCGTATGTTGGTTCCGTAATATGGATAGTGTCATGGCCAGATTCAGATGCATGGGGTTGAATGACTCCTATTGTATGTTAGTATAGTGTTAGCTACTAGTTGCACACATCAAAAGAGGCCCACAGCCAAGAACAAGCGTATTGTATGCAGTACCTTCTTCAGGATTCTTTCTTTTCTTACTCGCCGCTGATTTTCCGCTGCCTGCCATCGGGCCTCCCATATATAGGGCATGCTGCGTACGTGGCTGCTGGGACGCAGGGTGCACGATTTCAGAGAGATGAGCTGAACGGCTTACGATCGAAGGCGATATGGATGGACTCATTCGTTGAGTGCCCTCTCTTGGAGCGTCTGCGCTTTGTGACGTAGTTAATAATGACGATGGTGGTAGTGCTGCTGCTGATAGTGCTGGGGACGTTGTAGAGGGCGCAGGAGTCACCGGAGCTGCAGAGGATGGTTGCTTGTCGGTACTAGAGGTGCTACTAGAGGACTGCGCTCCTGCACTGCGGACTGTTGAAGGGACGTTACCTGACTTGGGGCCTATATTTCCCGAAAAGACCGGCCTGGGCTTTCCTATTGGCACCGTTGTACTGTTTGACTCGACCTCTCGCTTTTCCTGCTTTTGAACCTTCTCCTTCAATTGACTGTACTGCCGGGAAATCTCATACGATGTCATCCATCCTGACGGGAATGATAGTAATAACTATAGGCAAGAAGATAGAAGACGTAAAATTGTAAATATTGTCAACTAATGCCTGTAATACGACGTCCTCACGAAAATTGCAGTACAAACATACCGTTTGATAGGCGTCTTTCCGAGTCTTGGAATCCGAGGGTGGTGCAGGTTGGTTTTCATCGATTGCACGGAATTCTTGCCTTGCAGCTAGGATCTCCATGAACTTCTCCATTGTCTCCCACAGCAGCAAGCGAAGGTCCTGACTCCAAGGGAATTTTCTTTGAGGTTTGCCTACCAGAGATACCACAAGATATTATTAGCAGACGATCCGACAAGATCAGCCTATCGTTAAGCCTGGACCGGCTATTTAGAGTTCCAGTAGTACCTTCTTCGCCGCTCATATTCACATCTCCATCGCCGTCTTTCTCAGGCTGATCGGCCAATCCTGAGGCTTTCCAAACCATGTTGGCGCGAGTCGTGAACTGTTCGATAAGACGTGACTTCTGAGCCTCCAAATCAGCAATCCACCCAGGCAATACATTCTTGTAGATAAGTTTCTGTTGGCAAAAACATAGATAGCATTGTTAACATAGGTTCCGGAACATCGTACGCCAACCTTGCAGTATTTCATGACGCCTAATACCTTTAGCGTAAACTTATTATAGGGCAAAACTGCCTGTAAGTGGACGAAGAAGCTGTCCTCCAGCACATATCCTGAAGAGCGCGTCGCAAGCGCAATCCTTGCACACTCAAACAGTGGAGCCTTAATGTGGGGTGGAAAGCGTGCCTTCACTTCCCATGTTTCTAAAGAAAAAAGCAAGCAGAATATTAGCAGGCACCATATTAAATAGCTGATATTAGAGCAGAGAGCTTTGCGGAGCAAATTGTTCCTTACCTTTCCTGGCCAAATCAGCCACAATGTCGTACGCCACTTGCACTTCTTCGTTTAAAGGCTCTAGAGTCCTGTGTCCTTTTGATTTGGAGCCTGCCTCACTTGCTACTGTGTTTAACTTCGCTGATCCTTTGGCAGACTCATTGACGGCAGATGCAGTCTCTAGTGAGGGCGGTGTAGATGATGACACCAATGCCTCAGCATTCTCAGAGGGTGCTCCTGTAGCCGTGGAATCCTGCTCCACTGTGGCACTCGCCTTTGGTTTCGATTTCGATCTAGACGGTGACGATGCACGGACAGGCTCAGGTGGCGGAGTCGAGTTATCGGCATTATCATCCATTGGTTGCGGTGATTCTATTCGTACGATAGGCGTGCTTACTGCCGGTGTCGATGAAGTTGCAGAGGATTTGGAAGGCTTCGACTTTGCTTTCTTGCTTGGTCCTGCCTTGGATTCCTTGTCAGAATCCTTGGCCTCTACCCCGTCCTTGTTAAGTTCCTTTCCTGCAGCCTTCGATTTCGAAGGAGCGTTCTTTTTCTTTGGAGTTGCGGTTGCGCTGTTTGTTCCACCTTCGGCTCCTGCTGCTGCTGCTGACCCCTCGTTTGATGGAATTGTAGAGTTTGCAAGCCCAGATATTACTGAATTTTTGGTCGGTTTTGGTTTGTCATCCATCTCACTCATCTCAGACATAGAATCGTTGGCATTTTCCATGACTGCCAGACTGGATCCTTTACTTGATTTCGTGGCACCCTTCCCTGTATTTAGAGGCGAAGATGCTGCAGCCTGTTTCCTCTTTGCTGGTTTTCTCGATCGTGGCCCTGCGTCCGATGAATCACTAGAACCATATCAATGCAGCGCGTGTTAAAGCATGAGCAGTGATTGCGCGAATGATGTGGGCGCCTCTACGAAATACATTCACTTACGGATCTTCATTTGTTATCTCGACAGGTCCTCTATACGCAAAGAAGCCATCGATCTTGGGCCGTACCATGCCAATGGACTCGAGCATCATCTCGCTATCGTCGATGAATTCGTCCTCAATATCGTAGTGCTCCGTGTCCCATCGACTTGGTCGTTTATATACTTGTCCCTGAAGGTGATCCAGTAAAAGAGTGATGCAATTCAGACCAACCGTCAAACAATGATCATGATATCCAGCGCACTGACATTCCCATATCAATCGAAACATATCAACTACACGCGATACGTGCCACGCGCTGAAATAGCATCGGCTACCGACACTCCCATAATAATTCATTTCATACTTGAGCAGAAATAAATGAAAGCCTGCCGGCGCAATACAAACATACAAAGCGACAGAGATGAAAGTCATCAAAGAATAGCTCGAATTAAAGAACGGGTAATCATACCTTGCCATCGTCGTCCTCATCTTCGTCTTCATCTTCACCTTCATTTCCCTCCTCGAGTCCGGCGTATTTCTCGGTTAATGCCTCCAGGAAATCCTTGGGCTCTCGTTTACCAGACTCTGGATCATCTTCCTCCTCGTCGTCTTCGTCGGGGTCCTCGTCATCGTCCTCGTCCTCTGCCTCCGTACCATCCTCGTTCTCTTCGTCATGTTCTTCTTCATCTTCCTCGTCATCATCCTCTGCCTCGCTGTCTCCCTCTCCAAGCGCTTCTTCGCCTTCTGGGGGGTCAATATCCATAGCAGTCGTGGAAGATTGACTAACGTCTTTGATACTCGCCCCTGCCCCTGTCCCGGTGACCTTTGAATTTTTTAGGGGTGACGATGTTGGCAGTGAGGCTGTGGTGGAAGAGGATCCTGTTACGTTGGGTGTTACTCCTGTAGACGCTGACGAAGTTGCAGTGGCACCACTCTTGGACAAAGGCGATGTCTGTAACTGAGCTGCACGCTGACGCTTCTGTTCTAAGCGGATCAGGTCCGCGTATGAGATGATGGCGTTTGGGTTCTCCTGAAGCGAGTAAAAGATGCGGACGGTCCCGCTGCCAGAAGCGGAATTGGCATCCTTTTTGGTCTTTGATGAGGATGAGTTCAAAGAAGCTGAGACAGCGCCACTGAGGGGGGTGTTGACGGTAGAGGACGATGAAAGTATGGATCCACCCATGACATTTGCCATGAGGTCCGGGGATGTATTAGGGAAGGGCATCTGCTGTCCTGCAACCGCTTATGAAAGCGCCAGCGTGCGTGTTCCACCGACCCGATACACACGTATCGCTGAGAGCACTGCTGCCGACAAGAAAAGAAAAGGAAAAAGAAAAAAAAAAAAAAAAAGACAAAGATTGGGCTGAATTAGCAATAAGAATGCGGATGCGGAGTGGTGGTGAAAGAAGGGTGGGCGGAATGAAGTGTGTTGTGTGGAGAGGGAGGAGTACCGCGTCGATGCTGTTGAAGCAAAGAAAAAAAAAAGGTGGCAGAGTGGAGGAGCGACGACGACAGCGATTGGATATGAAATATAGACATCGAAACGAAAAGCGGAATGTTTGCGCTACAACTACAGAACAGGTTTTTCTGCGATAACGGAGAATGCTCCTACAGCTGAACACTTTTCTTTATGGGAAAAACTAGTGTATCGATCAGTCAACTAGGTACCATCATGCATATGTGTCGAGTACAAAGCGCCTGTCATATTTAAACTGGGGTGCTTGTCTTTATTTCATTTATACTAGCGCTAACACAGCGAAAATACTGTTTAAAACAGGCGATGTCACATGCCTAGACACGAACAATGATCGTCCTTTGGAACACTTTGTTATTACCCTTGAATCAACAAAAGCGAAATAATGTCAAACACGAGAGTGATGGTCATGGCAGTGCGAGCCAGAAGGACCATGTTCAGCAGGTGAATGTAGATTTGTTCTTCCCCTTGGATAGTTGGTAGCCGCAGAGAATGTCATAACGATAATTGACAGCGGTTGTTCAACTGGGGTGAAAGTATGCGCGAAGGGAATAGGTTGATTAAAGCGTGGAAGATAAAACCATGTTGTATGTGGAGCTCGCATCGCGCGGCAGCAAGCATCTTTATTGTTCAAGTGTGCAGAAAGAACAGGTACGATCCGAAGGACGAACCAACATTTTAGGACAATGGGCGCGAAAACTACGTCACCGAAGTGACGAACCGTACGTCCCTCCTAGATCTAAACTAAGACTATGTGTTTGCAAACAAGAAGGAAACTGAGCGCTTTCCGCTTTACGCTCTGCTATCCCATATCTCAACAATGGCCGATCCTCTAACTATGTTTATCGTTATCCGGAAGGATTTAATCAAGGTACCAGTGCTTGTATTTACCGAACAATACTGCATACTAGGCGATTATCACAGGGTTACTGATGTGCATCCCTATCCACATATTTCGCAGACCCTTGGATGGTCAACTGGCAGGTAACTGAGAGCTGTTTCCGTGAAGTACTGGAAACATCAAACCTAAGCAAAGACATCTTACGCTTTTCTTCGCATTTTCCATCGCGTAACCGACTGCAGTGTAATTGCTCAAGCATGCCATGCATCCACGGCCGTCTTGCACAATACCCAGGATTTGAAAGATACGCGCGAATATCTAGCCGACTTGCACAATATGCACAAAGTCGTCCTTGAGGTACGTTATATCTTTTACTATACATCACTATACAAAGCTTCCGCGACGAGGACGTTTTATTTTTTAACGTACCATACTCGGACCAAACACCGACCTCAATCAGGTCAAGAATCTGCCACAACTAGAATCCTTAGCAGCAAGTCTTTCAAGTCTGGATGTACCACATGTCACTTGGAGAGAGCAGCCGGAGGATATTGTGACATGCCTTTCCACTTCACCTATCCGCAGGAGCCCAGAGGTTAAGGAAGCCTTCAAAAAGTGTTCTCTATTCCGATAAGAGTTTTTCTTGGATATACACGAATAGAACATACCACCATTATCACAGAAATTAGATCAAGTGCATTTGCCTATCCATTTTATCGACAAAATTGCATGCGGACAAAAATATGACACATTCATGTGCAGTATGGAGTGGTACTTTTATGATACAAGAGTAAAGGTGATATTATACAAACGAGTGAAGCGCTAACTGAAATACGAGCATCTCAGACGATGCAGAACGACTCAGTCTGTAGGTGTTTCTGAAGGAGCGTTACCAGTAATGGAATTGCACATAGTTATTAAATCCTATTATAAAAGGTGTTGCTAGCTTTAGTAGAATGAATACAAGACGTGCTCATAGAGAGCTGGTGCCACTAAGCAATTGTCCGTACCTGAAGATCTTCCATCAAAGATTGTTCGCTAAGGCTGATGGCGGGGTTCTCCGGAGCTTTCACAGCATCCATCTCACGATCCAGGCTACAGTGGGCGAGTGCAAAATTAGACATGAACTCCAATAGACGATTCGGACTGCCACATAATTGCATGGACGTACTCTTGGAACTCTTGGACGAATTCGTCGCATTCTTTTTCAAGCCTGCCGATTTCTCTTTTGAAGATGCTTTCAGCCTGTAAGAGCTCCTGAATTGCTTGATCGAGTGTCAGATGCTTGTCAACGTCCTGTAAACGCATCCATATTAGCTTTACGATGCATTCTTACGCACATAAGCGTCCTGTAGTCGGCCGAAGTGCAAATCCACGTACCTCAATATCCATAGCATCGGTATCCGTAGCACCGAGGTCGATATCGCTACTTTGGGCTGCTGTGGATGACGCATTGGCCTCCGTATCTGACCGTGCCTGTTGATCCAGATTGTACGGGTTACGCCTGACTTCAATGTCGATATTTCTCCGGACTTTGCTTCTGGCTTGATGGCGAGCATTCAGGTATGCACGGTAAAGATCATTGACCTCTGGGTGCGATCGATATGAAGACGGAAAGAACGTTTTGAACTGCTGTAGCGTAACGCTGTCGTGAAGCTCGTTCCCGACCAGGAACTTAGAGAGGAGATCCTTCTCCTTCATCTTTCCTGCTTCGCTGGTGAACGCTGTTTGGATTCTGGTGAAAGTTGATGCGGCTGAAGCTATAGCAAATCCAATGAATGTCCTGATCTGGTGTGCTTCCTGGTAGGAATGGTGTGAGGGCGTCGTTTCAGGGTTCAGGGTAAGAGCCAATGGGGTGGCTTAATGAAGCCCTTGCTT
The DNA here is from genome assembly GCF_025024155.1 of Gamsiella multidivaricata. Classification (NCBI taxonomy): domain Eukaryota; kingdom Fungi; phylum Mortierellomycota; class Mortierellomycetes; order Mortierellales; family Mortierellaceae; genus Gamsiella; species Gamsiella multidivaricata. The sequence goes on from NW_026251726.1 coordinate 401,631, forward strand.
TATTTTTCAGTCGCGCCTGTGCCAAACCTTCATGCTAACACCGCCTGGCCTCCTTCTTCACCCAAAACATCCGGACATGATCACCTCAGGTTTTACAAACACCCATAGGCTGTTCCTGCAGGCAGCGATCTCTCGGCGATTGATGACACAGGCGGCTGCACTGAATGTATACTCACAAATCTGCAATGTGACGGAAGGCAGGTGCACTCGATCCAGCCTTTTGGTGGCAACAAGGTCTATTACAACTCGAGGACGGACTTGACCACACACACTAACCGTTGTCATTATATCACCCAATTCCAACGGAACATGCGTTTGACAATAGAACAATTCGATCAGGACCAGTTCCAAGACTTTATTACGCAATTGAACGAAGGGCTCAACAATGTGGAACTGGAGTTCAGACAAGCACAGGACGAGATATCAGGCGAAGCAGTTGTGGCACTTGTATGAATATACCTTGTCTCAACGGTCATCGATGGAAACGGCTAGCTATGGCTCCAGCAGGCGCGACAACGAACCTTTGCGTCCGTCAACTGACGCAGGATCCACGATTTCTTTATCACTGGATTTAGACAAATACAAATGGACAAAAAATCGCACAGGTCGCAACAGGATACAGCCCCACGGAACTGGAGTACTTTAAGCATCTGGTACGTTCAGGATAGCCTACTGATATGCGTCTTTGTATACAGTTACTTGCGCGATGCTAATATCTTTCGCTTTTGATTGACGAATGTTCTCTGACGATAGCTGGACGCAATCATCATGGCAGACGATGAGGCGTTTTGTATCAGCTCGACAGCAGCATTGCATGAAGCAGGAAAACTGAAAAACAAGGAAAATAAGGCATTGGCTATCCCAAAGCGTGAAGCTGAAAATCTGCTGGACAGATTCGTGGCCGACAAATGGTTTATCCGATCAGCGTACGTCGTTCTGTCGTGACTAAGACCTTTTATTATTTGCTCCGCAACATAATTGGCGCCGGAGAGGAACTTAAGACCTTTATGGCCATTTTTGTATATTCTAGAGCTGGAGCATACTCACTTTCGATGCGCTCGTTGCTTGAGTTGCAGACATACCTCAAGGAGACATATGGCGATCAAGTCCAGGAGTGTACGCTTTGCATGGAGATCATTACCAAAGGACAGCGCTGCGAGGTCGCTGCGTGTTCGTCTAGGCTGCATCACCATTGCGCTTCACAGTACTTCAAGAACATGAGTAACCCCGTATGTCCAACATGTCATAGTGCATGGCCAGGCAGGGTTCTAATCGGACTTCCAGACAAGACCTCAGCACCTTCGATGATCCGGAGGCGTAGAAGAGAGAATGACGTTGCGGGTGATAGAGAGGGAGAGGATGGCAATGCGAGGGGTGAAGCCGAGGATGACGACGAGGATGAAGACGCGCGTTAGTTTGACCCACACGAATAAACTTCAAAAGAGAAGCTGAACTGTGTCAAAAGCCTAAGATTTAGTTCGTGCGCCAATTGAACCCCGCTATTTTCGTCTTCGTAAGGCGATACATTAAATGATTCGCTCTTATACGACACGCCATCCCGACATGCCATTTGCTTCGATGATCTCGATGCGCGTGCAGACACTCGTCCGAATCAACGCTCGCGCCGCTTTGATAACAAACACTCGCGTTCTAGCTGGGACACTGGCAAGGACCTACAGCAACCGCACAGGACCATCATCCAATTCCACTGCCAAATCAACGGATAGCAAAGCCCTAGATCCTAATAAAATCAAAGGACCTGGAGGGCTGACCATGACCCAGATCGGAAGGCTGGTCCGGCAGAGTCACGCCAAGGACTTGGAACATCAAGCAAAAAAGCGAGACCAGCAGTCAACCTCGAAAGCACCCAAAAAATGAGCGTGTATCAAGGTCAATGACGCAAGGTTCAGATGAAGAAGCAGAAGACGCCGTTTCCTTTGCATGCCACCATTCTGCTATGCATTCCTCCCTATCTCTGCAGCTGAAATAACATTTGCGAATAAATAAATTATGGCAGCCATGTTCAACAGTATTTTTCGGTCGTTTACTATAAGTTATCGTGCGCATGTTAAATAAAAGGCTAGGTGGTCCCAAAGGCGCGAAAAACGTCTTCGTGCTTCGGACGTCTACTTTACTCAAGATCAGGCATGGTGGCTCGTTTTTTTATGATCGTCTGCCAACTCGCTTTATGTCTGGTAATCTGAATGACAAAAGGACCGCACAGACTTCCTCAGTGTCGTCTGCACAGTCAAGAAAGGCGAACCAACCGCAGTTTCAATCGTCGCATGAGATAGGCAGAGCGTAACGCCACTCCCATTGCTGCGTAGCAACCCATGTGGCAATATGTCAACAAAGAGAAAAGAAGGAAAACGTTGGGATAGGGTTATATGAAAGGAACATGGCATAACTACAAGGGATTGCCCTACCGAGTACTGCATGAACCATGCATCATTTCATATTGCATTTGTAACCATGCATCTCCCAAGCTGCTCATATAGTTGTATGGAGAGTTTCATCATATATAAAAACGACAAATCAAAGGATAGCATTAATCTCAATGGTACAAGAACGTAAAAAAAAAAAGCTGTTTCATCTCTATCCCGACTGATGACAAAGAGGAAAAAAATGGGTTTCAACAATTGGGATAAACAAGATGGCGCTGAGGATTTCAGAACTGAAAACTGATGTGCAGAAACAAAAAAGAAAGAAACCTGTGGTTGAGTGAAAGTACATGGCGTTCATACTGATAATGTTTCAAGGCCAGAAACAATTGCAATTTTGACCCGACCATGTGGTTAAGAATATATGAAGGATGGCCGAGCAGAATGGCACTTTTTGACCATGTGATGCGGATTAACTGGACGTTTTCTTGGCTCTAATCCAGAGATAGAGAGTCCAAATCCAAAGGTAGCTTGCAATAATGATGGTGATGGCGGTTAAACAAGTCGTCTACGGAGAAGATAAAAAAGAGAGTGGCTATGTGCTATATCCATCCTCAGCCTCAGGGCACCAATCAGCGACCGTCATCAATGCTACTGTGCTGGTCGAGCAAGTGTTACCCTTTTCCCAAGGACCAACAGAGATCTGCCGCACGCATACAAACACGTTATTCATGCATACGAACATACAGAGATATAAGCACACAACAATGAATATGCACTGCAGACTAATGGAATTGCAGGGCTATTGTGCCGAGAGAGAAGGACAGAACGAGAGAAATCAGAGAAAGAGCAATTGAGTGAGCAAGCAAGAGGATGGGCGGACACCCGATGAGTCTGGTTCATTTAACCAGCGCAACGAAAAGATAAGGTTCGGCGGTGTAAGAGCAAGAGCTGGATGGAATGGTGAGCAAATTATATATTAAGACATGGAAGAGTATGTGGATGCAACATGGCATCCCAGCCAACTTAACCCTTTTTAATAATAAGTGTATGAGCATTGCCCATGCTTTGGTCAGGGGCATGCCCGCATACGAGCACCCTTGGAAGGGGTGGAAGGGGGAGTGGGGATGGCTTTTTTATCTTTGATGCACTTTTCTTTTTGTCTTCTTCCTCCTCTTTCTTTCTTCTTTTTATTTTTCTTTTTGTCCATACCCTAACGGTCCCCTGCTTTACTACCCCTGTATCCCGTCCCTCCTGTCTGACCACTCCCTGTCCCTAAACCTTGCTTCCTAACGCCCAATCCCATTGGGTCATCATCCGTATCACATCTCCTTTCCTCTCTTCACACACAGACGTCCTCTCCCACTATTATCCCTTCCCCTTCGACTTACCCAGCACAAGCAACAACGAAACACACCCATCGCAATGTCACGACGAATGTCAGAGGCCACCTCTGTCTGCTCTTTCGACAGCATCCCAACCTTGGCAGACGTCGAGGCTACGCTTGGAAGTGTCGATATGAACCAGCGATATGAACTCTACTCCGGCAGACTCATCTCCTTTGCCGAGGTCGGCCATCCTTGCGGACACCCCGTCTTCTGCTTGTAAGCAAACCCAACCAACCGTAAATCGATCCCAGGCACGCAAATCCAGATGTAACACACAGCAAAGACACTAAATCCGTCTAATACCATTACGAAAACTAGTCTAGGACTGGGCTGTATGCGATACTACTCCATTATCCTCGAGGATCTAGCCTTCAAGCACCAGCTCAGAATATACTGCATCGATCGGCCTGGCGTAGGCATGTCCCACACAACCGAGCCTGAGGTATAGTATTCCACACCCATCGAAAGACACAGGATCTTATTTTTTCCTCCGCAGCTCCTGTTTATTCATCTATCAATCCATCCATCTATTGACTGTCGGTCTCTGCAGGAATGGACGCCTCTCCGAATGGCTGAGATTGTCGAGGAGATGGCTAACGGATTCAACATCCAGCGCTTCTCCGTGATGGGCCACTCTTGTGGAGCCATTTACGCCATGGCCTGTGCCCTCCGCCTTAAACCTCGTATCGTCGGCACTGTCTGGTTGATGTCTCCTTGGGTCCATTTGACACTCGCAAAGCGCATGAAGTGGATCAAGCACGTCCCAACAACGTTACTCAAGTCCCAAAGTACAGCCAGTTTGTTATACAAGTCGCTCTCGGTCGCAGCCAAGGAGCCGCCCTCTACTTCGGACCCCAACATCCTGAACTATGACCGTGAAAAGTTGTGCAAGGCCATGTTGGAGGATAATATGGCTGAAAGTCTTGAGGGCGCCAATAACGATCTAATGGTCTGCCTGGAACTATATCATTCGTTTGGATTTAGCTACAAGGATGTAAAACTCCCAGTTCACGTCTTTTGGGGCACCAAGGTACGTACGACTGATATGAACACTCCATCTGTCTAATGCTGTCAACATTCTCTCTAACATAGTTGCCCCTTAATATATTACTTATCAACAGGACGCTGTGATTTCCAGGGAAGCTGTGGACTGGATGGAGCAGAAGCTGGAGCAATGCACTCTGAGCGTGATCGAAGGCGGCACGCATGGCCTTCTCTGGCGTGCAGATGTGGTATCCCAAATCTTCAAGGGCATCTCCTCATCATGGAAGCTGGCCGAATTTGAGCGATCTCTTTCGCAGCGGTGGTCTATTAAGCAGCTCGGCCTGAGTACCACTAGCAACAGACATCTTTCGTACAGAAGCAGCACTTATAGCGGCAACGGACAGATCCAGCAGGCGATTCAGACAAGCAATATCTATGAGAGCCTTCATCAGGCAACACTTCACCCACACCAGGTCTTGGAGGACTCTGAAGGTTTCTGAAGGATCATTATCAAACATACATCACAGCGACGTTTCCACATCATTCGTTCTCCTTTCCCCTGAGCATCCATTTGTACCATATACCCATATAAAATAGTAATAATAATGCCATCCGTTCAATACTGTGTTTTGACTGGAAAACATGCCAGTGGCATTGCGCAACATATTGCCGAGGCCTTTGCAATTGTCGTTCTGCTTTATTCTGGGTTTATTCGCAAGAGCAATGCCCTCGAACAATCTTCTACGGCGATTATTGCTTACGCACATTGTGCGACATTTACTATAAAAGCAGAGGCGAAGAGAAGAATTATTAATATCAATTTGTGTTTGTTCTCTCTAAAAGGTCATAGAGTAGGCACTGGTCCTGTTTAAGCAATAAAAGCTCGGCCACTTACGACCTTCCTGGACTTGAGACCATGCTTAAAGACAGTGAAGTAAGGAGTGGTACCATCCTCACGGTAGTTGAGGAGCAAGACAGCGCCCTCGGGATTCATGGACTCTCCGGTGTAGAACTACACAAGAAACGCGTAGCACAAGCACAAAAATACGAGTTTCAGTGATTCAGCAGGTACAATGGGGTGCTGAAGGGTCAACATCGACGGACGTAACCACGTCGTATGGCTCACATACCTCATAGTCCTTGAAGTTGGCGAGAATCTTCTTGAAGTCAGTAGCGACAGCGGACTCGAACTCCTTGCCAGCCTTCTCGTCGAGAGCCAACTTGGCCTTGATGGCCTTCATATAACCCTTCATGTAGACAGTATAGCCCTTCTTGTCGAAGCTGGTCTGCTGAAGACGGCCGGAATAAACGACATTGTTGACCATCGCCTCACCATCCTCAAGAGTCTCCTCGGCCTCCTCAGCGGAGGCGTTGGCACCAATATCGACATCAGCACCGGCTTTGACCTTGATCATGGCGCAGTCGATCTCGTAAGTGGAACCAACTTCCTTAGGATCAAAAGCATCGGAGAAGAGCTCGTCGCTAGAGGAAGAATAACAGAAAACAAGGAGTGTCAATTGGGTAGAAACGAGGTGGAGACAAGGAGAATGAGGCCAAGACTAAGAAAATTCTTACCCAGAGATAATGTCCTCGTAGATAATCCTAGAGAGAGGGACATGAAACGGGAATGGAAGAAATGTCAGAAGCACGTCTGGCAAGGAAGAATCTCACACGGTCCTTCAGTGTTCAATTCAAGAAAAAGGTGTCGGATTCGTCGAGTCGACTGAAGAGGAATCTGTAGCAGAGGTCGGAGATGTCTTGCTCTTGATGGGCTTTGATCGCGACAGGACTGTTACTTACATGGTGGTTGGTGGTGCTAGTGGGTGATGATGAGGGATGGGTGATGGAAAGAAGAAAAGCGTAGAGACAACGAAAAATGGGGGAAAAAAATTCTCTCGAAGCTTGCACTGTGAGTGCGCTGCTGTTCCCCCATGGGCCAAAAACAAATGGAACCCAAAGAAAAGCCACAGCGACGCATGGTTTGCTCCTACGGTCTTCCTTCACGTGGAGCATCCATTGGAGGCAACCGCCTTCTCGAATGGGGCGTCCTGTACCGGTTCAACTGAACCCAGTTGTACCCAAACGAACCGAATTAGATCCATATCCATCCTCTTACGATTCCCTAGATACCTTCATTGTTTTACCATGTTTTAGATATCAGCTTCATCCAACACCATGGTCGACGTACGATCCTGCAGAGGATTTCGCACCACCTAACCACTCATTAAAGTAGCCACCCTGCACAATTAAACGCGACCAAGAGACGCGTCAATGGAGCCCTCGAATGACGCGACAGGGCCAAGGCGATCCGCACAGCCCCACTTCCCAGGACCGTCTTTAAATAAATTTCTCACTCTTTCTCGACATGGCATGGTGCACGTCCTTGAACCCCACAAGCAGTCGCCACGAGTCACTTCCCAGACCTTTAAAGTTGTGTGGGAAGCCTCTGCTGAGACAACATAATCAAGCTCTAAGGTTTGGTGTCTGAAGTTCCTCTTTTCGAAGCGGCTTTGGAGTTCTGGTACCTGACTCTCCTCGCAACTACCGTCTGTTATCTCGGATATCGTCCTCTACCCCTACCTCCCCTCCTAGCCGATATTCTCGCCTTTAATCAACTGGAGTTGATCACGATGGTCCGACTTGGTAGGGAGCAGAGGAGATTCCTGAGTGGCGATTATATTGACGCTGACGGTGCTAATCACCAACAGTCGACGCAGGGTTGATGATTCTGAACGGAGGTAAGACGATGAGGATGCCAGTTGACTGACAGGGCCGAGATCGTAAAGTTTCAGTCGTGAACTCAGATATGATGAGATATCAGTAACAAGATACAATCAGTGCAATGCTTTGTTCACACAATGGAGTTGGCATCCTCAGTCAGACGTTACACCGGCAGCCATCGATCAAGGACTAAATCCTCTAAAACGGCCCCTGGAAGGAGCGCCATCAGCAGCAACGTCTTACCCATAGGCAGACGCAGGCATTGGCAGACCACTCCTCATTCAGTATGAGGCGACAGGTGACCGTCTCGGCTCGCCTTGAGAGGAAGTATCTCAGTCGCCGTCATCATCATCACTACGATCTCTACTGTCATCATAGGTCCCTTTGAACAATAAAGGAGTCGGATGAATGGATACAATAATCGAATCTCAAGCACGTTGGATTAATGCATGCGTGGCATGCAAACAAGCTCCCCTGCGCTCACAGCGCTTACAACGCTCACAAGTCTTTGGCAAAATGTCCCTCATCCCGTCTAATGCCTCATCGCTCATTTGCCATCCATTTCTTCTCTTCACTCCTCTTGCCGCAACTGCATTCGGTAATGACTTCTGATTCAAAACACTTGCGGAAGCTATGGTATCTAATAATGCTTCTCGCTGGCGCCTGCCTCATCTACGATCTCGCCCTCTACGCCTATGACTCGCAAGTAGCCACCCTTGTTACAGATGTCCTCACGATCGCAAGCTTTAGCCTTGGTCTCTGGTGGAAAACCCTCTTCAGCTTGTCTCCATTCACATCTAACGTCTGCGGGCGCGCTGCTCGACATACTGGATCATTTTTCTTGATGGGACTCTGGGTTGTGAACGCGACTATGTACTCACAAGCTGAGCGCGGTATAGGTCCAGCCATGGCTGCCGTGGCTTCCCTGAACATTTGCCTTATCATAATGGAGGCGGTTTCGACTATTCTGGTTTTTAAGGGTCAGGAGAAGGCCTCGGACAATGGCGCTGCTACCGCTGACAACAAAAAATCCATTACAGACTACGTGAAGGATGGCGGCCGGGACTGTGGACCCATATCCATGGGCGCTGCAACCACGGTGAACCAGCGGCAGTTAAGTGTCGAGACAGGGGTTGTCCAGCCCTTGGGATTGAATGGAGCAGTAGTCTACGACATGGAGCAGTATCACAAGGAGTACCAGCTGTATCTAAAGAGCCAGCAGTTGTCCACTTCCGATCAAGCAACAGGCGCGGAAGCGAGCGAAGGCATGGAGGGTAAATACGACGACCCGTTACAAGAGTCGTCATACAAGATCGAGGCTCCAATGGATGGCCCCCATGAAGGATCCTCGTCAGCTGTACCTCCAAGGCCCACTATAGAAGGACACTTTCCTCACACTCCTTCAATACCTCCTCATTTAGAGGTAGAGCCCTTTACGCCCTCGATGAAGGGCCACACACAGCCGCCGGCAATACCATTATCAGGTAGCAGCGACCTGGTCCATCCGATTCTGGCCATTCCAGCACAGCAGACGTCGCCAACCCCGAGCATTGACGTACGTGGGCTCTTGCCGGTCGATGTTCAATTACGGGCCAACCCCTAATTACAGCACAGCAGTGCGCCACAGTGCAAGTTATTGCGTCGGTCCCGCCTTTCGAGGGGCCATTTCAATCGCCATCGTTATTGACGCCATCACTGCCTTGAAATCGATGGCGGTGTACAGTTTGTACACCCATCCGCCCCTTGTGTTATCAGACGCGTTTCATTGCTTGCCAATGCAACATTCATCGCTGGTCTGACACCAACCCACCCTTCACCGCTGTATTTTTTTTCTCCTACGCGCTCCAGCAGCCATCAAAAGCGAGAGCAATAAAACGATGATACAGTCATTGATGAGGGATGGTTTACGGACGATGGATTTATTATAGCGCATACTGCTGCTTGTACCTTTGTATTTTTGGTTATTACTCTTCCTCGCCTTTTCACATCCTTTATCTCGACATGCATCATGTTGTTTCATGCATTGATAGTTGGAGCATCTTATTATACACACGACGCGCAAAAGTGTTTAGCATATCAGCATAGAATACACGGGTACACCGCTTCATGTGGCTATGAAGTATTGTTAACGCTACAGTCGCCTTCGTATCTTGCATCGCAGAATTTCTAAAAGAAAAACTATCATTCGTTTTATTACTTGTTGTATACGAAGTGTATAGGCGAAAGATTACCTTCTACAACACAAAGTTGGTCTTGAATCGCTTTAGGGTGCTCGACATTGGATTCTTCGTCAGAATTGAGTTCAGGATCTGGTTCGCAGAGTCCTCTCGTGCCTGAGCTAGTTCTTCGGTCATGACTGACGTAGGACGCTGAGAAGGCTGCCAAAAATATATGCAGAATCCTCACTGCCCTAGGCCTCGACGCTGAACAAAACGCATAAACGCGCTCCGCGGCCACTTGCATCCTCGAGACGAAGGATGGCCCTAAGATCAATCTGCACAACCATGCAACGCGCCATCTGACGAAAAATATCCTTTTTCCACCTAAAGGCGCATTATATATCCGAAGAATAGAAGAAGGCTTTCATTGACTTTATTCGGTCTCATTATCCGTTCAAGTGCATTGTCGGTTGGTGTCAATAGGTAAGTCGTTTATTGCAGTATGCACTCTCCAGTGCTGCTTTGTGCCCCATACATTCTTTCCTCCTTGTATTGAACCTGATCTCATATCCATGCATAATGCAGATGGGATCCCTGGTTCCAGATGATTAGACGAAAGATCTTTTGGAGTTGGAGAAGAAAGTCCTGACGACAAAGACCTGGAAGGCCGACATGATTACGATCAGAGCAGACTCGGTCAACGAGAACCAAAAGATCCTGCTCTCAGTCGAGATGACGGTAGCGAAATTGCGGCTCTCTCTCGTCTTGAAGTACTTCTGCATCCTGTCGATCTGTGACAATTCGCCTGTCAATCTGAACAACGACTCATCCATGGCCTGGGCTTGAGCCTGAGGGCCCGTTCCCTTCTCGCTCTGATCTATCTGGGCAGGTCGCTTCTCGTGTTCGACTGTAATCTCAAAGTCAACGACCTTTTCCGCGAATGTCGACATGTCGTTTGAGAAGCAGAAGGAGTATTCACCGATCTCGTTGGCAGTGAACACATAATCGCCCTGGCGCTCCTTCTCGAGCGACAGAATCGTCTTTTCCTTAGGATCCTTAACCTCGACGTCGATATCGAATGATCCACCGGATTGGACCTATATCAAAGGGAGACAAGGAGGCGCTGTCTGATCAGCGATTGGATTCGATACAGGCCACTGGGCTAGAGCGTAAAATAGGTAGCACTGTGGACCGCTGGATGTTCAGCGGTATAGTGCTTGTAGCATTGAACAGAATCCGGTGTTTACAGGAAGAGCCTGGAGTCGAGAGGGAGTGTCTTACCGCAAAGTAAAAAGCAATCTTCTTTTTGGGAATGTCAGCCCAGGTATAGAAGCACGCTCGCTCATGTGCGGCGACGTTGTAGGTGAGTGCGGTAGCCTCGACGGGCTTTGTGATAGAGGAGAAGGAGAGGAATGTGACCAGGGCCACGAGGGCCATGGAGGTTGCTGCAGAGAAGGATGATGGCATATGGGGGATGATCGGCGGGAGGGATGGTGATGTGTGCAAAGTGATTCGGCTAGATGATGATGAAGGCTCAACTTTAAGGGTTTGTCGTGACGTGACGGCCAAGTATACACCTTGATGCTTCCAAAGCACAATTGCCAGCGATGCTGACCTGCAGACTTGTCTATGGTCTCTGGAACGCGTGGTGTCGTTCGTGTTGATGCGGTATGGGATGGTACTGCATCATTCGATGGTTTAGGACGGTGATGATTGGCAACTTGCCTGAAATACCTTCTGTCCTTCGCCTCGGGAGTGTTGATGTGCGGCGAAACGCGTCTTCAAAGTAATTGCATAGCCGCGTTAGATCCTTGCACTGAAACATAGCCTGGAAATAAGGTTGCCATCGAGAATCTTCTGGCGAACACGGTGGAACAACGGCGACTTCATATTGAAACCGCCCACTCCGTCCTTCTCCTCTTTTCTCGCCACTCTTCTCATCACTCACTACTCCGCATCCACTTTCACATCCACATCATGAGCGTAAGTATTTTCCTTGTTTGTTTGTTCATAGGAGTCAAGATCGACAAAGAGGCGTCTGACATTTCACCACTTTTCTCACCCTTACATTCTACTTGACTTGATCAATAGGCTGACGATTTCAAAGCACAAGGCAACAAGGCCTTCCTCGCCAAGGACTATCCCACGGCTATTGACTTCTTTTCGAAGGCCATCGATCTCGATCCCACCAACCACGTTCTCTACTCGAACCGCTCGGCTTGCTACGCTTCCCAAAAGAACTACGAGCAGGCTCTCGAAGATGGCGAGAAGACCGTCGAGTTGAAGGCCGACTGGGGTAAGGGCTACGGTCGCAAGGCCGCCGCTCTCTTCGGGCTTGGTCGCTACCCCGAGGCCAATGATGTGTACGAGGCAGGATTGAAGGTCGAGCCAACCAACGTGCAATTGCAGAAGGGTCTTCAGGAGACGCAACAGGCTATGGAGAAGGGTAAGTACTCAAAATTTCGCGCTAGGAAGAAGCAACGCGACAGCACCATGCACCGGAATCGTAGCCCGATCTTAGCTAACGTCGGCTTTCTTTGCTTCCTATTCTTGTAGAGGCCTCAATGGGAATCGGCCAGTTCTTCGGACCTGATGTCCTCACAAAGATGGCCGCCAACCCTAAGTTGGCTCCCCTCCTCGCGCAGCCCGATCTCGTAGAGAAAGTCAGGGCAATTCAGGCTAACCCCAACGCGTTGAACCAACATATGCAAGATCCCCGCATCATGTCCCTATTGATGGGTTTGATGGGTCTCGATGCTCGTGGACCTGAGGACGGCCCCGGTCCTATGGATTACGAACCCACTTCACCTCCTACCGCCTCTACTCAGTCCCCTCCCGCCTCCCAGCCTGCACAGCCCACTTCCAAGAAGGAGGAGCCCAAGCCTAAACCAGAAGAGCCCAAGGAGGAGGAGATGCCAAGCGAGGAGGAACTGAAGAAGAAGGAGGCGGCAAAGGTCAAGGATCTCGGCAATGCCAGCTATAAGGCGCGAAAGTTCGACGAGGCTCTGGAGCACTATGGCAAGGCATGGGAGTTGGACCCTACCAACATTTCGATCTTGACCAACAAGGCTGCAGTGTACTTTGAAATGGGCAGCTACGAAGAGTGCATCAAAACATGCGAGGAGGCCATTGATGTTGGACGTGAGCATCGCGCTGATTACAAGTTGATCGCCAAGGCTCTGGGACGTATTGGAACTGCGTATTTCAAGCAGAACAACCTGACCGAGGCCATTAGATACTATGGCAAGTCCTTGGCCGAGCACAGGACTCCCGACATTCTCACCAAACTTAAGGAGGCTGAGAAGGCCAAGGCCAAGGCTGATAAGGACGCTTACAGGGACCCTGCCCTCTCGGCCGAGGCTCGTGAGCGTGGTAACGCTCTCTTCAAACACAGCGACTTTGCAGGAGCTGTCAAGGAGTACACGGAGGCAATCAAGCGTGACGACACCGATCCCCGCGCTTATTCCAACCGCGCTGCTTGCTACACAAAGCTAATGGCGATCAATGAGGCGCTGAAGGACTGCGAGACTTGCATCTCACTGGACCCCAAGTTTGTCAAGGGATACATCCGCAAGGCTGCAATCCAGTTCTTGAAGAAGGAATATACCGAGTGTCTCGAGACCTGCCAGCAGGCAAAGGAGGCCGATGTTGACAAGAAGAACGCTGCTGAGATCGATCAGCAAATTAGCAAGGTCTACATGGAGATGAGCCGGGGACCCCAGCGTCGCGAGGGTGAGACTGAGGCAGAGACGCTGGCAAGAGCACAGCAGGATCCTGAGGTCCAGAAGATCATGGGAGACCCAGCCATGCGTAGCATCTTGCAACAGATGCAGGAGGATCCCCAGGCTGCTCAGGAGCACATGAAGAACCCTATGGTCGCTGCTAACATCCGCAAGCTGGTTAATGCTGGCATCATCCGTCTCGGTTAAGCATTCAAGTCCGTCTTTTGTTTTTTTGTTTCACAGACATGGCACTGAGATAGCTCTGTCGCATTGTAGATATTAAGCAGCATCTTACTAATAAAAAAAAAAAAAAAAAAAAAACTGCAGGACGGGCCATTGATGTTTGTTGCACAAGGCTACGGATACGATGCGCTCGGATGGAATGAATCATGTTTAAAGTGAACGACCAGCCGCATTGTTCGTGCGCAAAACATCCAGGCTCCATTTTTCTTTCACCTTATCCCTTTACTCTCCCCCTTCCCTACATTCATCCCTTGACTATCACTATACCTACCGACTTTCGTATAGGGAAGACGTCTTTTATCAACACAAAAGAAACAGCGAAGAATGCTGGAGAGACCACGGATTGCAATCCCCGGCTGTGGCACTGTCGAGGGCATCCAGGCCGAATCTCAGCCAAATGTTGCAAAGTTCCTAAACATTCCCTACGCAACTATTCCACAGCGCTGGCGTCCAGCTGCGAGAGCCTCTGCATGGCAAGAAATCCGCGACTGCTCTGTCCTTGGGTATGGCTATCGCAATCGGTGCATCGACCCTTGATTCGCATATGGGATAATGCATATCACATCCGCTGACAGTTCCCTCGATTCACTAGACCTGCATGCCCGCAACCTGCCAACGACAACCCGCTTGCGAATCTCACTAATGACCTTAAGACGGCTGAGGCACTTACAAGCATCCATTATTCAGAGGAGTATTGCCTTAATCTGAATATATATGCGCCTCTTGAGCATTTGACGAAGGCACAGACATTGATTCCGGTCATGGTCTGGATACACGGCGGAGGATTCTTGAGTGGATCGAATGCCCTGCCTATATATGAGGGCACAAATTTTGTGGCGCGATCGATTCAACTGGGAAGACCTGTTATTCTGGTGACCATCAACTATCGTCTCAATTATCTGGGCTTCCTGTCCTCTCGAGAACTGGTGCAAGATGTTCATTCGCCAGGTCAAGATCCAGGATTAAACAAGAGTGTCGGCAATTGGGGCCTACTAGATCAAAAGATGGCGCTGGAGTGGGTCCGGGATCACATTCATGTCTTTGGCGGAAACGCAGGAGATGTTACAGTATTCGGAGAATCAGCGGGGGCGACCTCGATCGCCTATCATTTATTGATCCCAGAGCACCATGGCCTTTTTCAACGGGCGATCTTGCAGTCTGGCGCAACAACGACTATGGCTGCTGGTAGAGCAGAGATTGAGGGACAGCGATATTTCGATCATCTATGCGGATACTTCAAACTAGAACACTTGACTGGAGACGAGAAGGTTGATCGGCTCAGGGCCATCCCTGCGACAGAGCTCGTCAAAGCAGGAGATAGGGGGAAAGTGGGCATGTTTATTCCGACGATTGATGGCGTACTCATCAAGGAAGATGCCCGGGGCACAGTCCATGATCCCGCAAGTTACGACCCAGGTCTGAAGGCTGTGATGTTAGGCGATTGTGGCGATGAAGGTCAGGCTTTTGTGCCCGTCCTTGGAGCCAGGCGTATGAAGCGGTGGGAAAAATTCCTGGCGAGGTATTGTCCTCCAACCGAAGAGGACCGCAAGGCGTTCGAAGCGATCTATGGGATACCAACGACGGATAAGGAGTCCAGAAAGATCTCAGCAGAGGTGCTCAGCGATGCAGTGTTCGGATACCCGATCCACGCGACCAGCGTAGCGTTGATGAAGGCCCTAGGTCCAGAGGAAAACACAGGTTGCAAGGACAACAAATCGACAACAGAGCTGGAGATGGTCCGGTTTCACTTTGATCGACCTCTAAAGCTCTTGGACGACATGGGTCTACGCGTACTTGGAGCCTATCACGGATCGGAATTGCCGTATGTCTTTGGTTCGGATTCCTCTCTGTTGACCCTCTCATCTGAGGAGAAGCAGCTCTCGCAACGGATGATGGACCTGTGGATATTATTTGCGTGGGGCGAAACTAGTCGACAGTATGGCCTACGACATGGCCTACGCTCTCTGTTACCAAGAGATGCAACCGTTTCTGGTGGGCTTGGGGGTGGCGGACTGTGGCAAGAAGCCATTGTGTTTACAGCGGACTGCACATTGGAGAGAGGGTGGACAGAGCGGATGGGACAGAGAAAGGCTGAATTCTGGTCTCGGTACGAGCAGTGGATTCGAAAGAGGCGTGCTAACCAATATGCCGCCTTCATCAAGATCTCCCAAACTAAACTGTGAATAAATGAAGGATTGTCCACTAGACTTTTCAGTCAGCTGGAAAAGCTGTGTATCCACTTCGTGCTTGGAGAATCAAAGAAATGTCTTTACTCGCTTGTCTTTCCAACAGCTATCTCATTCTGCATCTAGAGTATCTCGAGCGGGAGTTCGAAGTCAATTGGATCGGGTTTAAAGCCGAAGAGTGGGCAGAAAGAACTAGTGATGCTGACCGTTGGGCATTCGCCACATGGCGTAGTTACTGGATTTAAAATGTGTCGAGTGGAGGGCAGCTAGTTACGGCAGCAGAAGGAGAGATACAGGGACCACTGAAGGTTTATTTCGACATATGAGGCGTCGCAGGGCGCTAAAACCTATCCACGGAGGGTTGTGGCGATTATTGACCTGTACTGATGTGAGAAAATGAGTTGCCCTATGCGCGTTCAGCTCTGCGACACACTTTAGATAAAAGAAAGACGCGTTCAGCGTATACAGGCTATAGCAAAGAATAGAGCAGTTTACTTAAGACCCCGCACGACAAGAAACTATGCCTTTAAATCCATTGTAGAGTCAGTCCGTGGGCCCCCTATGTTATGTCTTATACCGTGGTATCGTTTAAGGAAGCGCAGAAAGGTTTATTCAGGCAGCGATCTCTGGGACGTAACTATGTGTCCGCTAGTAAAATTTATTCTAATATCTATGCTGAACCTCGTCAGCTATGGGCGAGCCATCGTGTACTACGACAAAGCGCAAGGCACGCAGATCATGGACGAGGACAACGTAGTAGAATTTTCGAGCGGATACGTTGCGCATGACGAGCATCTGAATGCGAGCCATCGTTGGCGTACGATCCTAACTGGGGTCTGGACACCTACAAAGGCCAGGTTGACTTAAAAGTGGCAAACAGTACCAGGTGCAGGGAACTTTTGCACATTCTGATCGTTTCTATTTGCTTTGGTAACTTATATGTCTCTCCTTAGAAGGTCCTGTCGATGGCAGATCTCTTGGCATTCGCTGATGTCTTATCATATCGCTGAGGAGCCCCTTGGTCTTTCCAGAATCCAGGACTGACTCAACGATGTTCCAGTCAAGGCATCCCAGGGTACCTATAAGTAAATCGCCATGATGGTCAAAAGTAATTTTCTGGAGAGCGTCAAGGACAAACTTCTGATGTGCAAGGTAAGCGAGCCCGCAGAGGAGTACTCAAGCCCATTATGTGACGACATCTTAATTCGAATGGATAAAAGCGGTGAGAGAATGGCATGGTGCTGCACTTTAGAATGAAATAAATAGTATCACCTAATAGACCGGGCGTGGAATCAAACGGCCAAAAATACTGGGAAGATAATCGGCCACAGCATACGACTTGACTTGCCGAGCCGTTTTAACTTGTATAGGGCTTTCTGTTGTAGTTACACAAAAAAATCGGATGCTGCCTTCCGTGTGTGCAAAATCGCGATAAAGATCTGAGTCCTAAAGTTTAGCTATACATCTGGGCGCGCTCTTGTTGCTACATTGATTTCTCATCGTCAGTTACCCAATCGATTTAGTAACGTTGGGTGGTACAAATCCTACAGCCCACTTTTAAGGAACGCGTCTTTACTTTCTGAAAATATTACATCTTTGCCATTTTTTTCTGTATAAAATCAGGGAAGAAAGCTCAATTCTGAACTTCAGGGACACAATACTCAATCACTATGAAACTTCTCTCATCTCTCCTCCTCACACTTTTCTTCACGCTCCAAAGCCATACTGTCGTGAGTGGGGTGCGCCAACACAAGCGAGCTCCTCTCTCAGACCTCCACGAGATCCTAGAACAGGCAAGGAATCAGTCCGGCATCCCAGGAATGAGCGTAGCCATTATCTATAAAGGCGAGCTCATTTTTGCTGAAGGTTTTGGAAAGCGAAACGAGCGCGATCCCTTTACAGTGGAGGTATGCTAAATTGTGGAAGGCACATACGACCGCTATGCTTTTCTGTCAAGTGAGTGAAGGAAGTGTCGGTAACAATATTTTGCCGTTGGTGTTGTAAACAGACGCTGTCTCAACTCGGATCGATAACAAAATCGTTTACAGCTGCAGCGGTCGGCGAGTTGGTCGCTGAGGGTAAAATGGACTGGGATACGACACCATTGTGCAAGTACCTGCCCGACTTTGAGCTCCGGGATCCAGTCCTGACCTCTCAATTGACAATGGTCGACTTCCTTTCTCACCGCACCGTAAGTAGCCGTTTAGTAACAATCTGTGATGGTTTCGACCGCCCAGTGACTCAACGCAAAACTTTCTTGCTATAAAGAATCTTCCGGACGTTGACCTAGCATGGTTCAGAAATACCGAACCAAGACGTGACCTCATCAAGCGACTCAAGTACGCTGAGGTTGACTCCAAGCTGGGCACTCTTGTCCACTACAACAATGCAGGCTATGCCATCGCCGGAGAGGCTGCCGCGAACGTGGCTAATATCTCTTATGAGAGGCTGGTCGAGGACAGGATCATCAAGCCTCTAGGCCTTTCCAACACGGGGTTCTCGCCCATGGAGATGAAGAAACACCCCAACTACGCTGTGCCGTACACCGCTGCAACATTTGAGGACGCTCAAAGGGGCTTGTTCAAACAGCTCCCATTAGATCCTATTTACATGTCACAAGCACCCGCAGGCGATATGTATTCCAATGTGCTGGATCTCGTCCGCTATGGTCAGGCCATTATGCATTACGGTGCAGTGGATGGGAAACAGGTCTTGAACAAGAGCAGCGTTACAGAATTGCTGAGTGGGTATAACATCAGCTTCAGACGGAAAAGAATACCTGAATTTGCCCCCTCGTTGGTCTATGGTTTGGGCTGGGACCTGGACACGTACAAGGGTCAAGCTATCTACTCCCATGGTAAGTTTGAAAAGTATTCAAAACTTAAGAACCCTAGATACCTCTGAACCCTGCTTGCCTTCATGTATTTTTGACAAAATGTGTTTCCGTTCTTAGGTGGCCTTATCAATGGCTTCCGAGCCAATTTGATCCTGTTTCCGGATTCCGAGTTGGTTGTCGCTCACCTTGCCAATTCATACATCGCAGATCTGATGGTTTACTTTCCTTACTACGTTGCGGACGAACTCCTTGGATTACCCAAGACTCTCGACTGGATCAACGACGCGGCCATGAGAGATGCACAATGGAGATATGACATCCTTGCGGCACAAATCAAGGGCGACTTTCCCGAGCGCATCAAGAACAAACCTCCAACACGTAGTTTGAGCGAGTTTGTTGGGGAATACTCGAGTCCATTGTATGGTAACGTCTCGATTCAACTGGATAAAGGCGGCAAGGGAAGGGAGAAGGTGCTGCGGTTTAAAATGCATTCCTTTAATAGCGAAATGGAGCACTACCACTACGACTCCTTTAGCATGGTGCTAGATGACTACAATGCCATTTCGGCGGCCTTCTTGACGTTTACGACAGGTGGGGACGGCAAAGTGGCAGGATTCCGCGTCAATTTTGGTGAGCAATGGGGGATACAGGAGTTCATGAGAAAGCAAGCGTCTTGACGCGATAGCAGATCTTTCCGCCCTCTGTCACGTATACGCTGCCGTTCCGGTTGCAGAAGGGCTTCAAGAGTTATCCAGTCTCCAAAAAAATATTAAAAATCAAGAATAAATGTGCTCTGCATCAATGCTTGCTGGAATGTTTTCAAAACTGCAACTTGAGTTGCAGCCGATAACCTTGTTCAGCTCCGCTGCAAAGCGTGGCGATACGGCTACTGATATCGCAAGTGCGCTCGTTATAATATTTCACCCGCGTCTCACTCTCAGTCTGTGCCCCAGACCGAGACATCAGTGCCCATATATGTATTTGTGTCGATCTTTTTATGGGAAGATGCAGGCCTTGGAGTCGAGCGTTCTTTGATAGGCTTGACAGGAGGCCAGCGGAATTGAACGAGAGTGAGAAAAAGTTGACGATGGATCAAGGCGAGATGAGTAGATGAGAGGTCGATGAACCCTGTTGCTGCTCAAGAACCGACGCTGCCCAGGTACCAACTGAATATTAAGGCTATTTAACATATATCTAGAAAAAGTGAGGCCAGACGTAATGAGAGAATCAAAACATTTATATGAGTATTATTCGTTATGCAAAAGGGGGAAGTATTAGGTACACGTCGGCTATCTGTGGTCGGGATATTTAATGCTTCGTTGATTTTGACGAGGCAAGAATGGGCATTCAGGGCGGAACTTTAATATTGACCGGTTAGTCGCGCCCATGCTTGTCAGGCCAAAATCTTAAAAGTTACTTTACGCTCGTGTTTATTCGATCTCGGTAATGTAAATGCAAGAATTGTGATGAAGGAGATAGAGAGTAAAGCAGGCTATGCAGAGTATGTGGGGAGCGAAAGTTATGATTGTGTGGAAGTCCAACTGCGATGGTTTTTGTCGGCTTGCAACTGATGTATACGTACCAAAGAGTCAACCAATCTACTGGCTAACCTCACCTCCCCTGTCCAGCTGATTTGTTAACGCATTGATGCCAGGAAGAATAACCGGCGACGAGTCATTGCCATTATTGGGGTTACTTGGTGCTGTGCTCGCGCTCATCGTAGACCCACCATTGTCCATGCCTGCACCGTGGCCGTGACCATCAACCAATTGACCAAGTATCATGCCGTTATTAATCCCATCTGGAGTACTATCCATTCGCTGTCTCTTTGCTACAAGATATTCTGCCGAATGCTGAGGCTTCGATTGGGACAAAGGCAGAATCGCACCATCCATGTGAGGCGATGTGAAATACTGGTCTTGATTCTTATCGTTGCTGGCGACAGCCTCTATTACAACTATGAGCACGCGCGTTAATAAATGTGAACGAAGACGTATACGCATACACATGACAAAAAGACCAGACTCGCACTCTTTCTCTTACCTCCTTTGAAAGGGTAGCTAGAGGAGACCGTGTCTGTCGACACAGTGGGCGTTGCGACCCGTCCGTGATCTGCATTAGTGACTCCAGAGAGACCAAGCCCGACACCCTCCATCGTGTTTGTCACAGTCGAGATTGATCCATGAGAGGACGCGTTGGAAAGTGAAGGAGCATGTCCGCTAGTGCTGTATGCAAGACTGGTCGGCTGTGCATACGGCTGCTGCTGGTAGGGTGGATTCAATGCTGCGTAGGGTTGCGATGCGATGATGGACACAGGCGACTGGGGCGTATACATGGGCTGCTGATGGTGCTGTTGTTGCTGTTGTTGGTGGTTCGGCTGCGAGTCCGCTGCTGTTTGCGACTGGGACAGACTTCGCTGATGATATCCTGTATGCTGTTGCTGCGTCAGTTGCTGCTGCTGCATCTGTTGCTGTGCCAGCTGCTGCTGCTGTGCTAGGTACTGCTGTTGAACCAATTGCTGCTGATGAACGAGGCGCTGCTGCTGAGCCAGTTGCTGCTGGTGGCTGATTTGTCCCTGTGAGCTTGATGATGGCGAAAGATGATGACGGCCCTGCTGTGGGTACTGTGGTGAAGCCGAGTAGGAGGGGTCGTACGGTTGCTGATGCGAATGCGAATGCGCATGCTCAGAAGACGAGTAAGACTGTGAATACGTTTGCACATATGGGCTTTGCAGATGCGTAGGGTGTCCCTGAGGAGAATATCCGTGGGAGTATTGTGGTTGTCCGTAGGAGTATCCCTGGTGCTGAGCGTGCTGCGGCTGTTGCTGATGTACTGGGTATGATTGCCCGTAACCGTACGCCTGATTATAGGCCATTCCCTGTGAATATCCCTGTGGTCGAGACTGTCCTCCTTGTGCAGGATGACCATATGACTGTGGCGGATATGGCATGCCTCGCTGATCCGTTTGCTGCATGTAGTGTGTCGATTGATGCTGAGATGACTGTTGGTAGGGTGCTCCGGAGTACATGGTCTGACTTGGTAGGACCTGCCCTGACACTGCTACTCGGGTCTGTGAGGGTACGTACTGTCCCGCAGAGTTGTACATACTGTATGAGGTTTGCTGATAAGCGCTCTGATCTGCTGCCATTGCCCCAGCAGTATGTGACGCTGCAGTTGTGGGCATGGATGCCACATTGGGCTCCATGTTCGACTCTGACTTCTTGGGTCGACCTCTCTTTAATGCTGGCACAGGACTGGCGTTAGTGAGGACACTCGCATGTTCTGCGGCAACATGCTGCTGCAACTCCATCTCATTCACAAATGTACTAAGAAGGCCAAGAATGTTTTGCTTCGGTAAGATTATTGTTTGACACAACGTGTTCACACTGGAGGAGTGCTGTTAATTATTTCAACTTACGAGCCACATTGCTGTTTTGTACTCAGGTTCGAATAGTTGCAGCGGAATCGATATTGGCCTTGGGAGGCGACTCGCCCTTGCAGAGTAGATGGCACTGGGGCCGCCCGTATTACTTCTTCAGTAGCAATCGCCTTGGCTAAGGGTGATCCTACATTCATCTGAGCTGATTTGCGCTTGTTGGACTTTGTCGTCTTAAGTGGCTCTGGTTTTGGTTCTGGCTTTGGTTCCGGCTTTGGAGAAGCTTCCCGTGATGAAGCGTATGAAGAGAACGCATCCTGAGGTGTGCTGGCTCGCGAAACCGATTCGCTGGTATCCCTCCGCCCAGCCTTATCCATCATGGAAGCACTAGGCAGCTTTTTGATCACAAGGGACTGAGGAAACAGTTTCAATTGAATGTCCCCTGGCTTTTGACCGGCAGGCAGACAGCTTGCCCAGTTTTTGATCTTTGAAACAGACTTGTAAGAGTCGTTGTAACGCTGCTCGCAAACGTAAATACTCTGGCCTTCCTCCCAGTTGTCTGGTCGTCCGCGGATATAATCCTTGGGCTGTAAAACAAAACACCGCTCCAAAATGTCGCTGACGAGATGCTCGTGAACTCCTGATGCTTTGACGACCTCCGAAGGATAAAAGCGACTGGCGTATGGGTGTACGATGTGCTCCGGTCGCAAAAACCAAACCGCATCGAGCCCCTCAGCTCCCCTAAAAGTACGAAAGCACAACGATATCGTCAGTTTGCCATACGTACAATTGTGGGTGATTGTTCTGATTGGTTTGATATCATCGCCAGAGTCACTCACTTCTCATCCTTCCACAAGCTGAAGATAAGGCCAATCGTGGGCTTTGACGGATCACTGTCGTTTTGGATATGTACAAAGTCGCCTACAAAGGACAAAGGAGCGACGAAACTATTAGCGTATTGCCAATTGAATATCATAATATATATATATATATATTGAGGGGTCGTATGTACATACCGACTCGGTATGTCTGTCCGCATTGTACAACTTCTGATAGTTCGATCTCGTGTTTCCGCGCACGCTTTCCCTTGGTCTGCCTGCCTCGTCCATTTTTGCCGATCGATTTCCAGAAGAGTAGCTATTATAGCACAAAGAAAGCAAACGCCATCATGATTAACGCGGCGCTTATATAACAACAAATGTTGAGAGCTACAGAGGTGACGAGTAGTGCATGTACCTGAAGTTCCTCTGCATCAAGATAGACGTCTGAGCCCTCGGCATTGTAGTACTTGGCATTGGCAAACATCAGGTTCATGTCCTTCTCAAAGCTTTCCATTGTGGGATAAGCGCCCCTCTCGACCTTTTCTTCAATGATGTCGATAGCAATTGGCTTGGCGATCTATTTCGAAGACGAGAGTTAATATCGATTAATATATTTAAAAAACTAAGTAGCCGCCTACAAAAAAGACAGGTGGCTCTGTGATTACCTCTTCGTAATAATCAGGATATTCTTCCTTGCTTGGCAACTCTAGAAACAACTCGGCTACCTGTCTTCCTCTAATAGGGACAAAAAGCGCAAGGATCAGCATATGCATCAGCATGTTCATGTGAGGCCTTCCATGTCCATCAAGCACCTGAAATACCTTTCATCTTTGTGGTTTTTGATAGTATCCAGGATGCGTTGACAAAAATCCATGGAGAACTTATAGCACAGTGGGCAGAATAGCAGCAGATATATTAGTTTGACTGAACGCGTGCGGACACAAACGCCATCTTATATCCAATCAATGTCATGAGTGAGTATGACCTACCTCTTCCTTCTTAAGTTGCAAGGCGCCATCGCCCTTCAACGCCTTCAATGCG
This sequence comes from Gamsiella multidivaricata, assembly GCF_025024155.1. Classification (NCBI taxonomy): domain Eukaryota; kingdom Fungi; phylum Mortierellomycota; class Mortierellomycetes; order Mortierellales; family Mortierellaceae; genus Gamsiella; species Gamsiella multidivaricata. The sequence continues at coordinate 425,489 of NW_026251726.1, forward strand.
ACATCGATATAACTCTATAATGAGAACGATACGATAAGTCCTTTTTGTTTAGAAACAGTTAGAATTACGGCAGGAAATGAACACTATAAGAGATATTCCTTTACCTCCAGAATGGTCGCATCTCTATAAACCATTGAGCCATCCCGGTTGTAGATTTTGGCGTTGGAGGTCATGGTTTTGAGGTCCTTCCCAAAGTCACTGATGCTCTCGTCCACATAGTTGCCAGCCTTGAAACGCTCCTATGATTTTCGCCACAACGGATAAAATGAATCTTGTGCAACCCACTTACGCCCGACACACAATGCACAAACACAGATGCTGACTCTCGACTGTTTTATTGCTACCATCAAAACAGCAAAGAACAATAAACAAAGCAAAGGGGAGATGTTCAAGATACCTTGATCATATCGAGTGCCATCGGAGTCTTGATAATCTCAAAGTAGTCCGGATACTCATCGCGGTCAGGTAGTTCCAGAAAGAGCTCTGATATTGAGCGACCACTAAAACACAGTTGACATGAAAAAGCAAGCCATGTATGTACCTGTGAGTGCTTGAGCTTGAGATCGTGTTTTGAACTGATTCCATGACTGAATTGGGGTCGACAGAAACAATACCTTTTGTCGGTGAGATTCGACAGCCTCTCGAGGATCTGTGCGATGGCCTCTTGCTTGTCATGTAATGAGAGGCCTTCTGCGATCGAGGTTGGACCCTTGGCCGCTGCGCTCTTCTTTCGTGGAGGAGGCATTGCGGGGATATAAAAATTGAGACAGTGGTTGTCAGAAAGGTGCAGAGGCCGACGTGCTGTTGGTATCAAGTAGTCCCCGAAGAAGTCGGTAGGAATCAGAGGAGCTCTGATTAGCAACGGCGACAGGCGATTCTTCGGGGGGAGGGGAGGTTAGTGTTGCTGTTGATCAAGGATGAACTTGAGGGATGAATGAGCGACGAGAATGAGTCGAGGTGGTGCTGTGTCCTGTCCAGCGCGGTGTGGTGTGGTGCTGTGGTGTGAACGGCGCTAGTTTGTTGGGCAACGCCAGGGAGACTGTGGAGAAGACAGGTTGAGGAGCAGGGAAGGAAGGAATGAGGAATGAGGAATGCCGAGAAGGCGGCGTTCTTTTTGTTACCGCTCAAAGTGGCACGGTGGGGAGAAGGAAGGAAAGGAAAGGAAAAAAAAAAAAAAAAAAAAAAACGTGGCGAAGAGCTCTTTCTAAATAATGAAAGAGCAGACAGACAGACACCTGGACTGTGTGCTGTGTATGAATGGAATGGCAGAGGGGAGCCTTTCCTGGGGAAAGAATGAAAAAGGTGCCTTGGGCGTATGGCACCCACATGGGAACAAACCAGCGGTGCCTGGCTCACATAACCTTAAGGGTCAATTCAGGAAACTTGGTAGGACCATCCCCTCATACATGTATCACATACTCTTTTTGCTTCCCCATTCCTCGCCTCCTATGCTCAAACCCGACCCTAGTGGGGCGCACTGGATCGCAGTTGTCTATGCTCTACTCTGCTCGTTCCATATACTACGATCTTGCACTCAGGGGCCAGTTCTGACATTGAACGCTATTCCTTCCAGTGTATGCACAAGACTTCGGTTCCCACAGAGACACCTTACAAGCCCAATACCTACTATGTTGCCTGCAAGCCGTGAGGCAGAAAAATAGGCCCTTTTGTATGCACGCTTTCGTACTTAACGACTTAACTCTTCAGAGACACAGGTACGCTTCCATACTTTATGTAGATTGTTCTCTTTCATGCTAAAATCGTACCTTATCAAGAAATCTGCGGGACACGCTCTCCTAGAGATGCCAATTGTCGTTGGATTCTTTTCGTATACTCGATATGCCCTCAGGAGCCTGTCAGTACAAGGTCCGGATGAAGCATCGACCAAAGGATTCTTGACAGATAAACCAGCATCTTCTATAGCGGAGACAAAGACGAGCAATAGCGGATAAGCCGTTTCATCAAAGGCGACCAAATAGCGAATATTTGCCGCCAATCCAGTCCCTCCTCTTTCTATCCAAGCATGGCCTTTTGAGTAATCGCCAGCATGACCATATTTCTCGGTTTTTCTGCATTGGTCGACAGCCATCTGTTCAGTTATAGAGGTTCCTACCCGCTCTTTTCCAGCGAACGGGATACAGAAAGGACATTTCGTTTCCTACGAGATCTCACGGCGTAGGTTTTCTTTGCCATTGCTTTGACATCGATCCAGGCATACCTGATGTTACCAACGATTTCGTTTACGCGTGCTGAGAGGCCCCTTTTTTGCCAATGTGGCGATCGCATACGCGATCCATCTCGATCCGCTAACTATCTTTATTTCGCGGTTCTCTCTTATAAGTCCTTGCCATCATATAGTTTGTTCCTATGAACTTGATATTGTTTGCAGTAGTGCAATTGACCAGATATCGCTACTTGCACCTGCTGTGGGACACCCTTTTTATGACTGGGCTCCATTTTGCACTCGCTCTCGCGTTCGTGCAGCACCTGTACTTGACGTCTCTGGAGACGTCCTCCATAAGCGTCGACGAAGCCGCTTGCAGCAACACCGATTCCCGAAAAGCCACGTCCATAGGCCATGCGAGGGATCAATGCATGCTCGATAGTGAGCCAAGCGTTTGCTCGGAGGCTATCAAAAAACTCCCGTGAGTTCTCATGGATGGCGGGATTGACACTTCCATAAAGCATCTACGCAGTAGTTGCAATGGTTACACATGAATGTCGAACGTAACAAATAGCAATGACCTCCGCCTGGAACACAAGGCACTTTCTAAGCAGCTTTATTCTTGCGCTTTGTTAGTCATACCGACATTCTTCTGCTGAGATAGATGTTTCCAAATTCCAAGGCAGGTGTCTGTACGTCGCCCTCGTCTTCCTTGAGTCAGATGCACATGGCAGATCGCACCATGGCAGAGCACATCGTGGCAGATAGACATCTAGCGCAAAGACAAGATGAATGTGGCAAATGGTAAGGGGTTGGGCTGCATTTCCCCTTTCATTAGATGGCCCACAGTCCCTCTTCCTTTGCGACGTGCTGTTCTCCTTCGGAGCTAAACATGGGAGGGAGGATGAATAGGGCACGGCATGCAAACCACGCACAAATGCTCTCGTACATTACTCTGCTCCCTCTAGACTATGAGCGGACAGCCTTTGGTACATTGTGCCTCATACAGCCACCTACACAAAAAGCTATAAAATCTGGGGGACCCGCGCCCATCCCCTTATTCCGTTCGTGTTCCTCCTCCAGTCTCATTACCGAGAAAACGAATTCCTAAACTCACATCACCCACGGCCACAAACCATAATACGTTTATCCACATTGCGCAGCTGCGTTAAGGACATCGTCAGGCACCCACCACAGTCTACATATACACCACATATCAGCTGCGAAGATGCCAGCAGACACGGTTGCTGATGCTGACCCCATCAAAATGGGTCCCTCCATCAAAATGGGTCCCTGGTACAAGAGACTGCGCGAAAACAAGAGCGTGCTGCTATTCTTGATTTCCATGGCTTCCATGCTTGACATCATCAACGTCGCCTCCATCACCATTGCCTTGCCCTCAATCCTGCGCGATGTGGGATACGATTCAAACAATCTTCAATGGTACGTTCCGCCGTAGAGCGCCCTTTCCTTTTTTTTTTTGGCTTGTGCTAACATACGCCCCCGCACTCTTCTCTTGCCGCTGCAGGTGTGTTTCGGCATATGCGCTCACATATGCAGCCTTCCTGTTGATCGGAGGTCGTATGGTAAGGTTTTTTCTTTTTCTTCGGAGCTGCTTTTGTCTTCCTTTAGTTAACGACATACACGATTTTATTAGGGTGATCTCTTTGGCCATAAACGTATCTTTCTGCTGGGTACTTCATGGTTCAGCGTCTGGGCTTTGATCTGTGGTTTTGCCAGGAACCCAATATTCATGTCCGTCGCCCGCGCCCTTGAAGGCGCTGGAGCAGGCTTCACCATGTATATGTCTATTTCAAATCTTTCGGTCGTTGGTTCTCTTGAGAAATGCTGAAAACAGAGTCTAATGCTTTCTTTACTGCTCTAGCCCATCTGCTCTTGCACTGTTGACGACAAGCTACCCGCCCGGAGCGGAGCGTACCTTTGCGCTGTCCATCTTTAGTGGCGCTGCCATTACTGGGTAAATGCATGTACTTTCGTCAAGTACCGCCACTGTTTGCTGCGTGGGGATCTGCTTCCCCCTATGTTTACGCTTGTGCAAAGCACAGCGCCCTTTCAATATTTAAGCTAACCTACACTCTCCGCTTTATTTCCATGATATTCATAGTCAGACGATCGGTGTTCTGCTCGGCGGAGTCTTTGACGCCACCATCGGCTGGCAGTGGATCTTTTTCTTGACTGCAATCTTCTCCGCAGCCCTTTCTGTCGCAGGCTTCTTCATTATTACTGAGCACAAAGAAAAGCCCTCTAGACAAATTGACAGCCGCATCGATTATGGCGGTGCCTTCTGCTTCATGGTCGGCATCATCGCAATCATCTACTACCTGACTGAATCGACCACCGCGGGCTGGGGTTCCGCCAAGACCTTGGCCCCATTCCTCGTCGGCGTTGCCTTATTGATCAGCTTCGTTGTGCTTGAGTACAAAATCGACTATCCAATGATGCCCTTTCATATCTGGAAGTCTCGTCGGTTCTTGTCATCGATCATCGTCATCATCTGCCTCACAGCAACATATAACACCATGATCTTTTATTCCTCACTGACTTTCCAGAACGTGCTGCACTACAACTCTCTCATTACTGCGTGCTGTTATATTGTCCACGGCGTGGGTCTCATCATTGGACTCTACACTGTTACGAAGCTGTTCTCTTTCACACGGACGAAGGTCATCATGGCCTTTGGCTGGTGTTTCGTCATCGGCAGCGCCATCATTTTTGCCCAAATCAAGCCTGACTCTACCTACTGGCAATACGCGTTCCCAGCATTCATTATCAACTGTGTGGGGCTCTCACCTACGTGGATGTGCTGCCAGGTCAATGCTGTCGCGGATGCCAAGGACGAGGATCAAGGCATCGTTGGCGCGTTTTTCAATGTCGGTATTCAGCTCGGCGCGCCCATCGGCCTAGCGATCGCGAATATCATCGCAGAAGCCCACACGCCTGCTGGTGCTGTCGACGGCCAACTGATGGATGGTTACCGGCCAGCATTCTATGCATACGCTGTCATGGGTGGTGTAGGTCTGATCATGATGCTGATCTTTGCCGCGAACAGGGATCCTCCGGAGTTTGCAGAGGTCGCGAGCGACACTGCAAAGGGACTTGAAGAGGTCATACACCACAACCACGAATATAGCAACGACTTGGAGCGCAATGGAGCCGGTGGCGACATGAAAGAGGTGGAGGGCACATCTGGGGAAAAGGCTGAAATAGAAGAGAGGATTGGATACGGGGCAGGTCAAAGTGTCGACTCGACTGCGAGCTCGTCCTCTGTATCCCTAGATATCCCTGCCGAGAAGGGATCAGAGAAGAAATAGGAAGGCATACAGCATTTATATACACTCACTCGATACAGAGCTAATCTTCCTAATATTGTATATAAGCATGATTACTGAGAACACATTAAACAATGCTCTTCATAACTCTGTTGAACCTAAAATGTGTACCTGAATGAAGAACATGTGCTCAAAGTCAGCGAACTTGCGCAAAACGCCGTGCGTGAAACAGAGTATAGCAAGATGAGCGTGGGAAAGGTTCAAGATTTGATACTGTTGCACAGTTGCTGTGCCCCTCTCTAATCCCGTCGAACGAATACGGAGACTACCGTGCCACAAATCCCCCAACACAAACAAGCGAAATATATCAAGCAATGGCATTATCGAAACTTGCGAACAAGCACATAAATGAACACTGTATTCATTTTATTTTAATTATTTTGTTTCCTGTGCGCTGTTTACTAATCTAACCTGTTCGTCTACAAAGAACTGACAGCAGCAGATATAAGGTAGAAATACCAACACATTTGAGTTTGATATAGAGAATGCTTCCTTGATACAGAGAACAACAATGGGCTTCAATGCTGCTGCTGCTGATGATGATAATGATGTTTCTGCTGCTTTTTAAATGCTAAGGTTCTGTTGCCACCATTCTCTCGCGGGGGGAGGAGGGGCCGCTTCAAATGTGCGAAGACGACCTGAAAAACGGAAACTAGCACATTAAACAAAAAAAAAAAAAAAAAAAAAGCAAGGGCACGACCTAACGAATATATAGGCTCCATTTCTTTTCATCTTTAAGAAAAGCCGACAAGATTACGATGGTTGCGTGTCTCTACCGCCAGCGAGCTGCTACAGATACAACGCTAAAAAAAAAGAAAAAAAAAAAAAGAGTAAGTAACCCCCGTGAATACGTTGGTCCCGATCTGGAAGAGCAAATGAATGTTTGAACGAGTGTGAACTCGATGAAAGGGCGGGGTTGCTTTGAGAAGATACCAGGGATTGAATCACGCGAAGCAGAATCCTTCCGTGGACTTTACAAAAAAAAACTCCCTTGATATCCTTCCATTTGAAATAAGGCGATTGCCTTTCTTCTGCTGACACTGTAAGAACATCGGATAGTTTGCACAATTAAAAAATCTAAGTGCTAAAGCGCGTTTGGCTCCACCAATGGCCTTACCCCTATAATTTCTTTGCAATAAACTATAAAAAATGGCTGTCTGGCGCACTCCTCGTATGAGATGAGGCCAAGAGTACGTAATAGCTAGAAAAAGGGTCGAGAGCTGGGTCCAAGGGACAATGAAAGAAGCTGACTGGAAACTCTGCGCCCAAGTCTGTGCGGAGCTGCCCTAAGGAGCTCTGGCATATTTCTTTGTAGGCTTGAGTGAAAGCAAGTCCTGAGGAATGATTGATAGCCGATGCTGGCTAATGACAAGCTGAACAAAATCATTTGGACGAAGGAAAAGGGGGTCTGGCATATGAGGTAAGGGAATGAATAGCGAAGGGCTGATTATTGCTATTTCTGTTTCGCTACCCTACATATTACAATACTTCAAAAGGTACGTACGATTCCTGCGGCAGGAATGAGCTGGGAGTATGTAGAACAATGGCAGCTGTTGTGGATGACGGGGCCCTCATCTCCGTCATCTCTCCTGGCCAGGCTTTTGAGGCAGACCTTGAGAATGTGCGAAGTGGACCGAGATGTGTGATGTGAAGCCTCTTCCATGGGTGTTAATCTCCCGCCGTCTTCATTCTCTCCATAATGGCAAGAGAGAAAAGCGGCGAAAGACGAGGGACCAATCGTGCATCTTTTGGTGCAATCTGGCCATCGTTCTCATGATCGATTAGCCAGGACTCCCATCTAGCCTGGTCAACATTTTGGGGACAATGTCTTGAATGGCTATGCACGTCTTTGGTCAAATGGGGGGAGGAGGGGGGGGAGGGGGGGGGGGGGGGGGAGGTGTTGTGCGGACCTGCTGTATTTCGGGAAATGGAAGGCACACAGGTTATACAGAAAGAAGCACTGCGATGTGATGTCTGCATGGGATTGTGCACGTATGCTTCTGTGCTGAGAATGGCCTGCTCTACTCGTCTGGATAGCGCAAGACTCGTAAATGGCCTCCTCAGAAGACGCCGGGCATCTTTTGGTCCCAACCTCAGTTACCCCAGTCGTCCTAGTCTTCAGCCCCTCCTCACCCTTAGATCCACCCCGAGGATCTACTCCAGCATCTTCAAGCGACCCTGAGAACAGCGGCAACACGCTCAATAGGAACGACGTTAGCAACAACACGTTCACTCGCTCCATCTCCGCAATCTCTCTCTTCTCACACAACTCTCGTGCTTCCAATCGTATCTCGGTCGCATCCTCCCGCCGCAGTGTATCCTCCATTCGCAGCCATGTCTCCAGCTTTCAAAATGTCCGCTTCGACCCGGACCCTATCAAGGACATCTCTTTTTGGGGAGGTCTCGCACTCCTCATCTCCAACATGACCGGCCCTGGACTTGTCACGCTGCCAATTGTCGCCCAGTCCGCAGGATGGCTGCCGACCGTCCTTGTCTTCGGTCTCGTCGGCATCCTCAGCGCACTCAGCAGTCTATTTATCTGCGAGGCCATGACTGAAGTGCCTGGCAACGAACATCTTCAATCCAATGTAGGTCATCGAAGCCGCATTTTGTCAGCTTTGCTTCTTCCTCCACAAGATGTACATTTCCTTCCGCCTATCTCAATTGATGTACAGCCAACTCGATATAGAATAAACGCGTTGAGACAAGAGACTTCGCGGGAGACATCATTTGCAAGATTGGGAGGGCGAAGGCGAAAAAAAATTAAGCTTTCTGTTCTGCCTATAGCCATACTTGGCATCTTCAGGCCCGTCTGAAATTATCGTTTTACGCTTTTCTGGCCCAATGCATGGGAGCTTCATGCAGAAAGAAAACTCGTTTAAACAATTGATGTTTTTTATTAATATTCCCTCCTTGGCCTTCCTCCTTTTTCCATTTCTATGTTGGCCTGCCAATAACAATAATGACAGGTCGAGTTCTCCAACTTGGTCCTGTGCTTCTTCGGCAAGCGGTACCATCTCCTCGTGCAGATCATTTGTTTCCTGGCTATGCAGACTACGAACATCGCATCCATTGCAGTCTCCGCCCAGCTCTTCGACAATCTGTTGATTAAAATCTTTCACCGGACATGCGGTATCCAAGTCTACCCAAATGCTGCCCTTGTCTGCGTCAGCGAGCAGCTGTCGTCTGCCAGCCCCTTCACCGGAGTCATGATCATGACGGCAGGTGTGCTCCTCTCCATCAGCATGATCCTTCCCCTCGGCCTACTCAAGCTGAGCGAGAACATATGGGTCCAGCTGCTGTCCTTCATCCTTATCCTGCTGATTGTCCTGCAGTGGATCGTCACCTTTTGCTTGCACGGACTTGACAGCACGCTCGTACCCGCAGTGGGATCGGACATATCGCAGACATTCGGCACTATCCTTTTCAACTACGCCTTCGTCACCACAGTACCATCATGGGCGAACGCAAAGCAGCCGAACGTATCGATCCACAAGACCGTCGGATGGGGTGTCGGTATCACGACCATCATCTACGCCGTAGTCGCTATCTTGGGAGGCATGGCCTATCAGATCTCGAGTGATTCGTCGCTTATTCAGGCTATTAATTCGTCACCCGATGTCACCATCCTCTCGTTAATCACAGGATACACCTTCCCCATTGCGGCTCTTATCACATCGATACCTATCAACATCATTGTAATCCGTTACAATCTCATCCAGGCTGGCACCTGTAGCCTTTTCTGGGCCAACATCGCCGCTGGTGTGCTTCCGTGGTTAGTCGCGATACCCTGTATGACCGGATCAGGACTGACCAAAGTCATCAACTGGAGTTCGCTCTTCTTAGTTTCGACAGCCAACTTCATCATCCCGCTTGTTTTATACATCTACTCCAAGAAGTACAGGAAGAGACTCAGCAAGCTGCCCATCATTGAGCTGGAACAACATGAAAGGCTCTCCAGGAAACAGTCCAGGAACTCTTTCTCTGGACATTCTCGTCGAAACACGGGGTCCTTTGGTTCCGTCCGTCGACGACTGACCGAATTCAGCTTTCACTTGCGCTCGCAGTCCTACCCAGATCTGGACATTGCACCGTCCACAGGAATCGCCGCAGCGTCCGTCGTTCCAGTGGCAGTCGGTATAGGCAGTGGTAATATAGTTCACCGCAGTATCTCTACGGAAAATCTGGCTACGGAACCAACACGACACGCGTCACATCGTCGATGCTACACCCATCACCCGACGACCACATCTTCCGCCTTAGAACCGAACAGATCAAATGAGGCAGAGCCTGCGAATGAGCCTTACTTTTCTTATTCGAGGGACGGCGAACTCTTTGAGCTAGAGGCGACAGCAGGACACGCTGTCGACCAGCTTGAGCCCCGGGCTATACTATCTTCTTCTCATCGACCTTCTGGAGTGTCTACTGTGATCTTACACGACCCTATTACAGAGATGGCCCAGCGCAAAGCTCCTCTGCCTCGGAGAGTCTCACACAAGGACAAGATTCTTTCCATGATCTCGGAGAAGCACAAGCGGACCGTGCAGCAGCAAGCAGAGAAGTTTCAGCAGGAGCAGAGCGAAAAGCCGGTGCCGCCTATGATTCTTCTCAGTCAAAGTACGGTACCAGAGATGGAAGGTGATGACGATGACCTGAGCGATATGGTCGAAGTCGAAATGTACTCGAAAGACAATGAGTCGCACGGGGCCACGAATAACAGCAAAAAGGACGTAGCCAGCGCACAGAGCAAGGACATCGACGATACTAACGCCAACCTGTCAACGGATATCAAGAAATTGAACAGGAAAAGCTCCGTTATCACAGTCCACAACGACAATCGAGCGACTCTTACTCTACCGCCACTATCGCCTACACTGCGACTCCACACACCCATGCTTGATACCCCTGGCTCAACAGGTGGTCGATGTAGAACACCCACTTATGACAGAGCGGAGCACATACTAGAGCCGTCACCAACACTTAGCCCACCTCATCCTCCAACAAGTCCACATGAATTGGCCTTCAGATGTTCCTCTGCGGATTCTCCGGGACGATTGAGCCCCATGAAACCTTCCATATCCTTTTCGTCCGAATCTTCAAAGGGATACCTGCGACCCGACTCTATGCTGACAGACTCTATTCAACTTGAAGCCGGAACTGGGTCAGCAACAGGCGGTATTTCGCTGTATCAATTCCCTTCGACGCCAGATTCAGCTGCCAGTATTCATTTCATAGATAGGACGACATCGAACGAGTCACGGCCTGCGCTATCTACACCCGACCTGGAATACAAGTCTTCGTTTACTGATGGGACAAAGAGAGCAATAAAGGCCGCGATGACGACCTTGGTGGGAAGTGGCCCTCGGCTGAGGCGCAACTCGGACTCCAACCGCAGTGCGAGTGATGGCAAATCAACCACTCAATTATCGAGGGCGTCTTTGCTGGATGATCGCCAGGGAGAAGAATATAGCCTAGAAGATGATGACCAGGATACTGATGATATGGAGTTCCGAGACGCTAGTGCACATAGTGAGCAGGTGCGACTTCCGGAGGCGCTGGCGAGGTGCAATGAAGCTCGGCGTGCTCCTTTAGGTCGGATGGCAGCAGCATTCGTATCACAGCCCGGATCGTTCTTCATCAAGACGGGTCTTCCCAGCACATCGCAGTTTACTGATAAAGACACCCAGGCTGCGCCCTGTTCCAACCACAGCCAATCAGGGTCAGAAAAGGAGGACGGAAAGCGCAAGTCGCCGCGAACTAGGCCACCATTTTCATCGCCAGGGTTCCTTTCGTTCCAACTGAGTCAGAGCCTTTCGTTCCAACTGAGTCAGAGCCCGAAAGGACACAATCATGGCAGAACGGTATCTGCATCTGCAACGCTCCAGGACCGGACCGAGCCATCCCATCGGCGTACAACACGTTCGCAGTCGATGCAGCCCCTGGAGGAGAAGACACCACAGAATTTGCTCTCAGTGCCGGAATCAACCAACAGCCTGTCCCTCTGTTTGGCGCCGCCTACCCCAACGATCGCTCATCGTGCTGCATCTGATACCTTGTCCCCGACTTCACCAAGAGCCAAGGATAGGATACCTTCACTCGCCCCATCTGCGCCCCCTTCTCCCCAAAGGTTGCCCTTGCAAAACCAGCCAACTGCCTTAGGAGGCCGTAATGTTCGACTGAGCGGCAGTAGCAAGGCATTAGCGGCGCCGTTTCAGGGAGGCAACAATTATTCGATTCTCGGATTCAGTTCCAGTCATCCTCCTTCGAGCCCTGTGTATTTCCCATCCAGTCCTGCGCGGTCTGATCCAGATCAATCTCATTCGGCACAGGGGTCTGGATCGTCCTGGTTCATGAAGTATCGACATACAAGAGAGCGTAGCCGGTCAACTATGGAGGGCTCTGCACGATCAGGCCCTCCATCGCCCATGTTGGATATAGTAGCCGTGCCCCAGGATCCCATGACGTTCAAAGAAGCAGCGGAGAGGATGGCAGCCTCGGCAGCCGAGATTGCAGAACTTGAGAGACAGGAGCAGCACTTGCATGAGTCCAATTTTCATCTACCACAGTATACATTAGAAGGTGGGCTGGCATTTGAAACTGTGTGGAAACTGCGGGCGGTTCCAGCATGGTTCCCGGCTTCGAGCTTGAAGACCGCGTGGGGTGCGTTGGTATTGTTGGTCATGGCGATCTCGGCGACGATCGTCTATGATTTTGTTCAGCTCGCCATGGGAAACGACGTGCTGTCTTGAAGATCCAAATGGCTTTGGAGTGCTTACTGGTGTACATTTCTTTTCGCCTGACATACCACATCATACTCGTACCTTTTACCGTAGTATTCCAAAAATAAAAATAAAGGAAGGCATTCAGCAATAACAGAAACCAGGGTTAATGTATTGTCCATATTCCATTTGCGGTCTTGCAAGGAGCTTTATCGCGAATGGATGAGAATGTTGTACAAGCGCTTTGATTGTTAAGACCAATGTGTTACCATTGAGGCTGTGCACTACGCGGGCCAGATATACGTGTCGATCACTATGTCCCTTCAATGCAGTGCGAGTGCCAAGTACAAACCCATTCATTATATTGCTGACAAAGACTTTTCTTGCTATTGCACATTTTCATCTTTTCATCGTCTGGTTCAATCCTCACTCTTTATTTCATTTTCACATTGATTCTAAGGTGTGGGGTTCGAAGCGATACATACAAAGGAAAGTGGATTGGCTTGCCATCAGTCAATCTTACTTGGGAAAGTAAAGACTGTGCAGGGTACACCGCGGGCAGGTTGCAAGCCATGGTACCCCAGAAAAAAACCCACAAGGGAAAAAAAGATCGGCCTCAGATACCTTCATTGGCTTTTCTTATTTTATTACCTTTATTTACTTAACTTTTTGGACTGGAGTAACTTACTTGAGCGAATACAACTTTCTTGAGCGGATACAACTTTCTTGAGCGGATACAACTTTCTTGAGCGGATACAACTTTCTTGAGCGGATACAACTTTCTTGAACGGGATATCTTCGATCTTCGGTGCTTTCTTTTTCTTTGTCTTTTTCTTTGTCTTTTTCTTTGTCTTTTTCTTTGTCTTTTTCTTTGTCTTTTTCTTTGTCTTTTTCTTTGTCATTTTTTTGTCTCTGTCTTTATCTTTGTCTTTCTTTGTCTTTTCTCTTCTTTTTTGTTCTTGTTCTTTTTCTTTTCTTTTCTTTTTTTTTTTTTTTTTTTTTTTTTTTTCTCTTTTTCTTGTTCTTGTTCTTGTTCTTGTTCTTGTTCTTGTTCTTGTTCTTGTTCTTGTTCTTGTTCTTGCTCTTGTTCTTGTTCTTGTTCTTGCTCTTGTTCTTGTTCTTGTTCTTGCTCTTGTTCTTGTTCTTTTTTTTTTTTTTTTTTGTATCATGCCATATCATTCTTGCCCTGTCTCCCTTCCGTGTACCTACTTTAGCTTTTCGCATTCAACCAATAAATAAATGTACAGGGATGCGTGAGAATGTGTATGAGTGCCTGTGTGCAAGTGTGCGCAAAGTGAAGGACGGAATGCGAGATGATTTCGTGCGGTAGACGCGGCGAGTGGATTGTGATATGGAAGATGCAAAGTGGAAAGGGGAGAGGTGTAAGAGTGGGGAGATGAAAAGGCAGGGAGGGGAGGTGGGTTTTTATTTGTGTCACTTACTTTCTTAGTGGTCCGTTCGCTTGCCGCCGTGGATGCGCCCTAGATACATTGATGTGCGAGAAATAAAGAAAAAAAGGCAAAATAATATAGAAATATAAAAATAAAATAAAATAAAATATAAAATATGAAAAATAAAATATAAAGATGAAAATATAAAAATGAAAATATAAAAATGAAAATATAAAAATGAAAATATAAAAATGAAAATATAAAAACAATAAAAATAAAAAAGAATGAAAGAGAAGCCCTCCGTATATCAGACAGTCTTTGTATTCATTGGCGATCTGGAAATGCCTTGAGAAATAGAGCTGTTCATCACGTTACGGAAGGAATGCAGCTCCACAAGAATAAGCAAAATGCGTCTTGGCTGGCCCTCAAATGTTAGTCAGATAGCCTGTACCCAATAGCGACTCAACGTAAAAAAAGGCGAACAGCAGCACAAAGATCCCTCTGGCCAACGAAACAGCTCTAACGGGGGACAATGCGCAAAGAAAAAACCACAGAACCATGGAAAAAGAGAGGCTCAAACTCAGTAGCCAACACCCAAAGCTGTCTCCCGGAACTCTCTCTTTTTTTTTTACTTCAGCCGTTGGATCAGACCACATATGGAAGGCCATCATGTCCAGAAGAAACGTGGAGCCCTCGTCTCAAAAAGAACGCAATCTGTCAATCAAAAGCGCGTCTCCCTCTTCCCACTCTCTAGGGCTCGAATCGCTCATCCTTGTTCATTGAAATCCCCACCCAAAGTACCAAAAAAGCAAAAATAAAATAAAAAATAAAAGTAAAAGCAAAAGTATCAACAGAACAAAAAAAAAGGGCCAAAGAAAAAGGGTGGCAAATGGTCATAAGCGTGTTTTAACCAAATATGGTGGGAAGCTGCAAGACAAGCTCATATTTTCACTTACCTCGATATCCCATTTGCAGCAGGAGACGCCTGAGCATCAATCGACTGCCACAGGTCTGCAGCCCTTAAATGGTTGTCTTTTGGAAGAGGAGACCAGGCACCTAGCAATAGCGAAAGAAGCAAACAAAGAAAGAGAAGGAGAAGGAGAAAGAGGAGGAGAAGGTGAAGGTGAAGGTGAAGGTGAAGGTGAAGGTGAAGGTGAAGGTGAAGGTGAATGTGAAAGTGAAGGTACTAGAAACAATAGAGGCAAGGAACTCTCTGCGTGAGTGAGTGCGTGTGCGAGAGATACAATAAGTGCAGAAGGATAAGGCTGAGGTGGACAAGAGTGGGAGAGAACAGCGAGAAAGAGGGGGCGAGAGACAGCAGAAGTAAAGGACTGAGAAAGTAGGAGTAACTGCAGCAGGGGTAAAGGTGGAGAAGAAGGAAGAAGAAGAGCTTACCTTGAAGATCGGATGAGAGAAAATGAGGAAGAGGAGAGAGAAGAAAGAGGAGAGAAGAGAGAGAAGAGGAAAAAGAGGAAGGCTTCATACTCCTCGATAGACACTCCCTCCTCGACAGGCGGTAAACGTCATCGCTGCAGATAGCAGCGAAGAGAGTGTCTTCGAGCAGCCTCCTATCGGTATAGTCTCTTCGGGTCTTTCACATGAAAGAAAAAAGAAAAAGAGATAGTGGGCGACAGACAGCACGGAGACAGTGGACAGAGACAAGCAAGGAGATAATGGTGGCAAAATACATCTGACCGGTGACCTATCGGGACATGAAATATACTTTAGCCGTAAGATAGCCTGGACTTGGCTGCAAAGGAGCACAGAGAGGGAGTAAGGGAGTGAGGGGTTGAGGATGAGAGAATGAGAGAATGAGAGGATGAGAGGATGAGAGAAAGGGAGGATGAGAGGAAGAGAGGTCTCCTTTGATGAGCATGCAAGCATGGAATAGAAAGAATCCAATAGACAGAAAAGACATGGCAAAAGTAGTGCCACCACAAAAGTGTCTTTTGCAAGTGCAGTCAGCACGTCTATCGAAGCAGTCAATGATGTACCTGGGAGTGTACAAGGATAAAGAGGCATAAAGACACAGGAACAAGCAGCAAGGAAAGAGGACGAGTGAAACAAGGAAAAAGCGGCTACAGCGGCGATGATCATATGGGTCACATACAGCAATACTATTCTTTTGCAGCAGTATGCGGGCATATAATAGTCCCTAAAGACAATATACCGTGAATATGTTGGACTCGGATCAAACTATCTATTCCGGCATAACCACTGCTGGCTGCACTCTCTCCAGCTTTTTTCTTATTTCATCAAGTGCTCACATACGGCTGTGCTGCATCTACTCCTTAAGAAAACCAGCCTGTTACAGACCACACCACCAAGTTGGGCACACGTCGTAGCTGCGAATAGCAGCACTGGGAGTGGAGAAAGGAATGTCACCAACGACACACGCGTCTCTCTCCGTGTTTATGCGCACACTCAGCAGCACTTTATTTTTTCCTTATTCGTGTAACCACACGAGAAATCTGCAGTCGTGGTAAAAATGGGCACAGTCTAGAAATCCAAACCCAAACCTTGATTTACACGCCATAGCAGCTTACGACCTTCAGAAGGAACAGAGAAAGGGGATGATGCCGCTGACGACAGAAATCGCTGTCGCCGTTTTGCACCTGCCTTCAGGACAAAGGAGAGTGGGCGTAGTTACTGATACAGCCTCAGAGTTTCCCATGCGCTGTCGCGTCCTCAAAACTACATCCTCCCCCTCAATTCCATCTTGATGGTTTTATACGGTCCTGTTGTTGCAGACGGTATTCTGCATTTTGGAGGGCTTTTATTTTTATTTTTCGTCATTTAGACAGCGCGTATTTCAGGTTATGCAAGTAGAAGCAGTGGATGTGTTCGTATCGGCGGGACGTCAACTGAGCCGATATCAGCAGTAACGACTGTTTAGAATGATGTGCTAATTTTTTTTTTCTTTTTATGGGACTTTTTAGTCACCGATAATGCTTACGACGGGAACTGTATCTGTCGGGGGCAAGCACCTCTTTCCAATTCTCGAGCAAAGCGAGACTGTGTGCAGGAAACACCGGGAGCTGAATCCGTTGGTAGAGAGGCAGTTGCAGTCGAAATTCGACCGTGCCATCACCTTCGTCAAAACTGCAGGCATCTTTTACCGCTTCGCGTCATGGAAGCGCCACCCGGCCACCATATTCAGGCTCTTGGACCATTATAAATACAATATCAGAGCGAGATCGCCAAAACGCAAAGCATCATGAGGACACTTCTACATGATCTACTGGCGGAATTGAGCGCAGAATGCCGTTCGGTCGCGACGACACTGTGGGTGATGCTCGAGAACCTCAAGGCAGACGAGCAGGAACGTCCACTCTCCAAGGACCAGGAGATGGGCAGTTTGCTCGAAAGTTTGGCGAATGGAGTCTGTGACACCATCCGCTTCTTGAACGATGACAAAGTTACGGCCGCCATCAAAGCGCGGTCAGAGGCTCTCTTGCAAGCCAAGCCGTCTTGTCAGACCGACCTCGCCTCTTGGTGATCATGCCTCGGGGCCAAATCCCTGCCAACCTTTCTTCTCGCTCTCCCAACCTGAGGCCACATTGTCTTTTCCTTCTTGAATCTATCTTTTGCAGCTCTTGCGCCAATCACTTCTTATTTCTATTTGTACTACACACCATAATGGCTCTTTCTTTTTCATCCGCACATTACAGTTAACAGCAGCAAGGTTGATATAGATCGATAGGTCTGTTCAAATAGCCACCAGCGTAAAGAAAGCAAAATTTATAAAATAAAATGCAAGCAGCTTCTCAGGAATGGCATACGAACAAAGTCAAAAGACGATTACGGCATTTGTGGGTGGTTAGTGCGGGAGGTCAAAGGCGATTGGACTAGTAGATCGATACTGCAGGGTGGTGGCAGGCAAAGGATTATTGATGACAAGGTTCGAAAATGAAAAGAAAAATGAACAGCAGACAGCGAGCATAGAACGACGCAAACAGAGCAATAATGAACGCAATTAAACAAAGCATAGCGAAATAAAATAAAAAGGGGCGGTTTGGGGAATATAGCTGGCAAGGCTGAGTTCACTCAGGATCTACAGAACAAAGGTCCTTGGTATAACCCAAGGTGCTGGTCCATGGTTATCGGCAAGGTGGAAGAAGCGGCAGAGAACAATGGGCGCATCCACTACTCCAGTTTCCTTTCACAAAATTGCCACAGCTGTTTGACAGAAAATACAAGAGAAACCATATTGATATTAGTTATTTGTGTAAAAGCATATCCATGAATTGTCCAAGTATATCCGCAACGACCGAGATAGTCTTACCTCCGCCAGAAGGTCACTCCCAAGCGTTCGAAGATCAATGTGAAACTCGCCAGCTATATTGACAGAGGGCATTGTAGGTAGTTAGGCTTCGAATCGGTACATGAGCCTCGTTATCGGACAACATGATAATATATGAATTTTACCTTCACCGTCTTCCTTGACATACATATCCGAGGTCTGATTTGCCTTCACCAACTGAACTAATTCTACCAGATCTTCTGGCTGTAGCAGCTGAAACTTTTTTGCAAGCTGATGCACATCAACCTATTGTGTTCCATTAAAATAAGAAAGGGTAATGAGAATTTACGCGTCATGAGCAATAGCCTCCATGGAAACTGCGGACATGATAAGCACAGCTCATTACCTTGTCGCCCCATTCATCGCCCGACGCTGCAGCACTGCTATCCGCTCGGCTTTCATCATCAGAACTCCGATCGTCCTTCACCCTCTTTGCCTTGTCCTTCACAATTGTATCTCTACGACGCTTATGTGTTGCACTGTCGCCCGTGCTATCATTGCTCGATTCCCTATCTGAGATCGTGCTCACTGGAAGGTTGAGCAACTTCACAAAGCTCGGTTTCAGATCAGATTTGAAAATCTAGTACAAGGAAGAGGAGAGAGTTTTCGCGTTAGACAATTAAAATCATTTCTCAATATCATAGCGAAGTGCACATATCAACGTCATTCAGTCTCTTGTCGATCGCTTACTATCGTCTGAGGGACCTCATAATGCGTTGACTGAAAGTTCAGATCGTGATCCAATACAAATGGCGGTACGGATTTGTCCACAAAATGTAGCATGATTTTCATGTCGAACTCGCCCCAGCCCTTTTCCTGCAATATGAATGGATAGTCGTTCACCTCTATGCAATCATGGATAAATAGATAAAAACATTAGAAATTGCATAAACTCACTCGTACTACATAACAACTCTGGTCATAGACAAGCAGATTGGAATGAGGGACTTACTCCTGACTGGTTGCTCGAAAGTCTGGTGAAGAATGTACTCGACATGGTCCACGTATGGCATGGTCTCTTCCTCGCCATTCGCGTTCACGCCACACAGTGAAATCTTCCATTTGCGCACATGAAATCCATTTTGCTTTTGTCCCTTGATGATGTTCTGATCAGTAATGACCTACAAGAGTTTCGTAAAAAATAATAATAAATATTAGAAAACAGAGACGGGCACTGGGCGTTCAAATGGACTCCAGGGGGTTGCACACGACGACGCGCCACTCTTTTCAAAAAGGAGCCCAGGAATCATCTTTCGCGTTTATGAAGAGCATACCTTGATCTCCTTGCGAATACTCTTTGGCTACATTGTAGAGGGAGCAATTGATGATAGCAGACCAGAAGAAGTGAGAGTCATTAGGAACAAAGTGGTTCTTCTACGCGCGATCAAACGCAGCATATCAACAAGGGGACGAAGCAAACATTCCTCTGGCTTTTTACCTGTGGCATCTTAATGTATTCTTATTGGTGGACGTCGGTGGTGTTGATGTGAGGCTGGTTCTATGCAGAAAGCGCGTGCCTGGTCTGTAATGTTTGCGAATGAGAGGCGCGTGTGGGTATTCAAGGCCGCAGGAAGACAACGAGACGGCGGGGGGCGAAAGGGAAGAGGACGAAAGACAGGTAGGATAGAACAAAAGTGCTCGTGGGCAAAGAGAGTGATCCAATGTCAATTCCTGTCCTTTTTGATTTGAAAAATAAAGGAAACGGGTGCCCTGAGAATAATCTTTCTTCAGAAAAGGAGTGAAGTGCGGCAGGAGAAATGTGTGGCAAGCAAGAAGGGAGTCAAGCTGGATGTAGCTCTTGCTGTGAACAGTGGCAGAAACAGGGAGCGTAGGAAAGAAGAAGAGAAGAAGAAAGAGAAGAAAGAGAAGCTAAGAGGGGATGGTGGCTCGAAGTTGATGATGGAGAAGGACAAAATAGGTTTGGTTTCCTTCACAGGCCTATTATGCACATTAAGGGCTGTGACTGTCCATTAGCATCAACGGATACCAAGCAATTGCAATTTTGACGCTCCTAAGCACTCTTCAGCTTGTACTGGCTCTTTTCAAGCTGGAGAAAATCTTCCTCAGGATCCTTCATCACCCACAGGCTAGCCAAATCCACAACTTGAAGCAGCAACGGCATTAACCACCATACCAGCTCGAACGAAAACTCTGCCCTCCCAAACATCAGCGCTATTGGTGTGAGCGAAACAAATGTCCAGACCGCCAGACTGTCTCGTGCTATCAGAGACACGTCTCTGATAATAAAGATGCCAATGCCGAACGAGATCAGCGAGAATAACGTAGCAGTCGCGGGCGAAATGCTTTGAAATGCAGCTGAGGGGTTTTCATGGTCCGGGGAGGGATGTCCAGCTAATGATGCTCTCCTATACCAAGTATATGTTGTAAAGGCAAGATGTCTATGCGAATATATTGATAAGGATCAGATTAGGCACTTGATACGCCATTAACCATGGCCAGTGTGTCAAAAACGAATCCCTACATCACAACTTCCGTGACCGAAAATGCCTGCAGGACAATCTAGTGAACAGAGAATCCAGTTTTTAAAACTACTTCGAACGCTTATATGATCGACCTAGAGTTGACCAATACGACTTGCCTTGAACATGTCGTTTGCCCTTTCATTTGATATCCGTAGTGATTCGATAAGCTGTTCCTGTTCTAGCAGCAAAATATATCCCCGCCAGCATCGTCGAAAGTATAGAGCATATTTTTAGCTCTTGTAGGTAACTGATGTGTTCTGGCTGCAGGGGCAAGGGCGCCTCACCTTCCTCGGGCAGGAACTCGGGCGCGTCCGACATATCCGGTCCCCGAAAGAGCGCTTTTGTGTGGTTTGTTCTTTGCTTGAGTTGGTCCATGTCGATGAGATTGAGGGTTGAAGAGCAGGGATGAGATTTGGGAAAGAAAAGATAGTTAGTTGTGTTATAAAAAGAAGAGTTGGTTGCACGGTGCCCTTCTTTCTGGTGGCGATGGTGGCTGTGAATGCTTTTTGCGGTCTCTAACCTTGCGCCTTGCACCTCGCACTTTGACCTCAAACTCACACAACGCCATCCTTCTCTTCGCGACCTTTTCTGCATCGCTTTCCAAGTGGCTATCCCCTTCCATCAACGCGTCTGTGCCTGAACACTCTTGTGCTCCTTCTTTCTCTCTTTTTCGCTCCTCGACATCGATTTGTCGACATTTCACCTTTTTTGTCACCTCTTATTCTCCATCTGTTTGCACGCGTCTCGTTGCATACAGCACTTTCTCATTCACCTCAGGGACACCAAGCCGAGTCTAAATCTACAACAATCGTCGACAGAGATCTTCACCTATATCTCGACACCCGCTTCATGCCTCCACAACCCGACAAAGGAAAAACGCCAGCAGCAGCCGCAGCCACCTCAACTACGACTACAACACCAGCACCCCACAATCCGATTGCAAAGGTCATCTGGGATGGATCCATACCCATCCAGTTCACCTGGGATAAGGCTGAGGCAGCGGCAGTAGGGTCCAATGCAGTCGAGTCTTTCTTTGTAAGTCCTTTGTCTTTATTCTTTTTTTTTTTATGCGAAGGCACAGTAACAAGAGTCTCTGCGTAGTAAACCAATGGGCCACTAACTTTCTTTTTATAGTATGAGGCATCAAGGTGCTCCTACTTTTCACTCTTAACAAGCCATGTCAGGAAGCACTTCGTGGACATGGCCTTGCACTTTATTGGGGACGACGCTGAAGTGTGGTACGACTATGAAGGGACACCTTTGAAATGGTAAAGAAAACAGCTCTTGTTGCTCACGCCCTCGTTGATTGTCACAACAAAAAACCTCCACGTTACGCTTGCATTGCTCTTGCCTGTATGTGTTTTTGCTTGTCCTTTCACCAAGCTCTCATCTAAAAGCAGTTCCGTTTTAACCTTTGACGACCTCGTTCACTCTGTCTTGAAACTCGGAGTGTATAATAGGCACTATCCAATTGGACTTTTGTACGATATTCACGGACTCCAGGCATCATCAGGCCGAGGCATGAATGGATCATTGTTGCCTTGGAAGATCACGGTTCATTTCCAAAACTTTCCAGCAGACAAACTAATCAAGAGCCAGGCCGTCGACAGCTGTCAGGACTATTTCATGTCCATGATCAAGGAGGTATGCATTTAACCTTAAAAGCATACCTGTACCATGACTTGCAGCTGGACAGATGGGACGGGACAGTTGCAAGGGAATGCATCCCTTTTCCCGCGTGATATACTGGGTTTGCTGATTATTATTGCTATTTTTTGTTTGAATAGGCCGACTACTTGCGCAACGGGTCAACGAAAAAGGTCATGAACATGTCAAAGTCGGACCAGACGCAGCTGTGGGATGGACTTTGGTCGAGTATGTCTTCAATGCTCGCGTTCAGATTTATGCTGAATGCGAAGTTATCAATATCAAACCGCTAATTACTAATCTCTCTCTCGCCCATTTGGCATCTTCCTTGTTCTATAGATAATTACGACCGGTTCTGGGGGATGAACCACAAGTTGATGTTAAACGACGGCGTCATGGCAAGGAGTCTGCCTATCAGGATATATCTGCCCGAAAACTGCCCTGTCATGCAGGATCCCGTATCGCCGGTAGACGAGAATAGTAAGGCGCTCATGACTGCATGTTGAAGAATGGCGGAAATTGAAAAAAGGCGCGGTGTTGACGCTCTTCTTATTTCTCATTTTGAACTGACGCAGGTCAACCTAGAACCCTGCGGCAGGTCCTTCACCACTCCTTACCAGATCTCTTTCCGCTTGTGGAAACGGGGCCACCTGTAGCAGCAGCAATGATTCATGGAATTACACCTAGCTTAGACACAAGTGCCATCTGGGTCTCACAAAATATGTCGTACCCAGACAACTTTTTGCATCTGGTCATTATCATAAAATGAAGCAACGGCTTTCCAGCACGTATAACGCATGTTGCTGAACAAATAAAGAGTAAACCGTAATGAGAAACTTGTCATAAAAATGTCGCGGCGAATAGGCATTTGTAACATTGCACAGCAATTTGAGGCACAGGCAGATGGGTTCGGAACAAGAATCAAAGGAATTAAACATGCGGATTCTAACCTCTCGTACTATCATCGCTGGCTTGGAGTTTACGGTATCCATAGAGTCCGAAGAAGTTCACCCTTGTTTTTCAAGACGCGGCTACAAGCGCCTCCCTTGAGTTTGAATTCCGGAAATAAGCTCTCGGTGATTGCTCAAAAAACGTCTATGGGGCCGATCTCGGCAATACGCGCATGTCTAGGCGCTAACTTCGACTATGAAAAATTAGCATACGCCTTGTTCATAACATAGAAGTATTCCACATCACTCATTTCCTGATCTTTTTTGTCCATCCTGAGCCATACATTATTACATAAAAGGATTCGTAACTAGTATTCCTTCATAAGATATAGGCTACACTGTCCAGAGTGGATATGATATTGAATGCGCATCCACTTTTATAATGTGCTAAGTCCAGCCTGAGCTGGCACTATGCCATTTGAGACAGAAGCATGATGACCAAGCCGGGTGACGATTCTTTGAGCGGACACAGACCTGCGACCGAAGTAATTCTCTCGTAGCCAACTCGACTGACTCTAATAGTGACAACCCTTGCACTGACTATTTACACTTGGCCTTTTTCTTTTCTCTTTCCAGGTGTGGTGTGGTAATGCTGGCTCGTATGCAAAGAATAGGATAGGCCGCGATCTATGTAGTTCAGAGGAGGAAAAAGAAAATGGTTTGTTTGGATCATAGACCGAAGCTTGGGTAGCAATGAGTTCCCCGCCATCTTTTAGACATCGGTCTAGCCATGACCCTGGGATCCACCGTCTGTCTGACATCCAATCCTGTCCATCTTCAGATCCTCAGATATGAATCTGTCAACTGTTTCTGCTTCTCCGTTATCTCATAAACCTCCTCGCCAGACAGAGAACTTTCGTTAGATATCCACTCTGGATCTGTAAGACTCTCATTCTCCATGTTTCTCCTCGGAGCGAGATTAAGATCCCGCAAAGGAGCCTTGGCCATGTCCCTTTCTCTTACAATTCTCTCCCAGTGAACCTGCATTCCTCCATCGATCATCCGGTCCTTGCGCATTAGTCCACATCGGCTGCCGTTAATATTGTATATGAAGATTACTGGAGTGGGTTTAACACGGTATAAAATAAAAAGAAAGCAAAGTGTCAAGAACGAAAGTTCGACTAATTGAATCTCTGGGAGACAAAAGTTGCATATAGCATTTGCCGCAGATAAAAAGACGTATGGTATGGTTCGCTGTAGGGCAGATAGCAGCCATGGCTCCCCCTTCCTCTCTTCCACTCCGCTTCTATTGTAAAGAATCCTCTGACAGAGCCGTCCCTACACATCTACCGCCGTCCTTGCCTTGTTAATCTTGTTCAACTCCCACGTCTTATCTTGACCCTCCAATCCATCTTCTCAATCTCTTTCACATGCTCTGCGCGCTTCTCTGCAAATTTTCTCGTCTGTTACCTCTGTTTCTTTGCGCCCCGGTACTTTGGTGAAGCACAAATCCTGATTCATCTCAGTCAGGTAGCTTTTTTGCCGATTTTTTTTGTAGAGATTTATAGTGTATGCAAGAGCAGAGCAAAAAAAAAACGATTCTAGTATCCGAGATAGCTGGATAGATTGCTTCGCGCCCTTCACAGAATCAGCTCCAGATCGTCATCCTCCTCATCGGCGACCGACAGCAGCCGCTCTCCATCGTTTTCTTCGTAATCCGGCGCCTTTTCTCCGATCGTGAAGATGCTTGATCCCATGCCTGGACGAGCGTTCATTGCTCGGACTCGCTCACAGAACGCATCAAAGTCCGGCCGATCTCTGCAGTAGAAGGCGAGCAACATTGATGGGTCGATTGCGTTGATGTCGATCTTGCGAATAGTCTCACAGTGATACGTTGCAAAGTCCTACATAAAGCGACGTTTGATCAGCGCTGTAACTAGAATGCACGGCGCACAAAACTGCCTCATGCAAAAGGCAGTGCCTGAAGCAAAATTACCTCTGCCGTATATGCGCTCAAATCCTTGGCTTCGACCATGCAACGTGAATGATGGGGATCAAGGTAAAACAAATCGTCTCCTTGATGTCCAACAAAGTAATAGGATGATGAAGGACGACCGCTGAACGTCAGCAAGAAAAAAAAATCCAAAAAGAGTAATGTGTTAGTATGAAAATTCACATAAAACCATCAGATATCAAGTGCAACATGCTCGTTTGACATACCCGGCGATGCCAAGCGTCTGAGGAATCTCAAATGTTGTCTTGATGGCGTCGTTATAGATAGGGTTCAGTTTGTCGATGCCCAGACGAATCGTCACCAAGATCAGCAGGCTGCCAAACATTCCTGTTTTCTTATCTTTAGCAGCCTCATTCACTTGGTCTTTATACACAACACCGTCTGTAGTGACATAAACATTGAGACCGCTCTGCGGAAAGTTGTGAACAAGGGCCCTAGACGAAAGATTAAAGTAGGTTGTAATGAAGATGTCAGCATGCGATCTAGGACGCGCTTAGGAAATTGACAAAAATAAAATCTTTGTTCGTGTATGCGACTTACTTGGTGACCTGGCTTGTCGTCGAAGGTCCGAACCATTCCCCAATGTTCTTTCCCAGCTGCTTTCCGAGGAGTGCAATGCGGTGAACAGAAAACGGAGATTTGGCATTCATGTCATCTAGGAACCAAGCCAAAATCTAATAAAGACAGAACGTTCCCGTGTAAGTCGTAATTAATCTTTTTTTTCTTTCTCCCCCTCTCTGTCTCTCCCTCTGGTTGTCATTATGCTGGGATCTACATGTCGTACCCGAACGTATACATCCCATGTGGGGTCCCCAGGAACAGGCCGGTTCCAACCTAAGAGATGTCAGGTTGATAACCAAATATTGATTTAGCATTGACTGTGCATAGTGAAACTCCAGTTTGCTGAACACGCCACACTAACATAGTCCTTGACTTACCTCGGCCCATAAATTGGATCGCCAAGGCGTTCGCTAAGAGTCCTTGTCCGGATCGGAGCATGCATCCCCAGCCAACGTCCGTCGTGAAACTGCTGGGTTTGATCGGCGAGTAACTGTGCCGGTATGTGCACCAGATCAATCCATTGGTAAAGTCCCTTTGGAAATCCGCCCACTGTGTTGGAGAAGGCGGGTAGAGCTTGCCCATCAAGTAAATAGGTCCGTTGTTGACATTTGATGGGGGGGCTGCACATGTTGAAGACCGGTTGGCTATTGGGTCGTTTGCTTCATGGACAACCCTTACTGCTGAATCCGTCTCTGACGTCTCGAGCCGGTGTTCCTTGATAGGAGCGGGTACAGGCTTGCTAGTAGTGGCGGTAGTGGCGATAATGGTGTTGTCTGAAGAGTCGGTAGATACTCCTGCTACTGGCGACGCGATATCGGCCGACATCCACGCATTCCACATATTGACGACGTTTCTCTTTGTCTGTGATAGAGTCGATCCTGCCGCAGTGATATGTCGCTCCAGTTCGGCAGTCATTCCAATGCTTGGCACGGTGTTCAAATCGTCCTTGGGGCCAGAAGCAGACACAGGAGGTGTAGCTACCACCGATTTGTCCTTTGTGGATGCAGGAGTGCTGGTGCCATTGAGTGCAGTGGGTGTAGTATGTTGGTCCATGGCGTTTAGTCCTTAAGGTGGAAATGAGAACCAAGGTTCTAGTCACCGCACGAAGGAATCGACAAGGAGAGGAGAAGGATATTTAGGGCTCAAGCGCAGAGGCACAGCAAGAATACAGTAGTAGAGATAGGGGGGACAGAGCGAGAGAGACAGCTGAAGTGATGTGCAAGTGAGAATGGGAGGAGAAAGAATGTTGAGGAAACGAGGTGAAGTGAGGTGAAGCAAAGAAAGTGAAGCTTAGGATGGCTGTGGAGAGAAGGAACGAAAGATAGACAAAAGTGACTGAGTATAGGACAATGTGGTTTTGGTTGGGTGGATTGGCAATGAGAATGACACAATGCAATGCTGTGTTTACTTTCATGTCCCTCATAGCACGGAGGCAGGGGTACCGGATGGGACCCCACTGGTAACCAGGACCCATTGGAGTTATTGCTTTGGTGTAGGCTGAAACCCTCTACATTTGGAAATAACCTTATCACGCGCCCGTCTGCTGTGAAAATAAACCTCTGTAAAATGTAATAACGCATTCGAGCCCCTTATTTTCTTCATCCCCGTTTAACAGCAGATCGCACTTCTTTCCCTTCTCGCTTCATCAACAAAAACACGCCCTCATATTCATCAATATCTTCATCTCCTTACAACGCGAGATAAAAAGTATCCATTTTATTCATTTCATCATCTGCAGATCCGTAATCTGCAATCATGGCTGATTCTACCGACAACAACGTCGACGCCGTCGTCGCCCCTAGTGATCCAGCGCCTCTTTCCACTGAGGCCACGAATAACCAGGTTGCCGATATTCAGGCTCCAACCAGCCCAGATGACCAGGCAGTGCCGCCAGTACCAGCAGTACCAGCACCAGCACCAGCATCATCACCACCAGCGCCTGTGGACAACGCTAAAGAGATTGAACAGGAGCAGATCATTTCTCTCACCACCATACCCACGCCATCCGATGACGCCACAGAGAAGCAGGACAAACAATCATCAGAAGTAGAGGCCATCCAGCTCGAAGAACAAGATGCGAGCCAGACCATTGCATCAGCTATGGAAACGGGACACTCTGCTCCTGTCCCAGAGAACGCTCCTGATGTTACTCCAGAAGTGATCTTGGATTCACCTGCCACTGTTACTGCCGATCCCTACACAGAGCAGGATGGGGCCTACGAAGATACGGAGCTCGTTTCAGACGTCCCTGTGCCCTCTAACGACGCGATCAATCCTGATGAATCCATGGCGGATGAGGACCAGAGCGGAGGAGATGCTGCAGAAGGCCAAATGGATGATTCTCAGGCTAAGGCTGCCTCAACCACACCCACGTCAAACAAGGCTCAGGGCTCGAATAACAGCAGCAACAACAGCCAGCAGCAGCAGCACCACCACCACAACAGGCATCATCATCGTGGTAGGGGTGGTTACTTTAATAACCGCAACAACCACAGCGTGAACTTTCAGAATAACAACAACCATAACAGTAGCCGACCCTTCAACCAGCGACCTTTCAACAACCACAGCAACCACCAAGGCTTTAACAATAATAACAATAACGGCTACAACAACAATTTCAATAACAATAACAACAACAACCATCCCGGAGGACCAGGGCCCATGCGAAGGGGCGGATACCGAGGTAATGGTTATTCACCAATATTCGTTTCTACTTTTTTTTTTTCTTGAATTCATACGACCCATACAACCATTTTATCACCTTTATCGCATACAACAAGGTGCTATTCGTTTTGATTGGAGATTGAACCATACACAAAACACAGATCTCTTTTCTGGCCTTAAATCCTTCCCCCATCATCAAAACGCGTCATTGTATGCTATGCACACATCGACAGAGCACACATGACAGATGCCGGTATAGTGGCTCCTGCTACCACGGGCTATGTACTGGTCTGCGTTGGCACCCTCCCGCGTTTGCTGATCTAGTCAATATGTTGACAAAGGCAGCAGATACTTTTCATGACCACATACACGCATATCGACGACAGCCCCTTTCATTAATTCCTTCCCCTATACCCCTCATTAACCCAACTTTTGGTCTTTTAAACCTCCTTAGGCGTGCAAGATCAAAGACCCTACCGCCGTGAGGAGTCCTATCGAGGCGGTCGACAGCCGGACCACTTTCAGCAGCGCCCACGAGATAACTTCAACAACAATAGCCATAACCCCAACCACCACCATAGCAGCGGTCCCTACGGTGGTCCCAATCAGTACCAGCAGCAGCAGCCTCAACAACAGGCGCCATACCAACAGCGCCATCCACAGCAGTCGCAGCAGCAGCAACACCATCACCACCACCAGCAGCAACAATTTCCAAACGGCTCTCCCATGGCTCACAATCAGAACAGATTCCAGCAGGGGCCTGACCACAACGACCGACAGCGTCAGCAGCGGATGCCTCGGGGGCCACCACCGCCATCCGCTCAGGACGTTGGCATGGCGTCTCCGATGCAGAACAGTGGCCCTCCTCCTGTAGGAGGCAGACCCCCCAAAACGGGCTCTATCAAATCGATCTTTGATTATGCCAAGGGGATGCAATGGGATCGGGTAAGAATACTAGACTTTTTTTTTTCTTTGTGAGCTGCCGTAAAGCACACTATTGATTGCCTCGGCCGCTTCTAACAACTTTGTGTTTATTGTTTTCATAATACAACCATTAGACCAACCAACCTCCACCAAGCGCGCCCGCAGCAAACGGTGCCCAAGATCCCGCCTACTTTCCTAACGCCAATGGGGCTGCAGCGCCAGTTGGAGCTGCGTACAACGTGCCCTTTGGTCAGGCTGGAGCACAAACAGGAACTCATGCTGCTACCCCTTATGGCCAGCCAGCTCCCAGTGCTGCTCATGGTTACGGCCAGCAAGCGCCAGCACAACAATACGATCCATATGTGGCACAGCCACCGGCGGCTAACACTGCAGCATCAGCCCCATATCAGCATGAGTGGTACTCAAATGCACCGAACGCAGCACAGGGTGTTGCAGCTGGACCAGCACGTGGAGCAAACGGCCGAGATTGGCAAAACAATGCTGAACAGACTACACCTTACAAACGCCCTGCAAACGCCGGTCGCGGCGGTAGAGGCGGGGGCAGAGGGGGCTTCGGAGGAGCAGGTAGAGGTGGTCAGCAGCACAATGCACCTGGATTCAACAGCCATGCCGCACATAACGCCAGCGCCAGCAACAGTGCTAGTAGTGTCAACAGCATACCGCTTAACCAAAACAACAACTCGGCGAGCTATGGCAATGCCAACGGATACAATGCGCGCCAACCCCCATTGCCCGCTCAGCCACCCCCACCAGTTCTTCAGCAGCAACACCAGCAGCAACAGCAACAGCAGCAGCAACAACAACAACAACAACAACAACAACAACAACAACAACAACAACAACAACAACAACAACAACAGGCCTATTCTCAGGCGTACACCCAAGCATACGGCTACCCTGCTGCTGCAACTGTTTACCAACCTACAGCGGCTGCGTACCAAGCGCAGGCGCAAACACAGACCGCTGCCTATCAGACTCCTGCTGCAGGATACCAAGCCGCCGCTGCAGCCTACCCTGGAGCCGCTGCCGCTGCCAACGGATACCAGGCTGTCGCTGCCAACGGATACCAGGCTGCCCCCACAGGATATCCTGCTGCTGGAGCGACGACTGCATACCAGGCTGCTGCTGCTGCCTATCCCACAGGGGCTGCTGCTACTGCCTATCCCGCGGGGGCTGCTGCTACTACGTATCCCACAGGAGCTGCTGGATATCAGGCCGCAGCTGCGGGGTATCAGAACGTCCTTTCCGCAGCCGCATACCCCGCTGCAGCATCGGGCTATCAAGCTGCAGCAGCCTATCCAACTGCCGCAGGAGCATATCCAGCTGCTGCTGCTTCCGGGTACCAAGCCGCGGCCTATCAGACACAGGCATCAGCCTACCAAGCGCCCGTAGCCACTGGTTATCAGGCCTCCGCAACAGCTTATCCCCCGTACCGGTAAAGCAGGAAAGAGTCATTGTTGTGTTCCCCCCCCACTTGCTTCTCATCGATCATCATCCCACCCTCACGTTGATAACCACCCTGGTGTCAACATCTGTGCTTTTTCGTTTCCTCCCAGTTTTTGCTCGTATTCTCGTATTTCTCTTTCTCCTCATTTCCCCTACTTCCCTTGTCCTTTGCCTTCTGCACCTTATGCTTGACATGTTTCTTTCGCTGGCTTCAACCGCAATCATCATTCACGGCTCGCTGTTCGTCAACACGCCCTCCCCTCCTCCCCCTCCCCTCCTCTTTCATCCGGCTTGTCTTTCAACCCCTGTATCCGACGTTGTTCAAAATCACCACGGATTCTTGCGCGGCTTCGCAAACGCATGCTGGAATACGGGCGCCTATGTACTTACTGCTACAACTGCAACTACTGCTGTCAAGCCTTAAGCCATTTCCAGATAATTGCTCGTTGAGTGAGAGTTATCTCTAATTCTGATCCTGGTCATGATCCAGAACCTGATTCACCTTTCCACAATTCCCTTCAGTATCGGATTCAGGTCTAAGAGCATATGTTATGCAGACAGTTATATACTATGGCATTTATTGAACTCGAACCCACTCTCCCCACTTGACCCCACATCCCATTGCCCCTCATGGCTGCTCGCACCCCCATATCCTACCCATGCTGCCCTACTCCCTCCCTCCAACTGCGTTTTTGAAGCCCTCTGTTGTACCATAAAGAAATATTTTATCTCAGTGATCATTGACATGCGTCTATTTGGAAAGAGATATTCTTCGGTGTTCTTCTGGTGATGGTCCTCGCAACAACACAACAACGGCTGGACCTCGTCCCGTCAAAGCGTCCTGATACGAGCAAAGGTGTGATTGTGTTACTGGAAAAGTTGGTGGCAAATGGTCTGCCTTTTTTTTTTTTTTTCCTTGCTGTGCTTACTTTGTACAAACATACACACACAATGCCTTCTCCAGAACATTATCCTGTAAAACCGCTGGCCATTGCTGCACTTTTTACCTCTGTTTCAATTTCTCCTTCGCTCTCGATCTCTTGATCTCTCACTTGGTTGCCGACTGCTGCGGTACCTATGGTCATTATCTTTTCTTTTTTTTTTTGTGGGTGATTTGGGTATCTTGATGCACCTAAATGAGACTTCAGTGAACTCATTGGTACAACTATGAAAAAAAAAAAGCCGTGAAGCGGAGACTGTGCAACATGTATGACAGCACACATACCATTAAATAAATAACAATAAAATCGCAGTGGAGAAAAATATAATGCTCAATGCTTGAGAAGAGGACATTGATGGATATGTACGTGCATGTGGCCCTGGGAAGGATCCCTCTCGCCATCGGCCTCTCACGTCGCGTGCTTGAGGTTTGCATCGTTTACTATGAATATGCAGTCCTGACCCGCGCAATCGCGCAGAATAAACTTGTACCTGTGAAGGGCCTTTGCATCATTTGTAATATTTCTCGATTGTTCCCGCACTGGATATCAAATACGAACACCGGGCTCCATCATTTTTCCCCTCCGTCTTCCATCTCTTTACCCACGCTATTTTGTTATAGCCAACCTGTTTTCAGATTTCCACCTCTTTCCACTCTCTCCACTCTCTTTTATCTTTTATCCATTGGACACCGCTACCTTTTATTCTATCTCCTACAATGCCTGCTGCAAACGATTCGACTACTGCTTCAGAAGTGAATGAAAAGGACACTAGGGTACAGTTCCCTCAAGAAGGCTACTTTATCGAGCAACCGATCGCCCCTGGCTCGTACCTTGGACCCATCAATGCCTCACTGCCCGATGCCGACAAGGTTCCCCTGCTCTTCCAGCCGTTTAAGGTCAAGGATCTGACGATCGCCAACAGGGTAGTGGTGGCACCGATGTGCATGTTCTCTTCCTTGGACGGATTCTTTACGGACTACCATCTTGTCCACCTGGGATCATTTGCGACACTTGGAGCAGGACTGATCCTGGCCGAGGCAACGGCTGTCCTTCCTGAGGGACGGATCTCGCCATCAGACACTGGACTCTGGAGGGACGAACAGATCGCGGGGTTGAAGCGGATTGCCAACTTTGTGCACAAGCAGGGATCGAAGTTGGGAATCCAGCTCGCTCATGCCGGTCGTAAGGCTTCGGTGAAGGCCTATTACGCTGACTTGCCAGAGTCGGCCTACTGGAAAGACAATGTGGTCGCTCCTAGCGGAGGAGCTGAATTCCAGTGGGATGACAAGCACCATGTGCCACGGGAGCTGTCGGTCGAGGAGATTCACAGGACGATCAAGGCATTCGGAGCGGCAGCGGTGCGGGCGGCCAAGGCTGGTGTGGACACAGTCGAGATCCATGCTGCGCATGGGTATCTAATTCACCAGTTCCTGTCGCCGGTGAGCAACAACCGGACGGATCAGTATGGAGGGTCGCTCGAGAACCGAGCGCGGTTCTTGCTCGAGATCGTGCGTGAAGTCCGGGCGAACTTTCCGCCATCGAAGCCTGTGTTTTTGAGGGTGTCGGCAACGGATTATGTGGAGCATTTAGATGGGCCGTCGTGGGAAATTGAGCAGACGGTACAGATTGCGAAATGGGTCAAGGAAGCTGGGGTGGATGTGTTCCATGTGTCGTCGGGAGGGAACACGGCTAAGCAGGAAGTGAAGTATGCGCCTGGATACCAGGTACCCTTTGCAGAGCGCGTGAAGCAGGCGGTGCCGGGGTTGGATGTGGTGGCTGTTGGAGTGATTACGGGGGGTAAGCAGGCGAACGAGGTTCTGGAGGAGGAGAAGGCGGACCTTGTGGCGGTGGGTCGCGGGTTCTTGAGGCACCCTAATTTTGTGATGAATGCTGCAGAGGAGTTGAATGTGAAGGTCAAGTACTCGCAGCAGTATGAGCGTGGCAGAATGTGAAGCAAGTGTGTTAGCTCCAATAGATAAAGGACCAAGCTGGCAATGATGTGTACATGCCATGTTCCTATATTCCTGTGCCCTTATGCTCCTATGTCCCCATGTAACGTATGTTCCTGAGAGCAAAAAAAAAAAAAAAAGAAGAGAGAAGGAAGAGCTTTTTCAATTGAGGTATATGATAGCGCACATGCCTCCGTATTATGGACAAGAGAATGAAGCGAATACCAAGAGGACCGAGCGAGACCGAGACCTAGACGCAGACCGAGACCGAGACCCTCGTGGGTGCTGTTGGCGTTCAGGTTCCTGATGAAAGCCGAGAAAGAAGGGGAGAGACGGCTTCGCCCAGGGAGGAGTCCTGGTATTAGGGGCGGGATGGATGCGGCCATGGGCAAGCAATAATGTACCTTTGGACATGAGGACTTGGACAAAGGTCCGCAACGGCATGCCACCAACTTGATTTTTTTTCCATTATTGGGAGGAAGAGCAAAAATAGCGAAACTCAATTGTTTCCAATGCAGTCATGGAAGACTTCCTTCGCTTCCTTCACTTCTTCCCCATCTCTTCTTTTTTCCTCTCTCTCTTTCTCTCTTTCTCTTTCTTTCTCTAATCCCTTTTCATTCCTCATTCCTCGCTCTCGCTCCCATTCTCCCTTCGCTTCCTTAATCCACAGTCTCATCCTTCTCTTTCGCTTTCTTTCTCGCTTTCTCGCTTTCTCGCTTTCTCGCTTTCTCGCTTTCTCGCTTTCTCGCTTTCTCGCTTTCTCTCTTTCTCTCTCTCTCCCTCAATCTCTTCGACAGGCCTACGTCAGTACAAAAAACCCTGTCTTCCTTCTTCTTGCCTTTTGCTGAATAGAACTTTTCGCTCATTGCCTGCCCTCCTAATCCAAGAACCACCCAACATGGACACGGAGCACTCAAACAAGCCGCCACCACTGCCCTCAAAGCTGCGTTGGAGACCCTATGCCAACGGCAGTAGCAAGAAGAACAGCAAAAAGAGGGAGGAAGCCCGTCTCTCCAAAACTCATCCCCAGGGACCCAACCCCAAAGCAACCGCCCACAAGATAAAGGGCCCGCACCAGTACTACACCGGCAGGATCAACACCGCCCCCGTTGGCATCAAACTCCAGTGGGAAGAGGCAGAGACCATCGAATCTATGAGCCATGGCGGACACCCACACGACCACCACAACCCACAACTCTCGCGGGACTCTTCCCCGAGCGCCGACTCAGTCTTCTCCTCCTCCTCCTCCAAGACAAGAAGCACCGGCAACAACCCCACCTTAGCAA
Organism: Gamsiella multidivaricata; assembly: GCF_025024155.1. NCBI lineage: Eukaryota > Fungi > Mortierellomycota > Mortierellomycetes > Mortierellales > Mortierellaceae > Gamsiella > Gamsiella multidivaricata. Next base: position 460,242 of record NW_026251726.1, read on the forward strand.
GCGACTCCAATTCCAACACCAGTAACAACCCGTTCGCGAATGCCATGCAGCGCGCCATGGCCTCCCTTCCTTCGCCCCCTCCACAAAAACTGCAATACACCAGGCTGGACCTGGTTGGGGGACAATCTGACCTGACCCAATACAGGGCCTCGATCTCAGGACTGACCACCAACGGTATCATCCAGAACGGCATGCCTATTAATGGACTAGCATCCAACAATGCCTATCAGGTCGCGTTGAATGCGTTGCTCCTGAGCCAGAGTCAGAACGCCAAGACCAACCAAAATTTTCACACGTCAGCCCTTATTGCAACCAACAGTTCAAATATCAACACCAATGCACCTCTGGCAAACACCAACAACGCCGCCGCTACCGCCCCAGTTGCTCCCTCTCCCGCCGCAGCCTCCGCTCTTCTGGGCTCCTCAAACATCAACGCGTTTCTTTCTGACCCCAACCGTGTGTTATCGAACGAGGAGTTACTCGGCGTCGCCAGTATCGACGAATTGTTATCAACGTGCGGATACCAAGGCAACAATAGCAATGTCATCCGCAACCAGTCGGCTCAGATGCTGGCTTCGCCCGCCAACACGGATCAATCGTACCAGGCTTCGCCCATGAATGGATTGGTTGACTTTAACAACCTTGGAAATGTCTCGCGAGCAGCCTCTCCAGTCGCGGGATCGTTCTCACCAATGGCCTTGAACAGTAATGCTTTTGAGGCTCTTCTGGCACAGCCTATGATACCTCAACAGCCATCTCAGCAACAACAGCAACATGCAATGGGCACGCCTCACGGACTCGTGAATAACAATGCCCCGGTAACAAACGACCCGTATAGCAATCTTATGCAGGACCTTTCGTCTCCTTTCGGATATCTTTCATCGAGTACAGGTTCAACTTCGATCAGTATGCCTACCGCATGGCCATCACTCTTCCCTTCAGACGACCAGAACGGAGTTTTGAACTCGTCAACAACCACAGTGACAGCCGTACCCCAATATCAGCCCAAGCCTGCACCTCAACGAAGCGAAATTGCAACACAAACGGACGGACCATACGAGCCCCCTCTATCGCCAATGTCTGCACAGGCTTCGTCTGCGGGATCACAGCAAAGCTCGCCCTTTTCGGCCTTGGGTCTGACGTCGGAAGAACAATTGGATCCAGACTGGCTCAATTTCTTGGACGAGGCATCGCCACTGTTCAACGAAGTTGATATGCCCTCGCCACCTGCGTCTGACAATGAGTTTATGGCTAATAGGTTTATGACAGACCCAGTGCCTAGCGCTAAGACTACTCAAAGAGACCGGACCATGTGGAACTGGGCCGAAGACCTGCTCAAGCCTAAGCCCATGACTCCAACTGGCAACCGCGGTTTCCCGATGTCGACTCCGACAATGACTAGCATTCCCAACGGCACAATGGGAAACAGTGGTGGACTCATCAAAACGTTACAAGGAACAAATCAGACAAAGACGAAGGACATGGGCAGGGAGGACGCAAGGAAGAAGGCAGAGGAGGATAGCAAGAAGTCCAACAAGTCTGGTCATCTTATGGACAGCAAGGAATCTGTGGAGATCATCGAGCCAAAGATGGAGGGTTTTGGACGACTGATAGCCATTATGAAGGCGCTTTGGATTGGAGGCGAAAGCAAGTAGTACCTTCACTTTTCTGGTTCACACTTTTTTGTTTATATAGACAGGTCTTCCTTTTCTTTGTGCGCTGTAGTCTGTCTTTTTCGTCTCATCCTTCTCTTGTCATCCTGTACATATCCCCTGCTTGTCCTTCCCATTTTAACGAAACAGTATTTAATGACAGCAACGATATATCATGAATTATACCACACTATTGAAAGCTCATTCCATTGCTTCAATGAATGGATGTCTTTAATATGAATGAGATGTTGACGAGCTGGATCCTGCAGATGGATCTTGCGACTGCTGTTGTAGCCGCTCCTTTTCTAAATCCTTCTCGTACTGTGCAAAGAGGTCGTCGCTTGTAACGGGGGTTTGATTCCTGGACATTGGCCCATGGACGCCTTCTTCCAGCACCACTAGATAAAAGCAGAACCGTACCAAGCAAATGTTAATACACGCTGTGAGATAAATACCGGGCAATTGATGGTGAAGTCAGCACTTACGGCGCTTGTAGAGGATGTAGGAAGTAGAGACGAATACAGGGAGAGCAATGATGATAGTCAGTAGTCTACAGAGGAGGAAACAGAGTTGAAGGGTGGGTCGAGGAAGAGATGACGATCCGATGCTTGATTAGTTCATCCATGGTTGTTGTTGATTCACACGGGACAGTCGCGTCGACGAATGAGTTTGACCACCATGTCCCCATAGTCTGTGTCCCCGAGTTGGCGGCCCTTACCTCTGTCCCTGAGGGTTCAATTTGTTCGGCAAGAAGAACGGCATGGTTGTCCTGATGGTATCCTGTGGAGTCGTTTAAGTCTTCTTCCAACCCAGAACGGTTTTTTTTTTGAATAGTCTGTCAAGATAGTTTCAAATGACTGTCACGTCCAGCCAGCCAGAGGGCCTAAGGTGTGCACAGCCACACGGATGTAGACGTGCTTGGCAGTTAAGCAGACTCGCGTGATCGTTTTTTTTTTTTTGGAGGCGCAAGTTTTTTTCCTTTCGACATTTATGCAGCGGAATACGAGGGCGGGCTAAGCAAATAGTTTTACTTTCCTAAAAAAAGATATAAAAAGGGCCCTCATCCATCCTCCCTCTCATTTTCAATTTTTTTTTTTTTTTCCCACCTTGTACCCCCATCCTCCGTACTCTTACCGCATACTACTTTTTTTTTTTTTCTTTTTACAGCGCTCAATGAAACCCATCATGTCTCTCTTTGGGCAAGCACGACCAATGGCCGCCGGTATCGACCCGCAATGTCTGGAAGAGTACGCCCTCAACCCCGAGGCGCGTCGTGACCTCGTCCAGAGCTACAACCCAGGCACAGCTGAATACTATCTCCTCAGATTGCGCCTGCTCTCTCAGGAACTGCAGGACCCGTCATCTCCCATCACGCTCGAGAAAATTGAGGAGGCAACCAATCTGCTGAGTCAAGCAGAAGTGCTCGATGATTATCCAAAGACGCCCGAACTGAAGCAATTCCGATCGCAGCTCGCATTACTAGCATACTCGGTCAAGCCAGAGTTGCTGCTTGAGCAGCTCAAGTTCAACCCTGACTCTGTGACGCACTTGAACAGCATTAATCCTGCTGAGAATGAGGAACAGGAAGGGGGATCGGGATCTGCAGTGGGAGGGAACCCACAGGGTCTTTGCGACTTGTTACCGACCGTATTGGACAACTCCGCGATCGAGGCCAGCGTCCTTCTAGATCGACTTTTGGATGAACTAACCACTTTCTCATCATCGACGTGTGTCCCCTATCTGGCGTGGCCTCATGTACTATCCCATCCCAAAGCAGAAAACCTGCTGCTGCAAGTGATGCCTATCGATAATTTACGGAAGCTATTCGCGATGATGGAGGTGACGTGTTCCCCTCAAAGCCTTACTATCGTTGGTCAGACCGACGTGAGTCGAGTCGACGAGCTGGTGGTCAAGGTGCTCTTGCGGTTGTACCAGGAAAGGAAGTTGGATTTCACGCACGAAGTACGACAGTTCAAGTTTTTAACCAGTGCACAGCTGGAGATGATCAAGACCCAGGTCCCCAGTGTGATGATGAATGAAGGATTTGTGGGCCTGCTCGAGAAACGCATCCTGCCACGCGTGTTTGCGGACTCGGAGGAAAGCCGTCAGGGCGCGGTGTATGGAGAGTGGTTGGCGAGGATGGTTGAATTTGTGGACACGCTGGCACCAAAGTTCAATCGGTACAAGATGGCAGTCTACTTGATGAGCTTGGAATTTGATCTTGCAAAAGGAGTCATGGACAAGGACAAGTTCATGGGGTAAGAACCTGGGCCTCGTATAAGCACTGTTGTATCAATGGGTTGCTTATGCGTTTGTAATCCGAAGAGTGTAGGCTAACATCCAATGTTTTCATTGGTTAACTTGTATCATAGATATATCCGTATTCCTCGCAACCACAACAGTTACAACAACGAAATGGTGAAATGGGCTACCAAGGAAAATCAGCTTGTCGACACAAACAACAGCCGACGCTTGGAGTTCTGGTCAAGCGTAAGTATTCTTCCCTTTCTTTATTTTTTTTCTCTTTTTTTTCCGATTTCGACTGGGTCATACTAATATCAAAATTGGTTATTTGTTCTCTATTTCTTAGCGAGTTCAACCTGTGACAAAGGCGCGCGATGAGGAGGTCGTGAAGGAACATCTCTCGTATTTCATGCGTCAGGAAAAGTCCACTGCAGATTATGAGTCCTTTTTTGAGGTCAACTCCTTCCTGTATCCTCTGCTGGCCAGGGTCATGCTGACTTCTGGAGACCAAGATATTGCAAAATGGTAAAAAAAAAACTTAATTGATTCGTAATGTTCTTATATTCCAAGTTGGGTAGCGTTAACATTTACTGCTTTGTAGGTCGAGCATGCTGCCATTTTACGATGACCTCTCCAAGCTGACGGAACAAACCATCATTGAGTTTGCACCAAACAACCCTGAGACATTTCTACCCTCCGAGCCTGTTGTATTCAGACTTAAAGTCAAGAATGCCAAGCGTATCTTGGTGCGCGTATTCGAGGTCAAGACATTGGAATACTTGCAGCAGTATGAAGGACCAGTAGGTCAAGCCCTGAATCTCGATGGGTTGACGCCGAACTGGGAGCACACTTTGACATCGGATTATCCTTCCCTCGAGATCCACGACCTGACAATTAAACTACCGGAGCTCGCAGACCGTAGAGGCTCGTTTGTCATGGATGTCATCAGCAATGGCGGAAACAGTACCGCCTATTTCACCAAGGTAAGACTACTCGACTCTGTGTAAGTTTGATTGATATTATACCAGCGTTCGCTGTATTTACGGACATTCTTCTGTGTATTATTGCCATTGCTACAGGGAAATCTTGATTACATTGAGAGACAGAGCGTTGCTGGGCATATTCTCACTATCATTGACGAGAACATGAAAAAAGTCACTGAAAATGTTAGTATTTGGCTCAATGGAATTTATTACCAGGTAAGAAGAATAAATATTAAGGTCGAGTTGCCCAATTCGGTGTTTTTCCTGGGGCTGTGTGGCACTGACTACTGATATACTACGTGCAATTGATAGACGAACGAGGATGGAGACATCGTCATTCCATACCGTAAACCTTCGACGGACGCGGGAAAGGACATTTACATCACGCACAATGACTTTACAAACCGCCGCCCTTTCGTTCATCACGCAGAGTCCTATAGTATGACACTCTCCTATTATGTTGACCAAGAGTCTCTCTTGGCTGGATCTATTGCCAAGGTAAAGATATGTACAAGTATACTTGACAGATTTTTTTGATGTATAATTTCGACCGCGAGTGACTAATGCTTTTGCATATCAATTTTACAATTGAAGATCCTGCTGAAGCCCATTGTCAAGATCAACAGTGTCGATGTGATCTGTCCAGTGGACTTGCTGGAGCAAGTTTCGCTGGAAGTAGTGTTGAGTGACACCAATGGCATCGATAGCATCACCACGGTACCTGAATTCAAAGTCCATGACGCCGACTGGTCAGAGTACAAATTCCAGGTCCCGGAGAACCTCAGTCTGGTGAAATTAGCACTGTCAGCCAAGATCAAAGTCCTCTCCACAGGCGAGTTCGAGGACTTGTCTGACAGCAAGGACTTTTCTATCGAAGAGTAAAAATATTTTGAGCAATTGCAGGTTATTTGGAAGACCAGTTAGTGATATTCAAGGCGAACAATGTACTCATTTCCTACCTCACTCTTGTGGCCAATATTGTAGAAACTGCGCAGATCAAGTGGTGACCGTCCAGCTGAAGAATCAGAAGCAGGATGTGCAGATCGATGGAGAGATCTTAACAGTGCTCAGGAAGACAGACCATGGCAATAAAGGCTACGAGATCCTCGTCATGGGCAAGAATGGTAGAGAACAATGACGGCTGTGTAGGAATGAACAAAGACCATGTTGCAACTTGAAGCACTCACTCACAGCAAATTATTTATTTCTTGTTGATTGCTACTACAGGTGAGAAGAGACCCAACATTCCCTTGGAGTTCGAGTTTAATCATCCGATTTGGCCGAACCCGCTCGACATATATCTTCGCTCGGATGCAGATGGTATTATCCTTTTAGGTGATCTGCAGGAGATTACCAGCTTCGACTGCAAAACCAGTGATGTCTCCTGGGATCTCCAGTTTCAAGTGAAATACCCGGATGTCATTCATGGTATCGCTGGCGAGCCAGTGCGCGTGCCATGTAGCCGAACGAGCGCATTTTACATCCGCTCAGTGTCACTCTTTAGGTGTTCCATGGGTACTTGGACAGATCAGTAAGCAACTCTTGTCATTACTATATACCTTCCCTTCTCACCCGAGGAACGTGTGTGAATTAATGCCCTGCAATAACTTAATTAGGTGTTATCTGGAGGATGCTACGAATAAGATCAAGCTGTCGGATGGAATGCTCACTGTCTCAGACTTGACCACGGGCTACTACACCCTGCGGATCGGAGATGTATCCATTGATCTGGTTATCTCAAACCCAAAGACCTCTCAGCACATAACGGGCATCCTGGAGAAGTTCCATATCGAATCCAATCCTATGCTGGAGATCTTGGACAGCGCCAAATACCCTCTCTTCTTGTCGCCGACCACCGTCGACAACAGTGATCAACTTCCGAAAATCAATATCAGGGTTCATAATTGGACTCCAGAAACGAGGGTTTGTGTTATCGCCTCAAAGTTCGTACCCAACAAACCCATGATCGAAAATATGGCCGTCGTGGAGTTCGAACGCCTTTGGAGCAAGGAGCAAGCGGAGCGAACTTCAACGACCTATCGAACAGGCAGGATTCTAGGCGAGGAATACCAGTACATCCTGAACAGGAAGGCTCAGTCAAAACATTGGGCTGGAAACCTTTTGACTAAGCCGAGTGTCTTGTTGACCCCTTGGGTAAGGCCACGCCTTTTAGAAAAAGAGAAAAAGAAAAAGAAAAAGAAAAAAAAGTGCTGCTGCAGCGTCAATGCCAATGAAATGCTAACGCTTAGCAACCATTCTTGATACCGCCTTGAATACCTACCAGAGCATTGGAGATACCACAGCAGCGGAGCAAGAAATGGCGGATCAAAATCTCGCCAACGTGAGGGGGAAATCTACTGCGTTTGGGAACTCATCCTATCGTGGACGAGGCCTAGGTAAGGGAGGTGCTCGCCGCATGCGCTCGTTCTTGCCGCATGGAGCACCTCAGCTGATCAGCTTCCTGGCCAACCCTAGCGCGGTACTGGCAAATCTAATCCCGGACCCAAGCACTAGTGTCGTGACGGTTCCGTATACCGAAATCAAGGAGGGAAGCTTTCTGCAGATTCTCGTTACGGATGGTGCTCAGGCTGTACAGGATTTCTTTGTGGTTCAAGACTTGGTAAAGACTCCGATACAAAAGCGGGATCTGCGATTCAGGAGTCCTTTGGATCACACCAAGCACTACATTGGTGAGAGGACCGGTATCAATCTGGACCCCAAGCTCAGCAGCGCTGGTGCCGCCTCAACGGAGCCCCATTGTATCACCTTGGCATCTAGTGGGAGCTCTTCATCGGCAGTACGTGTGATCAACTCTGTGGGCCAGGTATATGATCTGATGATGACACTCTTGGAAACGGAACAAAACAAACAGAACCTGAGAAAGTTCGGGTTTATTGTGGATTGGCACCGGTTCTCGAAGGCAGTCAAGGATGAAAAGTATTCAAAATGGAATTGTCATGAGCTCAACTTATTCTTGTACAAGAAGGACAAGCCCTACTTCGATGAAGTCGTCGCTCCCTTCATTAAGGTACGAACGCTCAGTCTCGCTCGTTAATACAGTTCTTTTTTTCAGTGGTGATTTTATACTAATTGTTGCTTCCCTCTTTACTCTAGAACAAATTGGTGAAGTCATTTATGGACGATTACCTGATCGGAGCATCGTTGGAGAAGTATACCGCGTTGAAAGAGTTTGACTTTCTGTCGTGTTTGGAAAAGTGCCTGCTAGCCCATCGCATCCCTCGACTCAAGCACTCGGTCGCGCAATGGATTCGAAGCAGAGTGCACAACACCAAAGTGGCCAGTGATGTAAAGCTGTTCAGGACCGTCATGAACTCCGGAGCCATCGAGGAATTGAAGCCTTCCTCGCCTGACTTGCGGAAGGAGAAGGAAGTAGAGTAAGTTTTTTTTTTTTTTTACTAATATTCAGTGATCTTCATGATACTGCTCCCTCGCTACTTGGTTGCTTAAAAATAACTCTCTTTGCTCTTTTCTTGCTACTAATGATATATCTTGCAGCCTCATGGGTTCAAGGTCTGAAGGAGGTGGAGGCGATGCTGGTTCAGACAAGGGGGCTGAAGACTTTGAGATGGTTGAAAGTGCCCCTTTAGGGGCCAGTGTGATGAACGCTCAACGTTCAACAGTAGCCACTGCAAGTCTCTTTGGAGCGCCGGCTGGATCAGCGCCAGGTGGTGGCGGTTTTGGCGGTTTTGGCGGTTTTGGTACTCAAGCTGCTCCAGGTATGGGAGGGAGGACTTTGGTTTAGGTCCGGCTATCACTGCTTTATGCGACTCGGCACCTTCCAATACCAGTTTAGTTGATGGTGCAGCTGCATCTAATACCAGTCTGTTTGGCTCAACTTTCAATCTAATAGGTTCAAGTTCAATTTTTGGCTTTCAAGCTCCACCCGCCCCTCAGGCTCTAGCTGCGCCCATGACTAGCGCACTATTCTGTGCCGCATCAGCACCTCCTCCACCTCTACACGATGGTGTATCGTATTCTCCTACCTCGCCGTCGTACTCACCTACCTCACCGCCGTACATACCCGTATCTCCATCAGCACCTGTGTTTGGAGGCGCAGGAGCAGCGGCTCAGAGCCAGTCCAACTCTGGAAACCCTGCACACCACTCGTTGAGAATTCAGGCCGAACAAAAGCTACAAAGCCAGTTCAAGCCCGTGGATTTGACAAAAGAGATGGCCGAGACCTATTACTGGGGACGTCAGGATAAGAGTGGGACTAGCAGCAGCACGGATGTAAATGCGTTCTGGTTGGACTTTGTCGAATGGGATGAGTCCTCTGGAGGGTCGTTCCTGTCGCAGGTAACGTCGAAATACCGTGTCCCGTTGAGACTTTTGTAAAATATGGCTATGGCTCACTAACACGCTGTATTCTTTGTGTCCTTCGTACCATCTCCGTAGAACTTTGTGGTCAATACACAGACGTTTACATCCGCGATGGCAACAATTGCCCTACTGGGCGTGACCTTCAAGCCTAAGGAGGCAATTGTGAAGCGCAGTGTTGATCACAGTCTGACGGTCTCTTCGCTCTCGCCTGCGATTGTGTTCCATTCGTCCACCAAGGTATGTGTTATCCTTATAATGTTCTCCACGTTGAACTTTTTGGTTATCTTGATGCTTTATTCCTAACTGCATTCAACACTGTGACAAAACGCTTTAGGAGCTGAGCGAGACGCTTATTACCGGATCGGTCCTAATCACGCAGCAATACTTTGGAATACTGGACCAGAAGGAGTACGACTCGAAATTGATGACCAATGTGAGGAAATATATCCAGCCTAGCACTGAGATGAGGCCGCTGATATCTTATGGGGCTCATGTCGTTCTGATGAGTAAGTGTCGCAATTTCTGCTCATATGTCTCAACCAGCTCGCCAAGGACTACCTCTCCTTACAATTTTATTTTCCGTAAACTCTGTAGACGCAACACCAAGCCCTATGAAGCTGCATGTTGAAGTCCAGCTGCCCTATGGAGCGATCTCTATCCACAGCCCTCTGGAGTCTGGCCAGGACATTCAGCTGGAAGCGCACCGGACCTTCCAGTACGAGTATAGCTTTTATTTCCCCGAAGAGGGTGATTTTCCGCATTACCCGGCTCACGTCTCGAACTATGAGGACATTGTTGCATTTGCTTCACCGTCGGTCCTCAAGGTTCGCACAGCTAACACCGGTCAGTCCAAGGAAACGGTCGACACCACCACTTGGAACTATGTCCTCACTCGGGGCAGTCAAGAGGATGTGCTTTCTAAACTGGCGATTGATCCCTTGGACGGTATGCGGGTTGAACAGTTAATCCCGCGGTTGTATCGCGACAAGACATTCTTGAGACGCGTTACTGGCGTGCTAAGGGATCGACACGAATACAATGACCGCATTTGGAGCGTGAGTTTGGTCCTGAAGGGTGATGAGGCGTACCAGCTGCAGCTGGTGAGGGAGTACGTGGCGAATCAAGAGATTACGCAAAAAGTCGGGTACTGGTTTACGTCGGCTTTGTTGACACGTAGACCGGAGAGCCACTACGAGTCTGTAAAGGACGCGTTCCATTACCTAGAGTACTTCCCACTTATCAATGCGCGAGGTAAGGAGCTAGTGCTATGATAAATGCAAGGATATCCTGACCTTTTAAGGGTGCACTTGATAACTAACGGTATCTTTTGAAACAGCACACAAGGCGACAAAGAAGACGACCATTCTTAATGGCCGATTCAAGGCCCAGTACGAGAGGTTCTTGACCCTGTTGAGTCAAAAACCTTATCAAGACGTGGATGATCTCCTTATCCTCATCGTCTACCTTCTGGCCCAGGATCGAATTCTCGAGGCCAAGACCCATTTTGTCAAGTTATCGGCCTTGGTTACCGAGGGCAATCTCGAGAACGAGCTGGAAGGCCAACATAATTTCCAGCAGATCCAATACGACTATCTCCGAGCATATCTCAGTCTGTGCGTCGAAGTCGAGGTGGATACTGACACGACCGGTGCGGACCTTGATCTAGAAGGAATCCAGGTCATTGTGGACAAGTATCAGGACTACCCAGTTCAGCGATGGAACCGATTGTTCAAGGAAATGAAGATTTACGTGGATGAGATTTTGCGAGCCTCGATGGACACCCCGGCTTCTGCTGAAGATGATGACACTGTGATGGTAAGCGCGACCCAGGAGGCTTCTTTGATCTCTACCGGCGATGACACTGAGAAGACCGTGCCTGTTACTGTCGAGTTCAAGATTGGATCTAACAGTCAAGTCGTAATCCATCATCGTGGAGTCGGAGAGGTCATGGTCGAGTACTACGTGATTGATGCGGAGACGATGTTCTCGGCCTCGCCTCTGACGTTCAGCGATCAAGGCCAGAGCGAGACCAACTTTGCGGCGAACAAGTCTCAGGCTGCAGGAGCGTCTTCTTCTTCTGGTAGTGGTTGGAGAACGAATGGAGTGATGCAGGCACGGCTTCAGAACCTACAGCATAACACCCCTTTTACAACTCAGTTCCGACCGTCGCCACCTTCATCGTCGTCTGCGGATTCGACAAGTTATCGACTTGTGAAGCCCAATGGAGTCGACAAGCATACGGTGGAGCGTGCGGTTTCGGATGTCGGAGTGTTGAGGGTTCCGATTTTGGACAAATATGTGAACACGAACGTGATGATCTCGGTGACGACTGTGCCTCCGGCGGCGACGAAGACCTGGAAGGCATACTACTCGCAGACGATTTCGGTACAGGTGCAGGAGCTTTCTGGCACGATTAGGGTAGTGACGAAGTCTGCGGCCGAGAAGGAGGAGGAGTTGAGCGAGGAAGAGGAGGGAGAGGGAAACGTTCGTCGGGCGAAGCGCGTTAGGCACAACAAGAACCGCCGTAGGGGTGAAGCGATCCGTGGTGGATATGTGAAAGTTTACGCGGAGATGAAGAATGGGCCGAGGGATACGGTGTTCTGGAAGGATGGGTACACTGATCTAGTGGGCCGATTCGATTATGCGACGGTGTCGACGGGTGCGAGTACGGGTGCTAAAAGCGATAAGGATGGTGGGTTGGCGGGTGTGAAGCGGTTTGTGCTGTTTGTGGACGGTGGTAAGGAGGGATGCGTGGTCAAGACAGTGCCTGTACCATCTGCTTGAGAACAGAACAAGGGATGAATGAATGGGTTGGCCAATAAAAACCAAGTCGAGAGAATGGTGGCAACATCTTTTAATCTAACTTAGTGGCGTGCTTTCTTTCAACGTGTATTGCATAGCAAAAAATAGTAAATGCAGAAGAAGTGAGAGCGGAGGCGCTGCGTCGTTTTCAAATGTCAATGACAACATCATGCTTCTTTGCTATGTCACCTTTGCTAAAGAATGGACCCTGACATGCTCCTTTGCTCTAATGAACGCATATCCAGCAATCTGTTCCTATACGACTGTCCTCCCCTTCTTTTGACATGGAGAAATCTCTTGACCCAATGTATCAGACCATGATTAAAGGAAACTGAATCGGAAAGAGCGCTCTCATTGACATCATAATGTGGCGAATGTCATCAAAGGCCCCATGTCTGAAGTAGGAGGAGAGGCTGATGATGGTTCGGCAGGTCTTGTCCGGCGCCAGACTCGAAATGATATCACTTAATGTATCCAGACAGTATTTGCTCCGACCATTCTGAATGGAAACATGCGAGCCGTAATAATAGCAATTCTGAGCCTAGACCCTAGGCGGGAGGGCGGAACTGTGGGACTCTGTCGTACTGAACAAAAAGTCGGACTGGGATCCGATGGATAGCCTGTCCGAGGTGCTGGGGCAGAGAGAGAGAGAGGGAGAGGGAAGGGACCTGCGTTCCATTTCATTGGCACATGCGAAATACGGCACTTGGATAATAAAAATGGTTATTGTCGTGTGTGTGTGTGTGCTCTCAGGCCCAAATAAACAACAACTGATCACTTCTGATCTCTCTCTCTCTCTCTCTTTTTTTTTTTTTTTCATTCCTTTTTGATTCTTCTCATTTCGCATTCACTCATTCACCACTACCACCACTATCACCATGTCTGATACCATTGGTAAGGCGCTCTTTCCTTTTTCCGTTTTCGTTTTGTTCTCTTATCATACATATCCTCTCTGCGTTAATTGGGCACTATCCCCTATCTCCGTACCTGAAAGATTATTATTATTATTTTTTTTGGTTCAATTTCATTTATCGTCCTATCTCTGCACCCGAGGAATGGGGGCACCACCTGCAGAGAGAGAGAGAGAGCTATTCAATGCAGCATTGACAGCATTGACGCATAATCGAAATCGCCCAATGGCTCTCAACTGCTTCGCTTTTTTGTCCTGTGAACAACTCTCAATTGCCTGCAGATCATGGCACACAAACATCCTGCATAATAATATCCTTGGCTGGGTTGGGTTGGGTTTCGGTTGGGGTTGATCGTTGTACATTCTTCGATATCTCACACACCTCGCTTTCGTACCTTCCTCGTATTTATTTTTTATTTTTTATTTTTTATAGAGCAATCCGTCGTCGTGCCTTCCTACGGGATCAAGGAAGAGGCAACCCCCGTCATCCCCAAGGCCACTATCGAGGAAACCGCCATTGCTGTTGCAGAGGAGTTGATCAAGGAGCAGGAAGAAAAGGCCGCAGAGGAGAACCGCATTGCTGAAGAAAAGGTGGCTGAGGAGAAGCGCGCCGCTGAGGAGGAGGAGGCACGTGTCGCTGCTGAGGCCAAGGCTGCGGAAGAGAAGGCCGCAGAGGAGAAGCAGATCACTGAGGAAAACCGCATTGCCGAGGAGAACCGCATTGCCGAGGAGAACCGCATTGCTGAGGAGAACCGCATTGCTGAGGAAAAGGTTGCTGAAGAGAAGCGCAAGGCCGCAGAAGAGGCTGCTCATCTGGAGGCGGAAGCCAAGGCTGCTGCTGAGGAGGAGGCTGCTCGTGTCGCAGAGGAGAAGCGTATTGCTGAGGAAAAGGCTTCTGAGGAGAAGCGCGTTGCTGAGGAGGAAGCTGCTCGTCTTGAGGCTGAGGCTAAACTCAAGGCTGAGGAAGAGGCAACCCGTGTCGCTGCTGAACTCAAGGCTGCAGAGGAGAAAGCCGCCGAGGAAAAGCACGCTGCTGAGGAGGCTGCCCGTATTGCTGCTGAGAAGGAAGCCGCAGAGTTGAAGGCTGCTGAGGAAGAAGCCGCCCGTATTGCTGCCGAGGAGAAGCGCAAGGTTGAAGAGGAGGCTGCACGCGTTGCTGCCGAGCTCAAGGCTGCCGAGGAGAAAGCCGCCGAGGAAGAGCACGCTGCTGAGGAGGCCGCTCGTGTTGCTGCTGAGAAGGCCGCTGCAGAGTTGAGGGCTGCCGAGGAGGAGACTATCCGTGTTGCTGAGGAGAAGAAGCGTCAGGTCGAGGAAGAGGCTGCCCGTGTCGCTGCAGAGGCCAAGGCTGCTGCTCAGAAGCTGGCTGAGGATCTCAAGGCTAATGCCGACGCCGAGGCTGCTCTTGTGGCTGCCAACTTGAAGGAGGTTGAGGAGAAGGCTGCCGCTGAGAAGCAGGCTGTTCAAAAGGCCGTGGAGGAGACCGTGGCCGAGGTTTCTGCAAGTGCTACGGAGGTCAAGGACACTGTTGCAGAGAAGGTTACTGGAGCTGTTGCCGATGTTACCACTGCCGTCGCTGAGGCATCGACTAAGGTTGCAGACGCCGTCAAGTTGGAGGACGCCCCAGCGGTCACTGCCACGCCTGCACCCGCTGTTGTTGAGGAGGAGGTCAAGCCCACAGTTGCTGAGGAGGAGGTCAAGCCCACAGCTGCTGAGGAGGTCAAGCCTGCTGTCGCTGCTACTTCTACTGCTGCGGCTTCCAAGACTGAGGCTGCGAAGAAGGAGAAGAAGAACAGCAAGGCCTGCGTCATCATGTAAATATTTCTTTTTTCTACTTTTCTCTTTCTCATTGACACCTCGTACTCCGTTGTTATTCACTGCATCCTGTTCATCTTTCGATAATTCTTCGTGGTCAAAAACACCATCTCTTTTTTTCCCTGTGTTTCACGGGGGATATTCATGGGGCTAATATTCATCATACCCAGATTCCACCACTGTTCATCGTTAAGGGACAGATGGCAAAATAAACAAAAACCAAATGTACTTTACCGCTCCAACCACGCGAGCACAAACAGGAGAATCCCGTCCTGTTCCTGAATCGAAGATTGTGGACTGTGTGCCTGAAAATGATTGGTGGCGTCCCTGTTCCACAGGATGTGGTGCTACGAATTCCTTATCCTCTTTACGCCTCATCCACCTTTCTTTCCTTCCCTCCTTCCTTCCTTCCTTCCTACCTGCATCCACAACCCACGCGCTCTCCTTCTCTCGCCTTCCCTGTTTTGCTCTTGCTGGCTGTGCATCCTCATCTTCCATGGTCTACCTGACAGACAAGAAGGGCGCCATCCTCTCCAGGGTAAGCATATATCCGTATATCCGGAAATCTTTATATTTCTTACGAGTAATTAGGATCCGTATTTTAACGCGAGGCTGCTCTTGATATAATAATATAGATTCCAGCGACTACAGTTCCCCTTGCTCAAACCCTCTTCGGTGCCTGTAAGTGAGCATGGACATTCGAATCACAAAGGGAATCACTTTTCTGTGGAATGAGTGAAATCACATGCAGGAACTTAATGTCAAGGAAGGAGGCGCTATTTCCATATTTCAGTTTCTGTGGAACTACAGCCCACGGCAATGGGACAACAACAACCACAGCCTGGTGCGTCCTCCAGCTTGTAAAAAACAAAAGCACCTTCTTATTTTCGTCTCGACCGCTCTGGACTATTGACGCTCGAGCAACACTCCACTGCGGTTCGTAGTATATTCCGTTCTCTTGAATGAAACTTTCTTTTTTTTTAACGCGCGGAATCATTTAGCCGCATTTTTGCTAGCCCTCATAATTGGGTGCTATGGCCATTACTACAAGATTGTCACCAACGGTGTTGCGGGATATCCAGACGTAAGTGGGGACGCGCGAAGGAGGATGAAGATGTATTTCAGTAGCCGTGATGCCTCGAAATGTTCCATCGCTCCCAATTCACTGGAAAGATCGCAAAACTGAAGTCGTGTTTGATTATATAGGAATGGTTCCCAAGTGTCAGTGCAACAACAGGGGATTGGTATCCTGAGAGAAACATCTGCCAGATCTTCATAGCCCTCGCATCCGGTACGTAACGTGCGATTATTGTTGTACAACGAAAGAGGACTTCAGCCCATTCCATTCATTGTCATATAAGCATACACCAGCCATCCTAACCGCACCCTGGGTGCTTGCATCGACATCGATGTAGGTCCTCGGCTATTATTGTGCTACGTTTGGTACTTACTAATCATGCGCAATGTTCCCGCAAATGGATCGCCGGGTTTCGCAAAGTTGCTGTTCGCAAACGACATAATCAGGACAGTTGCATGTGGCGGATGGGTCTATGTAACATCCTCGGACGACCATGCGATCCATGACTTTGCGATGATCATCTATCTGCTCTGTACGGTGCCTCACGTCATTGGAACCATCAAGAGCGCACCTCAGAACATGCAGGCACAGAAGTATCGCCGCATGTTCGCCTACACGTTCTTTGGGGCGCTCATTCCAATGGTCTATTTTTTCATCCAGCATAACGTTCATCACGTCCCTGGAGGTAAGAAAGACAGTTGTTTTGACTAGACATTTTATTGGAGGTATGTACTTCATCCAAACCTGATATGCCACATGAACATATTATTGATATATTACCTCTCGTACTGTGCTTAGCTTACACCTACTATGCATTTTTTGAGTGGTCGCTCATCGTCTCGGATCTGGGGTTTGATGCTGTTTGTATTATCGACTTTGAGGCCTTCGAGTTCCGTGTTGTCGACGTGGGCATAAGTGGGCGTCATGATGCTATTGGCGGTGCTTTCAACGACCTCAAGACGTTTGGTGGTAACAGTAGCGGGACCTTTGGGGGCATAAATAAGTCTTTTGGCAAAAGCGGCGGCAAGGCCAACACAGCCTTCGGTCAGATCAAGCCTGCGGATGCGCTCTCTTTTGCTGCTGATGTGTATCTCGGTATGCTGCATGGTCCTATTTTTGCGCGACAGATTCGAAATAACTGCTTTGATTACTCTTTTCCTCACAATCCCCTTCTGATTTATTCAATACCTCGGCAGGATTCATCTTTTGGTCAATGCTGACCTCGCTACCCTTGATGATATGGTATTTCCCACTTTGGCATATGGGTCTTTCTGGATACGAACTGTTCCTGTTCTGCAACGTCACCGCCGGCTTGTTGGGCTTCAACGGTCTTCGCAGGACAATCGACCGATCCAAGGGGCTCTTCCATCTGCTTTCATTGATTGGTGTTCTTTCCTACTCGATTTTTGATTCAGCTTATCGTCTCATGGCAGTCGCTACTGGTGTCTCGCTCTCGATGCTCACCTGGGGTGCAACATTGTTCGGACAGCGCCATCAGAATGGGAGGGCTGAGCGTGGGGTGATGGCTTTGGCGTTAGGATTGATTTTGCACAATGTTGTCAAGCAGGCCTGGTGGGCCAATAACCCGATCTGGCCCATCATGAACTCGAGCAACGGAGGACGGAACTTACTGGGATTGATTCTGGGTATTCTGGCGAGCATTCAGGTCATGGTGCGCAAGGAACCGTATGAGCACGAAGCCAGATCGATCGAGAGCTCCAAGAAGGACGAGAGCTGGATCAAGGCAGCTATTGGTGGCGGGGGATACCTGTTCTGCCTGCATTCTATGTACACGGAGGCCGCGACAATCAGTCGCTGGTCATTGGGCGGATATCCAAATACGGGCCCTCAGCCTATTGCTGGAGGATTCATGGTCATTATTGCTATGACTGCAGGACTCATGTTATCATCTCAACGTCAATTAGTGATTTCAACTCCATGGTTTTGTGTGGGATCTGCAGGATTGGCGCTCCTGCATTTCATCGAGGGCGATATTGGGTTCTTTGGTGGGATCGTCTTTACGGTCTTTGTGCTATCACTCTTCCCAACAATCTTCCGCTCTTTGAGCCGTCAACCTCCAGGTCGTGCGTTTTTGTTAGCCATGATGGTCTACAATGCCCTGGCACTAGCACATGTCTGGGTCGTCGCCTATGCTTTCGTGCCCGGTGGAGAGATCATGAGGGAGCACACAGATTACGTCCTTCTGGTCATGCAGGGTTGTCTCTGGTTTGGGATTCGCAACGCCAACTCGACCATATGGCCTCTAATTTCTGGGACCCGCAAGCGATCCACATTTTCGATCGTCCGTCTGTACACAAAGATCACGCTAGCGATCTTGGTACTCTCCTCGGTCTTTGTCTGTTTGCGCCGAATCCCACGCGCAGCCCCTCAGCCCTACCACCCAGAGCACAAACTGATTACTGCAGGAATATGGACTATCCATTTTGCGATCGACAACGACATGTACAACAGCGAGGTGCGCATGCGAGACGCTATCCGAGATTTAGAGCTGGATGTTGTGGGCTTGCTGGAGTCGGATCTGCAGAGAATGATCATGGGCAACCGCGACCTGACACAATTCTTGGCTGAGGATCTAAACATGTATGCAGACTATGGTCCCGGACCCACGAAACACACCTGGGGATGCACCATGTTGTCAAAGTTCCCCATCAAACAGTCGACTCACCACCTCTTGCCCTCACCCAAGGGCGAGCTCGCCTGCGCTATCCATGCCACGCTGGATGTCTACGGCAAAGAAGTCGATGTAATTGTCTCCCACAACGGACAGGAGGAGGACCTTCGAGATCGCCAACTTCAGACGACCGAACTCGGCCGGATCATGCGCGAATCCAACAACCCGTTCTTGTTCTTGGGATATGTCGTGACCAAACCTGGCCAGGGTGAGGAGATTTATGAGCTGCTCATGGATGGCGGTAGGATGCACGATATCGAGGTCTCGGATTGGGATCGATGGTGCGAGTACCTCGCCTTCCGCGGTGTCAAGCGCATTGGATATGCGCGTGTCTCACATGGAGGTATTACGGATACAGAGATCCAGGTTGGCAAGTATCAGGTCCTGGAGGACTTACGCCCAAGTGGTGAACATCGTCGTGTACCGCTTGAAGAGTTCAAGAAACAGGTTTCGTACGAGCAAATCCCCGAGCAGCATGTACCCAAGGGCATGCGATATCCATCCATGTTCTACGGAGAGGGAGTGCGAAACCATCGGTTCCATGTCTTCGATCGACCTTACTACTATGCATAGAGGACTGCGATACAACCAGTAGACTCCAAAACAATAAGTATATTTTAGAATAGTCTAGCTTACTGGACTGTAATTCGATTATGAATAAAATGTTAGAGGTTTATATCACATTTCAGAAATTTACACTAGAGTAGGTAATTCAGCCGCTGGTCGATATCCACCTCGCTCAAGAAATAGCACATCGCACCAATATAACTACTTCGCCCACTGATTATCACTATCGCCACCATTGTCACAACAACCTCGCTTCTCCTTGACGTTCCTTGACCGAAAAATGAAATGGTAAACAGCACTACTCTTTCGACCAGGCTCCTGGGATATGGTTGCTCCCTCGACAAGATCGCCTCGACAAATACGCCGTGGACACTTTTATCCATATATCTAAAAAATAGGAGATATTCAAAAACCTGGGGATTTATTATCATAAACTCTAGTATGCTTCTACACAGCAATCTCTCCTCACAAATATGCGGACCAGCCGATATACATCTTCGACAGATTGTCAGCACTGGTTGCTGACTGGATTAGTTCCTCAATTTGCCCCTGAACTGAGAGCATATACATGTTCGGGCTCTCGGTACCGCTCAACTTGCGCTTGATAATTGTGAGGATGGCCTGCGCCTTCTCATTCTGCTGTGGGTCCGACACTTCTGCTGCTGCCGCCACTACTGCAGCATCAGCCTTGGCCTTGGATCTCAACCGGGCCCGGACTTCGTCAGCCCCGCCCAAAGCGCCGCCGTCCCCAACTACAGAATCCCCTATTCCAGATACCGCCGCCGCCCTGGCAGCTTCCTGTTGGATTTGTTGACCGCGTCGCTTGCTCTTGGACCACTCCACCAACGGGTCGTGAATGAAGCCCTCGAGGACGGATACGAGCGACTCGGTGTTGTCTCGGAACACCTGCAGTGTCTGCTCGCATGCCAGACGGTACACTCCATCGTATCCTGAGAGGCCCATGGCATCGATCATATTCTGCGTGAGTCGGAAAGGGACTTTTTCAGGTTTGGGGAAGGTCTTGCCTTGTTCAAAGAGGCAGTTAAAGTCAACATGGACAATGTCCCCATTCCGATCATCGAACAGCAGATTCTCTCCATGGCGGTCGCCCAGTCTAGTAATGAAGCAATGGAACACGATAGGTAGTAATCATGATGAGCTAGGCACTCGAAAATACATCCATAATGTAGTCCTTTTTCATCTTACCCCATAATATATCCGACCATCGACATGACAGCAGTAGTGCGCGTGTATCGGAGACGCGTTTCAAACCAAGCGGTTGGCTCAGCAGATATATCGATGAACCACTGATAAAAGATTGGCGGGAATCTGGGTAGCAGGTCCTTGACAAACATCCTGACGTGGTCTTCGTGGTCCAGAATTCTCTTGATCTCCGCGATCTATCCGATGTAGGGCAATTATCATTAGATTTATGGTTCATAACGCTTTCTCAGCATTGGGTATGTGCCTTGGCGGACTTACCGAGAGTAAATTCACGTTATTGATCTTGTATTGCTTCTGCATAATGTGTCGGAACGGGATAGTATTGTGAACCCATTCGATCAGTCCACACTCTTCGTTCAGAGGGATTACAGAGTACGTCCGGATGTCTAATCGAAAAAGAACAATATCGAGTTAGGTAAATCTCATAAATGCAAATCCCACTGCCTTGCTATTAACAATATCCTACAGAGATTTCTTCTGCTCGCCTCCCTATCCTTCCTGAGCAGCATGTTGACGAGGCCATTAAATTCCATGACTTTTGCGTCCTTTCTCAAGTCGTCCTTGGGCTTGCACAAGAAGGTGTAATTCACCCCATCGCTTCCTACGATCGTGATCTTACGAGGTCTCTGCAGCGAGGACATGACTTCAACCTCATCCATAAACCCTGCAAAGAACATTTATGGTTAATACTGTCTTTGGATATTTTCTGAGAATTCCTTGGAAGGCATTACAGAAACCTTACGTTCAACCTTGGGGAGGTTCGACTTGAATGGCTGATGCGAAGCAACCGTCGCACTCGACTCTGGAAGGGTTGGCCATAAAGCGCGCTGACAAGGCACCGTCACATTGTAGTGCTGTCTAAGCTGCGAGTACTGCCTGCTAAAATGTTTTTCCAAGCTCAGCTTATCAACCTTGTCCGGCACGGGTGCCATGCAAAGCGCGATCAGGTTGTCGCAAAGATCGAGAGCCTCTTTGATCTGTTCCACAGTGGCTGCGCCTATCTGCGGTCGAAGATGAACGTTATCAAGGATCTTGTTGCAAACGCGCTTGCGCTCACCGACGACCGACCTTGAGACTGAGACCATCTGCCAAATTGCTTGGTCGGGGAATGCAAGCACAACGTTGACAATGATATGCTGCAGCACCCCAAATGCGTCCGGACTCTTATGACAAATGCGTGAGATAATTTGCGGGAACGCAGACAAAAACTAACAAAACCAGAAGAGCGTCAGAACAGAGGTTTTTCGCGGCTTTTTGCAAAGATGTCCAGAAGCAGAAAACAGGCACGCACGAGCGCTTCAGTACCATGTACTCGGGTAGGTACCCCGCCAATCCCTCCATTAGTTTGTTGACGTTTTGGAATTCGATACTAGCAGCGTCCGCCTTGGGCAATATTGCCTGATACCCCAGATCGAGCCAGAATGTCAGTAGCCTGGGCAGCGCTTGGTACAGGTACTTTGGTCCGAGCGTCAAGGCTTTGCCATAAAGACGACACGCGGTGGTTAAATACCTATTAAACATGGGTTTGATGCCATTCAGTACAAATGCCATCGAGAAGTGCAAACAAGATTCGATTTAGAATCCACAGAACTCACCCAAGAGTCGGTGGACGGGCCTTGTAACGCCGAGTGCCCTCATACAGTTTCAGGAAGTACTGTCCGGCAGCATAGTATCCCTTTTCCCAGTAGTCGCACTCGACTGTTGCCTGTCGGTACCCCTCTAAGATGTCATTGGGACTGACAAGGCTGCCTCTGTCCACCCACCGCGTCCTTAGCAGATGTGCCCTAGCGCGGATATAGCCAACCTGACTTCTGTCTATCTCTCGATCTTGCACCCGTTGCAATTCCGTGTTAAAAACAGGAGCCGCGCGGCGACCACTGCTCGATGTCTGTCTCAGACGATTGGTGATTGAGGAGGATATCGCCCGTGTGGTAGCAGCCACGGAAGGGCCTGTTGGTACAAGTGACCGCTTCAGTGCTGAGTCAATGGTTTTGATCGCTTGACGCTCATGTTTATGGATGAACTCCCACTTGGCACGTTCGATAGCAGCGGAGTGGTTCTTGAACTCCTCCGCGTGGAGCATAGCACTATATGAGACCTGGCTATTACCGGACTTTCGAGCTGCCCTGGCTGACTCGAGCCAGAGATGTCCACAGGACTCTTTCAGGTAATTTAAGTCGCTGTACGAGACAACTGTCGGGATTCTGTCGGGTTGACAATCAGGCAAACATATTTTTGATATGGTTAGCCTCGTTTGCGGAGCCATTCTGTAATTTTCGCATGCCCTATTAGGGCTTCTAAAGGATAAAGACATCTCTTCCTGCGCTTTACTGCATACCTGATATCGTAGAAAGCGGCCCGGCGCAATCGAACGACTTGTTCACGCAGCCTAAAAGAAGGTGCCATTGATTCAAATCTTCTTTCCAAGGTCGGCTCGTACAGCCGCAGTCGACTAACGTAGGTTTCTCCTTCTTGTAAGGACAAGACAATCTGGGATCCTAGCTTATTCGACGGCGAGACATTCAAATTGCAGCTTCTGAAAGCGACTTCCAGCTCATGCAGCATGTGAAGTTGAACTATATGTTCATACGCGCGAGCGTAGCTCTCCATACTAGCAGCGGCAAGAGGCGCAATCAGCATAGCACGGACTTGCTGGAGATGTTCCTCAAACTCCACGACTCTGTTATCTCGAAGGTCGAGAACCAGCTGCCCCAGCCCAGTTTCAAAGCTCGAGTGCACAGATCGGGAGAGGGCCACCTCCAACGACTGCCAATTCTGCACTTTCCAGGCCGACGCAATCCGCCAGTTGTTAAGTTGCTGCTCCCATTCAGGATGTGTCTGGATGTCCCCTTCGACACCAGTTAGTAACGTATCTATTGGAATCATATGACAATCAGTAATCCGCTCCGAAAATTAAACACCCTTTGATCTTCTAAACATCCAGTACTGCCGCGTAAAATATGCTTACTAAAGTGTCCAAGGTTCTCAAGGCATTTATACAGGCCTGCGTGATTCTCGTATTTTCCTGGATTTGCCTGAAGTCCTAGTTCATAATATGCCTGCGCTTCAATCCAGCCCCCAGCACTCTCGCATTGAAGGAGGTTCTGGGTCGGACTGCCGCTTGTGATCAGGCCTGAAATCCCGGCCATCCCATCCGGTTCCTCCATGTGAGCGTAAATCTCCTGGTGCTTCTCGTATAGAGTCTGAAAATCCAGTTCTGTCAGCTCCCGCTGTTGTCTCGCATCACGGATACATTGCTCATAGTGGAGAAGCGAGCGCGCGTATGCCCTACACTTGAACGAGGCCATTGCTATCACGTCGTGAGAAATAGATGTCAAATGGGCTTGTACAATGTTGACCGTAGGGTCCTGCGCCCTCGCCGCGATTTGAGACAGATCGCTCGCTGTCGGGTGGCCCCGAGGAGTTGGAGTCTTGCCAGTTGGGGCTTTTCTCAATTGGATCCATTTCGAGATATGATCAAAGAGCCCAAAGACCGTCTAATACATCCAAATAACGTAACGGCTAATTAGGGACTTCAAAAAACTTTTGCTTTAAAAAAAAAAAATCCATACCTGCGATCCGAGTTGATTGAGCTCGCTAAATGATTGCTTTGATATAGCGAGCGTTTGTTCCACGCCTTCCTGTCTCCAGCTTCTGCCGCTTCCTAAAACAGCAGCCATTTCCTCCACAATCTCTTTCCTATCGTTCTCGGTTCCCTCCAGTAAAATAAGTAGGACCAGATGTGGCAATATGTACAAGCACGTGTTGGTGTCGTACGGAACAACGCTCTTGCAAGCCTGGAAGATCTCCTTAGCATACCGACCAGAGACTTTTCCAATTAGCGCAAGTGTCCAAAACGTGAGCCACTCTTTGAAGGTGCCGACATGAGGGTAGAGAGGACTAGGATAGGTCCGCTGGTCGGTCGAATTTGGCTTGGAATATTTGGCATCAATCAAAAGCTCCAAGACCTCCTGCACATGGCGTGGAAATGCTTTCCAGCGATCTGCAGGAGTTTTGAAGGACGGCGCACCCGGGAGTGAGCGCCTCGGCGTCAGTACTTCCATCGTTGCCTCCAGTACGCCCGACTTGATGCCACAAAACGACAGTAGGGTCTGGAGTGCGTACGCCCACTGGCTTTCTGAGGTGATGTCGCCAATTGATCGGGTTCTGCCAACGAGCTGCACCTCGATCAGCCGGCAAACAAAGTTTTTGGCCTCCTCTGGATCGTTGAAGTTCGTATGACCTGGTGGAGTCGGAATCAGCCGCATTGTCGATAACTTGGCTGGATCTACGGCTCCAATAATTCCTAGGCATTCTATGCATCGACGAGGAACTGGCGCGTCCAATCCTCTGAACCGTCCGATCCCAGACAAAAGGGCGCGGATCAAATCATTTACGATAGGGGCGACATCCTTGTCTTTGGTTGTGGTCATTTCCAGCAGTTGGTGCTCATGCGCCAACAAGAATTCTCGCAATTCCAATATCGCCTGCTCTGCTAACTCGGCGCGCTCGTCCGCAGAGCGGTCGATCAGGCGCTTGAGCTGTGGTTCGAACTCAAAACGTGTCTTGACCTCCTTGAGAACTCTGTTCATTTCCTCAAACTCTGGAAGATCCGGTAGATATCTGACATCGGGTAAGACAGCGCCCAACTCCACTTGAAGTTGCAAAATGAGGAACTGTAGGATCTCCAGTTCGACTGCACGCTCCTTCTCGTTGGAGCTGGGATAGTACTTAATCATAGTGTGGACTACATGACCGAGTACTCCATCAAGCTGCGCGGGCTTGACCAGATGAAGGACACCATTTAGCATTAGAAGAGCATGGAGTCGCAGGCCTCGGGTATTCAGTGCAATATCCAGTGGTGAGAAAATCTACAGATACCACCATGGATTAGCATGCGCATATACTATCCAGCGAAGAAAATAACATGAAATAAAAAAGAAACAGAAAGACGATCATATACCTGAGAAAGCACTGAGTTTTGGATTGGATCCAATAGTTGCACCAAAGGAATAAGGCTGCGGAGGTATTTCGCCTTTGTTCGTAGTGGCACTATCTGCGACGTATCCTGGATTGCATTGTTCATTTCGGCCAAGATCGCGAGGACGTGTCGTCTCAGAAACAGCGCCAAAGGCGGTCTCTCCGCAACCTTTCCTTGAGCCGCCTGCTCCCGCTTGGAATTTTCCCAAACTTTTTCCTCGACAAATTCAATGACCTTCTTGGCCTTGTCGCGTTTCAATGGATCCTCGTGGCCAAGTTCCACGCTGAGGCAGCAGAGTAATCCTTCCGTGGAAAGTGTAGTCAAATCGGCGATGCCCAGAGGCTTTGAAATAAGGTTAAGCAAGAGCTGTATGCAGGGCTGGAAATGTTCGTCGCTAAGCTGCATATAGATTGCAGCTAAAATGTGATCCAGTTGTCGAATGCAGAGAACGTCAGCGGGTTCCTTGAAAATTGAGGCCACCTTCTCGATGAGGCTACGGCTGTGGAGAAGGATCATCTTTGGAACAAGTTCTGGCAAATTCGGTTCGATAAATCCTGTCGGGCTTAATCCGGTCCATGGATAGAATAGTGCCTCCAGCCATTGGTCCTGCTTTCCATCGAGTTTCTCCAAGACCCTTGTGCATACGTACTCCATCTGCGGGCGAATAAAGCGGTAATTGGATAGACCCTTGTCCTCCGCTATTAGGGACAACTATTGTCAAAAGATGGTATTGTTGTTTGAGAAATTAGTCCTGGTGTCGATGTACTTTTCATCTGAAGAACATATTGATATTTACCTGGTCAAAGACAAAACTTGACCGTATGAAATTCTTTTCTGTGAATGCTTGATCAATCAACTTGATAAGTAGACCGCGGTATATCAGGTGGTCCTCTGGAAGATGGCGCATTATTCGCCGGCATAACTGAAGCGGCCATGCACCTCGCTGGCTTCTTGAAGCAGCACTAAAGCCCTTTGAAATCGCTTCGTTGATCCGCCCAAGACTATCCTCAAGACCTGACTTCCCGAAAAGATCATCCGCGAGACTTGATCCTGCTCTCATCGCCACGAGTTCTGCAATGTCTCTAATATCAAATAAAACGACAATGTGGAATGAAGAAGTGGTTAATATTACGTACGCCTACATCAATATTCGCCTAACATCCAGGGTATACCCTTACCCAGCTGCACGCCTGATGGCCTCAGTTGGGTCGCATAAATTGGATAATAAAAATGAGCCAAAGTCCAAAGACTTTAGATCGCAGTCCACTAGATTGAGGTGGCAAAAAACGCGATAAAGACCGCGAAGAAGAGCCAGACGTGGTTTCACTGATACGCAGTTTGGAATCAACTGCTTAAACGAGTCGAGAAACTTGGGATCCAAATGCTCGGTAGACGGCCATGCTTTTTCCTGGAGCCTTTCCTTCAAGCCATTCGAAGGCAGTTCGCAATCCTGGCAAATCCAGTTCGAGCTGAATAGCTGGTTCAATGCATCGTAGGTATATTTTGGACCATGCTGTTGGTTGGTAGAACAACTGCCGCAAGCGATGATTCCCATACAGTACGCGAGCGTTATTTTCGTTTCTTCCGAGTGTTCGCTCAGCGCCAAGTAGCTATAACGACATGTAAACACACACGTATCCCCCCAAAAAAAAATAAAATAAAAATGAGTACACACAAACAGCTACAATGCTCCCAGCTGCATAGAAACATCAATATTTGTCCCTCACCCTAGTGCGGATCTCACTGTCCACTTGAGCTCTGGGCAACGAGTGCTCAGCACGGCGAATGATTCCAGTGCCGCAATGACCAATCCAGATGAACTTTTGGGACCAGTATCTTGCGCTCGGTCGTTGCTGTGGTCCCTGAGACTGCGCACTGTGATATCCTTGCGCCAAACATCGAGCTGGGGACACTGTGAGAAGGTTGACATGACTCTCAGGGCTTTAAGACTATTTTGGGCAAATCCTTGACAGGATCCAAGGATATCAGGATTGTCTCGCAGGCGCGAAAGGATCTCTGTTCCCTCGGTGATCACGCGGAGACCATTCGCCAGTTGCTGGCGGCCAGTAATTTCATCAATATTCATGCTACCCTCTGTGCTGCGCCAGAGCTCCGGAGCGGAGAGCTCGGCAAACCAAGGTCCTGATGCGAGGCATATGAGCAAAGCACATAGGGAATCGCTCAGTTCTGTACAGTAAAAGCGCGAGTGCCTTAGCTACAGCTTCTTAAGTCCATCCTTACTTGGCTGACCAATTAATAACGAAAACTTACGGATCAGGGCTAGCGGAGCGATGAGGTCCAGCATCAGGGGGAATGAGGATTCGAGATAGGACAGGTTTCGGGACGGATCCTGCGTAGTGGAAAGAGAAAAGCATTTAAAGAGGAGCCCGAACGTTAACATACGTGGACAATAATCTTACATGGTACGTAAAACACCGCTCATAGTCATGACTTACCTGCATCCCTGGACTCAGTGCCCATAATATGTAGTATTTTCCGATGGATTCAACAAGGGTAGTGAGCTGGTCGACACCCTTGCCAGCCTCCGTAGAGCTCCTGTCCAAAGCAAACATTGCCCACACTTGTACGACGACTACCGCCGCTTTTAGATCTTCTATGGTGAGTGGGGGCTAAAGGCACGATATCAAAGGTTAGCATTGTGATATGAAGAAAACAAAAAATGATCTCGATCGATGGCGCTATATTATTTTTTCAGAAGCACCTGAATTCCTCTTGACCCTTGACTGGCGGTGTAGCTAAGCGCCTGAGTGCTAACGAGCCGCTTGAACATCGAAAGGAGCAGCGCTGATGGCGAAGGCATGTTATCCTCAGCTACGTTCGGCATGGCAATTCTCTGTGAGAACTGCGAGTACGACAATATGCTTGAGCAGTTTGTCGATTCTATCGAGGGCGAGTTGGGGATCGGACTGCTCCGTCTAACACGCTTTCCTTTCAAGTCCAGGTTGCTAGGGGTATTAATTTAAAAAGGAAGGATGAGTACTACGCTGCGGACCAAATTATAGAATTATGAAAAGACAAGTAAACGTACCCATGATGGTGCTGATCATAATCTGCTTCATCTACGGGTCTCTTGATAGCAAACCCCCCAAAGGCCTGCTCCTGAGGAGTCTTGGGATTCGTCACTATTCCATTCTCGCGATGGCTTTCCCTCAACAAGTCGCGCCCACCCAATGCCCTCCAGTAATCAATACATGTCCGTACAAACCGCACAAGCAAATCGAGTTCGAGATGTGTGTAGTAGGATAGCACATGGTCTACTGCACGCAGAGGGTCCTTGAAGGCGCCGGATGTTACCATCTTGTTCATCAACAGGAAGATCGCGCGCTAAATGATCATTATCAATATATCATCAATATATTATCGAGTTAAGTGCCTATTGCACAGCTGAATTACAAAAAGCACTTAAAAGAAAGACATTTTCTTGGGCATACCTGTACACTCCTGCCGCTCGAATCTTCATTCAGTAATAAAAGTTGCTCGGAAAGCAGAAGATTGGCCAGTAATGGTCGAATCTCACGCAATTCAACCGTGTCCGGGAACGACTCGAATGCGCACTCCATCACAGCCATCAAACTCTTGGCTAGGAGAACCTCAAGGGCTGTCACCGCCGGCATCTCGCTTCTGCAGTCCTTCACGGTCATAGCGGGCATCGCAACATGTTTGGATGTGCTAGAAAAGTTCTCAAGCTTGACTTTGGGCGCCATTGCTCTAGTACCGAATGCGATGCTCCATTCTTTACATCGATCCTCGATGGTCATGATATGATGGTAGAGAATCCTCATAAGCGATTCAGCCAGCGATGTGAATAGCCGGTTATCCGCATTTAAAAGGTAGACCGTCTTTAGAATGCAATGACTGCAAGCCTGGTAAAGTTGTAAAATCGAAGTCGGATTTGCCGATATCTGGCGGATTCCGGTTCGATCCCTTCGTGCAAGATCTCCGTCAGGAAGAAACGTCTTGAGCAAGGAATCGGTAAGCGCCAGCAGATCAATTCTCAGCTCTTCGTCGTCCTTATAGGCAGGTGACCCGTTATTGTCGATCTCTGGACAAAGAAAGGGCAGTAGAAAGCACAGTACTCGTACGGCGTCCTCGAGACTAGAAAATCGCATGGCCATCCACGCCGGATCGATCTCGTATCCGGGTACGCCTTTGATCGCGCTCATTTTCACCGTGCAATCGGATGGAAAAGTCAAGTTCTTCGATTTCAAGAAAAGAGATACCTCTGAAAAAAAAAAAAAAAAAAAAAAAGAGTAGAATAGAACGGAACAGAATAGTTCTCATTTGTCATTCAACATCGATTCACTCAATTCAACTGGATATGGTATCGTCAATGTAAATCCTTACCCTTCAATATCCCCAAAACAGCACGATGAAATCCATTTGTCCTTTGGGGTATCCCTGGTGCGACTATGAATTGAGACGCGTCCTCGGAGAGAGACAAAGCGAGCCTCACAACGTGAAGCGCCTTAATAACAAGATCACGATGAATTGTCGACAAGGAAGGAACGGCAAGCAGAGGTACGAGACACGACAGCACGAGCCACTCCAGTCTCTGACGAGGCTTGTCTGTCAAGGAGGGTGGAACAGGTATCCGGTCAATTGAAAACGCAAGCTTGGCGGATTCGCTGGATGCCGTATTGATCATAGACTTGAGAGATTCGCTTAAAATGCGAATTGCCTCGGAGGATGTCTGCGTTCCTGGATGATTGACGGACGAAAATAATGACTTTATTAGAGCTTTGCTAAGATCGAATCGAACTTAGTATCAGGATGTCTATTGGATCAATTGGTGTACCATTGAGTAGGGCTGCCAGTGTGGGACCTACGCCGGTATGAGGATCTTCGCATAGCAGTTGAAGCCCAGCATGGACTTTTGAAATACGTTTAAATGCATGTTAACAATAGTCTTGCGCCACCAAAAAATAACGAGTGGAGAGGTCGGCTGCTGACACAACCGGGAACCATACTATTGCTCGGGATATCTGACGCTTGTCCTAGTGACATATTGCCAGTCTTCGCTCCCGAAGTCAAGACCGTGTTGGCGGAATTAGTAGCGGTGCCGCAGCTGAATGAATGAGGAAATAGGGAAATAGGGATGCGAGAAGAAATGTGAAGTGTCTTTTTCTTTCTGTCTGTTCTACATAACTTCCTCACGTGTAGGCGGCATTGTCAAAAGGGCTGCAAGAAATCCGTGTAAAATAATAATCTCACCTCCCCCCCCCGTGAGATCTTATTCTCACACACCCCATGAGATTGTCCCTCGTTTTGGGTTATTCTCACACCCAGGTAAGAATAATTCGAGCTTTTTTTTTTTTCACGGGGAGGTGAGCGCCATATTCTCACGGGGATAGTCTGTAGGACCTCATTTAAAAAAAAGGCACTCGTTTATTGTTCAAGGTCTGTTTCAGCAGGATGGAATTCTTTGGATGGTCGCGACATCTCGTTGCTGCTCTTGATACGTTTGGCTCTTGGACGTCCCTTTGGCTTCACCACAAGTGGGTCTTTGGTGACATCAAGACCTGCTTCGTTGTCAGACGCGCCCTGTAGCTCCATGAACCCCTGTCTCCGTTTCAGCGAGATTGAGAGGTTGTTGAGCGTTTGTATCGCTTCATCATGAACTGCTGGATCAGTTGTCCCCTGATGGCCAGCTCTCTTGCGATCCCTGTACCGCTTCATCCTCAGTCACTCCTCCTTCCTTGGCTGCGGCGTCGAGGATTCTGTAGAGAACAAGATGTGCACACTCCTCGCACAAGTGTTGGCGGGGTGATCCTCCGTCCTGGTGGAGGCGATGTAATGCGGATAGGCAACTAGGAGCTCTGAACCAACTTTCGTCTCGAAACCTTCGAGATCCTGCCACTGCTCCCTGAACCAGCGCTTGAGAACGAGGCTGATCCTGTACTTCCACCTGCTGTCCCCTTGCGTCACGCAAAAGGAGTGCCTGCACACAATCCCCATAGTTTGCAGCAAGAGGCAGGTGCAAAAATATGAATGGCCAACCATAACCACAGCGAACTCCTGTTGATAGCGACGGATCTTGTTGCGGATGGAATAGACCGCAATGATTTCGGCTGAGTCCAGTCTTGAGAGTAGTGATGCCAGAGAAGACTCGCGGAGGGCTTTCCCGACCTATGCAAATGGATTCTATGGTGTAGTAAATGAGAATCATTCGGTTGACCTCGCAAAGTTGATATTAGATCATGGGGAAGAGCACCGCCCCCAGAATAAAAGAATAAACGGTCTGGCTCCTGAACCAGAGTCTTCTTTCCAAAAATCATTTGTATCACACATTGCATTCGTCCAGATTGTCCGGACAAGACCGCAATGCGAACTCCTTACAATTACCTCAGTCATTCCCAAAGGAATATAGTCCTAGCTCGTACCATTTAGCTAAACAGATCCCGTATTTATCTCCTTCCATTTTCGTCTAGTTTATTTTACCTTTGTGTTCATACATTCCGATCCAGAGGAGGACCCTGCACTGCGAACCAGTAAGTGACCGAAGCACGCCCTTGCCGAAGTCCTATTCGCGTGGTGTCTCCTATTGTAAATAGAACTAATGGTAGAAGTTACAGAACTCGTTATTAGACCCCCTACACCGCATTACTCTGTTGCCTCTTGCCACGGTAGGCAGTGAGGCTGCTAGTCACTCAGAGGTATTATTCAGAAGCCGGTTGCTACAAACGACCTTCCGTGCAGCGCCATACGCGTCGCGCTTGTCCTGTGCATCGAAAAATAATCCAACGGTTACAGCCCAATTGAATGAATCTCCCTAGTTCCTAGTTTTGGAGCGTCAAATGTGTGAGTTAAGTCGAGATGCACTTCACAGTTCATTATGGAAGAAGTGATACCCCCAAATGTTCCTCAATTGCAAAGGCGCTTTGAACAGTGCGCAAGGTGAACATCAAGAGCTTACTGAGAGCAATTGTTTATGAGTATCTAGTCTATGAGTAAGACGTACCTCAGGACATTCTCTGGATACCCGGTCTGGATAGACCATAGACTATAGCCTTGTATAACGGACTCTGGTGAATATGTGGTATTGCTGATGCTGCTGATGCCTATGACCATTGATTACCTATCGCGATTTAGCAATCTCTCTCTTCTTTTCTTTCTACATAAGACAACCCCTAATCACCCTGACTCAAAGTCTAGCATTGCATGCAAACAGCCTTGCACATTTCGAAAGAGAAAAGAGGACGAGCTCCGAAAGGACGAGCTGCAGATGGGCGTAAAGCAATTGGACGAAGAGAGAGAATGACACAATATGACCGTTGCTCGAGATTGCCTGGCCATGGGGATATGGTCAAGAAGAGAACTTGTAGACTATGAGGCGAGTTATATATTCTATGCAAGGTGGAGGACATGGTGAAATGCACTCTTTCTCACAACTTTTTTCTCTGTGCACACTCTAACACTCTACAACCAACATCACTGTTGCCCTTCCTCGCCAGCATTCCACTACACGCTACGCTAACTACAATGACCAAGGTACAGAGAAACGAATGTACATTCTACAACTGTGTCCAGGGACTGCTGGACAAGAAAGAGGCGATCCGGACACAGGGGCGTCGCATTGAACAGGGTCTCCCAGTCAAGGACGAGGACAGACCTGTGCCATTGACCAAGTCAGAAAAAAAACTACTTGCTTCGGTCGCACTCAACGGCGCCAGTTCAAGTGATAAACCTCCTTTTAAATGTGTTCGTCCAATTTGAAAGGCGCGAGGATAGAAGCATGGCTTTCATCTGCGTCTGCAGAAAGCCATTCCTGACAAGGGATAGTCTGAGCAAGCATTACAAGCGGGTCTGCGCCCATTCCAACATCCCGATCAACGTTCCAGGGCTTCAACTTATTGACAGCGCTCAAGTTCTCCCTCATGGTTCGGAGGTCGTCAATGCCTAAGGTACATCTGATTACGAGGTTTATAAGGAGAGCGACAAAGGCGATGAGGCGTTTAGCGGCAGCAATGCACCCATATTCAACAATAACGACATTTCGGCTATTTCAATGACATTTGATTCAGGAAGAGTGGTTGGCGCGACTATCCGGGAGCTCATGCGGGGCTTGGGCATTGCAAATACTCAACAGCAACATGCATAGCGCATGCAAATCATGGCATTTCAAGAGCAACAGCGCACGCTGATCACGGTCATGGAGCAACGGATCCTGAGCTCTATGGCCTAGACTACAGCAGGTCAAGGGCAGGGGCAAGCTGCTTCTGCTTCTGCTTCTGACACCGGAACTTTCAGCCCAGTTTCTACAAGTAGAAAGAAAACGCGCTCTGGCGCCCCTCACTTTGGAACATTCAGGCCCCTTAGTTGTATGTCTCCAACTGAAAATAAGTAAAATAAAAATGGCGGTTTGGTGGAGCAAGTGTAAATCGGTATAAAAATTGGGCAGATGTAGAGACGGGAAAGCGCATGGTCTCGCCTTGCTTATCATTTTCCACTACAGTGAAAGCTAGCTCACTCCCTACGCGTCGGCATGCTTGCAAACGATTGGAGTATCTGGGGTGTCGAAGGATCTAGGGTGAAAAGGGTGTTTTGTTGGGCGAATGCTGCTATCTAGTTCTATGCCTGATAGGGTTTATATACTAGTTGCATCGGTGTCAACAGTGCACTGGGATATTGTAGAAACTGGGCGAAGCGCTGACAACATCATAGCATACTAAATCTAGCATTAAACCTTTGCGATAGTGATTTTGAGTCGTAAAGTACTACTCCAACGTGATCACAAACGACTGTCTGTTTTCTCTTTTCCATGGCACCTCGTCATTCAGCTTCGGAGTGGAATCTGGCTCAATCCTGCCTCATATTGGATTGGACAAAGGGGTAGATTCTCCAGCGACGAGGAAACTGATATGTAAATTTACATGTAGACCTAGTATGACACCCCGTTATCACCCCACTACTGGTAATCAGCAATTTAGTACGTCGCCCAGGTATATCAAGAGTGTAACACACCCGGTATCAGAGAACGGAGCTGAACTACAGCCTATATTAAGGAAGCGATGGCTAAAAAGATCCGGATCCTTAAACGAATTGTGGTTACGGGATTAAATGTGTAATAGGAACAAGGGCAATCTATTATATCCTTCCATATTAGGCTATAGGTCCGATTTTCAGGGTAAACGAGCTACATGGATTTCTGCAGGAATCGACTTGCATGCTCAACGTGGCAAACGGTCGCCAAATAAAACAAACAAAAAGATGAACTCATATCCACAATTTTCACTCAGGCGAATGAAGAGCGAACCGTACAGGAAGGTTCTTGGATGCGGCTAGATTATTTCATAGTCCAAATATGCGTGGTCCGGGAATCGAACCCGGGTCTACCGCGTGGCAGGCGGTAATTATACCACTAAACCAACCACGCTTCTTATATATTTGTCGTCATTGCGGAACCACTATATTTAGAAAATATCACAACATAAGCTCCTTAAGTCGTTATACCCCTTAACTATAGAGCACGATCCATCTTGGCCCTGTGCTTGACTGTCACGGATAGCACCATAGCGTGTGGTGCAGAGTGACAGTTGAGCTGCGCACACAATTGCTCATATTGATTTGTGACTGCTTCTACGCGCTCACGCGCTTGCACGCGTACCTCTGCCACCGTATGCTCGATCAACATATGTTCAACGAAGTACCTTTATTGATATTGTCATTATCCGGCCCGCCTAGAACCATTGTCCGGCCCGTCTAGAACCATTGCACCAGATCCATACCTTTGTGCTATTCCTAGCAAATATACCTCGCGTCCCGTAGTAGCCATCCGAGTACCCTGACCAAGAATCCTAGAAACACATAAATAGAGCCATAGAATCCATAGCATATAACCTCAGTCTGCAATACATTTCTTCCTTACCTTGTCCACTGTCTGTCTCCTCCATAACACATATCCCACTCTTCCAAGTCTGTTCCTGACATTGCAGACTCTCCAATCCAGTCATGTCCGCCCAAGATGAATTTACCCAGCACCAGCAGCTTCTGCAGCAGCAGCAGGCGAATCTCCTTGGTGCCCTGCAGAACCATGCGCAAGACCCGAACACCACTCCTGACGCATTTGTGAACCATCTCCGCGAACTCTTGTCCGTTATTGACGCCCGTACCAACTCCATTGCCAGCCATCTCCAGCAAGCGAACCATCTGACGACCTTGTCCGAGGCCGTCAACGTTATCCAAGTCCAGAACCAAGACGCAATGCAGCAGCAGACCAACACGATCGCTGCCCTCCAGAATCTGGTCCAAGCCATCCTGGACCGAACCCCCGCGCCTACCGCCGCTGCCGCTTCTCTCCAGACAGCCGCTCGTCGTCCACACATCCCGCACCCCTTCACGCCTGCGTTCAATGGTGATGCCAAAGTCCTTTCCTTCCGTGCTTTTAAAGCCAAGTTGTCCGGTGTCTTCCAGCGCTTCGGTCCTGCCTTTGAATCGGATGACCAGTGCGTGACTTTCGCCATGGGCTGTATGGCAGGACCTCCCCTCGAACATTTTGCCCCGCTGTACAACCAAGACATCGAGGACGAAGAAGGACTCCTGAACGATTACGACGCCTTCATGACCGCTATCGAGGCCGCTTACGGTGATCGCCTGAGCATCCAGGAAGCCGAAGAGAAAATCCGTTTCCTTAAGCAACGAGGTACAATGCAAGAATACATCTCGGAGTTCTCCACTTTGCAAAGCCAGGTCCGCTGGAATCAGTCTGCTCTCGTGTCCCAATTCAAGTTTGGCCTTTCCGAGGGTGTGCGCACCCTGTTGCAAGGCCAATGGCATTCCCTGACCACCATGAGTACTGTGACTGAGGCTGCCACCACCGCGTATCTGAACTTGCGCCTGACCTCGGCTCGTCGCCCCCAACAGCCTTGGCGACCCCAGCCTCCTCGCAGCATCCCTCAGTCTACTCCGTCTCCACGTCCAGTCACCGTTGCTCGTCCAGGTCCAAACGACATGGAACTAGGAACCATGCGCGGCCCTCTTACCGCCGCTGAAAAAGATCGTCGCCGCAGAGAAGGCCTCTGCATGTACTGTGGCCAAGCGGGCCACTTTGCCAACAAGTGCCCCAACAAGCGCCCCTCCGGTCTGGGCCTCGCTGCAGTCCAAGAAGCCACGATCGAGTATGCTTTCGACACCGACGTGTCGGAAAACTTCAGCGCCTAGGGCAGCTGGAGGACTGTTCCCTAGGTGCCATCCATGCCACCTCCACTGTTCCTGCCCATGCCCGTATCTGCCTTATGTTGCCTGCC